>NC_089823.1:23501111-23807490 GCF_035046505.1 Tiliqua scincoides
TGCCTTGCCCACCTCACTGGGTATGATTCCCACATATTTATATGAGCTGGATTCCTTAAGCATATGCCTTTAGGTGCAAGTAAAAGTATGCTCATGGGAGAGCTGCTACTGTGGAAGAGGGGCTGGTGGCAGGAAAACTTCGTGTTCACATGAGCAGTAGGATGGATGTGAAGAGCAACTGGATCATATCCTAGCAATTGAATTTTGGCATAAACAAGGATGATGATAGCTCTTAAAACTGAACATGTGCTTTTAACGTGATGCCGTTTGGCGTTTCACCCAGACCCCCTTGCTTCCCAATGGTATGACTTCAGTTGGCCAGGATTCCTGCTTGCCTGATAAGGTCACAGAAGAATCTGGCTTCACTGTTTACAAACCTGAAAATGATATAATTCTCGGCCCCATGATGTAAGCAGTTCAGGTTGATAGCTCTGTAAATCTGGCAGACCTTTAAAGGAGAAAAAAGGAATGTTGTTTAAATGAACACTCTGGCTGATTTAAAATACTTTGACAGCTATCTATATTTTTATTTTAGAAAATGAATCAGGAAGAATCAAACAACAAAAAAGTAACATCTGTCACCAATCAATAGCCTTGCGGGAAAATTAATATGGTATTTCATTTTCTCTTGAAATTTACTGATTTTATTCTTTTTGTTCCATGCCATTCATTGAGATCAGATGCATTTCAGTCTGACTGTGTCAGATCTTGGACACATAAGTAATAAAGTCCTGAAGGGCCAATGGCAAGGGAACAATGGAATGTGCAACAATATAATCAGCAGCAAAAATCTATATTTAATGTGCTGCACTCTAGCTGTATGAACACTGGTAGGTTTCAGGCGTCTTTGTTCTTTTGGACTAGGTTATGTGTCTCAAAAAGTTTTTTAAAAAAAATCTTAATATCATTTTATCTTAGCCGGTGCATTTTATAAAGATGATTTTCTTTGTTTCTGACTTTGAAAAATAATTTCTGACTCTTGAGATGAGTGAGCGAGTACAAATGGATAAAACAGTCGGCGTTACACTTGGCCAGTGTTAAGCACAGCCAATTACTTTTTAAGACGGATGGTCTCTTCATCTTTCGTGGTGAACACAGCGGTCGTTTTCTTGTTTCAAAAGCTGTCATGGAATTCAATCGCGACCATTTTATTGCCGGGATTTCAGTCCTAATGAAATTGTTGCGTTTTGCAAGATGGGAGGAAAAGAAAACCCCTCCAAGCTCCTTCCAGCAAATTCCAGCTTTACGCTGGCTATAGTCACTACCATGTTATGCGGTAATTCCAGAGTTCCACTTTATAGCTATGTTTAAATCCCCCCAAATGTGCTAAAGCTCCCTCAAGGGGGCTTTGTGAAATCTAGGTCAGTGGAGTCAGATGCTTAGAAATAAAGGAAAGAGGATTCCTTTGTTCGAAAAAGAAAAAAAGGTCCAAAGATAGAAGTGGGACACTTGAGTTGCAGTCCTCCAAAGAGCCCAACCCATGTGGAGGGCTGAGGCTGGGCAGAATTCCAGACAAGATCACGATATGCCTGATCCCACCATAAGCGCACCACCCACCAGGAGTGTGATGTGGGGGCCCCAAAGAGAGGAAAGTTCATGCTGGTCATGTTGGCCCTCTTCCTCAGCAGCTTGTCATTGCTCATAAAGCTGTGTATTTCATCTGCACTCTAAAGAGATCTCACCATTTCTAAGAAATCTACTTAATACCTGAAATACATTAGCTGGCCATGAAATATCCAATTTTTTTTAATAAAAAAAGATTGTTTTCCCTCAAGTAAAGAAAGCTTTTCCCTGTTATGCTTATCCTTTCACAGGCTATAACAGAGAGTGCCACTCATAATTGAATTTCTTTCTTAATAGCAAAATGTCTGCCATAATGAACATAGGAAAATAGGATGCTGCCGAATACTGGGTCACAGAATTGGTCATTTAACCATGCCATTCACAGTGACTGGCAGCCACTCTCCATGGTTTCAGGCAGGGGTCTAACTCAGTGGTTCTAAAACTTTTTTGATGCTTCAGAGCAGCTATTTTCAACCAGTGCGCCATGGCACATTGGTGTGCCATGAATTGTTCACAGGTGTGCCATAGGAATTTGGGGGAAGGTCATTTATTAGTAGGGCCAATGGGGAATGTGAGCCCCCCCCCATGCTAGCAGCATGGTGTACCTTGTCAATTGTCAAAAACCTGATGGTGTGCCTTGACAATTTTAGTGCCTTGTCAGTATGATATGAGATGAAAAAGGTTGAAAATTGCTACTCGACAGACTGTTGTCTGATTTATAAATGCCTAGGAGAGTGGCTACAATGGTGATTGGGCAGCAAAGCTCCCACTCCCCAGTAGTAGTTTGTTTAATTCTTGATGTATGTCACCTTATCTGCTCTGTCAGTTTCATGAACCACCAAAAATTGGTCATGACCCACTTGTGGGTCTCAGGCCCACAGTTTGAGAACTGCTCATCTAACTCACGAGAGGAATGGCTGGAATGAGGATGACCCATATATTGTAGGGACTTCGGGGGTTGGGTAATTCATCTCTGGGACTTTCATGTAGGCTAGACACCCAGAATGGAAGAGGGGAGCAAGTTTTTCTGCCCATACCCATAACACAGCTCCTTTTGATTTAAGTAGACCAGGGGTGTCCAAACTTGTTGGGAAGAAAGCCACACTGCCTCTCTGACACTGTGCCAGGGGCTGGGAAAAAATAACTAATTTACATTTAATATGTGAATAAATTTACATAAATTTACACGAATGAACATATTAGAGATGGAATTTATATCTTGCGATCGTATTGGCAACCTTCAGTCTCGAAAGACTATGGTATCACGCTCTGAAAGGTGGTTCTGGAACAGCATCTAGTGTGGCTGAAAAGGCCAATCCGGGAGTGACAATCCCTTCCACACCGGGAGCAAGTGCAGTCTGCCCCTGGTCTGTCTCCCTGGCTATGGGCCTTCCTTCTTTGCCTCTTTGCCTCAGACTGTTGGCCAAGTGTCTCTTCAAACTGGGAAAGGCCATGCTGCACAGCCTGCTTCCAAGCGGGCCGCTCAGAGGCCAGGGTTTCCCACTTGTTGCGGTCCATCCCTAAGGCCTTCAGATCTCTCTTGCAGATGTCCTTGTATCACAGCTGTGGTCTACCTGTAGGGCGCTTTCCTTGCACAAGTTCTCCATAGAGAGATCCTTTGGGATCCAGCCATCATCCATTCTCACAACATGACCGAGCCAATGCAGGCATCTCTGTTTCAGAAGTGCATACATGCTAGGGATTCCAGGACGTTCCAGGACTGTGTTGTTAGGAACTTTGTCCTGCCAGGTGATGCCGAGAATGCGCCGGAGGCAGCGCATGTGGAAAGCGTTCAGTTTCCTCTCCTGTTGTGAGCGAAGAGTCCATGACTCGCTGCAGTACAGAAGTGTACTCAGGATGCAAGCTCTGTAGACCTGGATCTTGGTATGTTCCGTCAGCTTCTTGTTGGACCAGACTCTCTTTGTGAGTCTGGAAAACGTGGTAGCTGCTTTACCGATGCGTTTGTTTAGCTCAGTCTCGAGAGACAGAGTGTCGGAGATCGTTGAGCCAAGGTACACAAAGTCATGGACAACCTCCAGTTCATGCGCAGAGATTGTAATGCAGGGAGGTGAGTCCACATCCTGAATGATGACCTGTGTTTTCTTCAGGCTGATTGTCAGTCCAAAATCTTGACAGGCCTTGCTAAAACATTCCATGAGCTGCTGGAGATCTTTGGCAGAGTGGGTAGTGACAGCTGCATCGTCGGCAAAGAGGAAGTCACGAAGACATTTCAGCTGGACTTTGGACTTTGCTCTCAGTCTGGAGAGGTTGAAGAGCTTTCCATCTGATCTGGTCCGGAGACAGATGCCTTCTGTTGCAGTTCCAAAGGGGCATTGTGGGTACCTGGAAATTGGAAAGATAGATGTGTGAGTGATCTTGTGATAGGTCAAGGCTTATTAAAGGCCTTGTGCAAAGCAAGGTCGACCTTTTCTTGGCTGCCGCTGCTGCTTCACAGATATGAAGCAGCAAGTAGTGGAGGGAGCCCATGGCCTGCAGCTCATGCGAGAGGTCGAATAGTTGGCCCTCATGCTGACAGCAGTCATGTCAGACCAGCATGAGCTCCAGCAAGTGACCGGCAGGCTCATTGGAGACTGGGAGCTCCTTGCAGGCCAGATTGGTGGTTTCTGAGGGCTGCAAATGGCTCCTGGGTCAGGGTTTAGGCACCCCTGAAGTCAACTAATCAAAGTTTTGGCCGGTTATTTAAAAACAATCTGTGAATTTCAGTCGTACCTCTGCAGTTCCTGGTCATATGTGCCATTCTTTCTCCCATTTTTCCTTCCCCCTCAGATTCCTTTCTCTTTCAATCCTCAAGAAACATCCTCCTCTCACTCCCATCTTCACACCTTCCCTGCTTTTTCTCTCTACCCTTCTGCCTGCTCTGTCCCTCAGAGTAGATTAACCAATAATATTTGTCGGGGCCCTCCCAGATGCCCTGACACCTGACTTACCCGGGAGCAGGCTCCCCATGCCCAGGGTGGGGAGGCTTCCCTACCCTTGAAGGGGGCAAAGCAGGTTGGCTCACCCCAACCAGCCAGAGGGGGCTGTCAGGGCAAACAAGGAACACTACAGGAAACAAGCCAGGAACAGGAAAGGCCTTTTCTGCCCCACCTGGAGGAAGGGGAGGGGCCAAAGGGGGCGGGCTTGCTCCATAAAACAGGAAGGCCAGGGATGAGAGGCAGTCAGTGCGAAGCAGGGAGCTGTGAGGTGAACAGTTCCTGCTCCTAAGCCAGGTTTAGGCAGCTCTGCTAGGGAGGAGGACAAGGGTGCTGGAACCCCCTCCCCCTTCAGCCAATCTGAGGCCTCCCTGGGGGTGGAACAAGCCTGCTCCAGGCCCCTCCAGGGCAGGGACCCTACAATATTGTCACAGACCTTCTATGGTATTAGGGCTGCACTTCTGTACACACTTCCCTGGGAGCAAGTCCCATTAAATTCAATGGGCCTTATTTCTGAGTAGACATGCATAGGATTGCACTATAAGGCAGTTGCCCAATCCCTGCCTAAAGCTTGGCCTCTACACCTCAAAAATACTCTACAGTATAGTTTTAAACTTTACTATTTTCTGTTATAAAGAGGGCAGACCTTTAATGTGGCATTTGCTGTGTTTTAACGTTGATAAAAATCATAGTTGTCGCAATAAACCAGGCTATACAAGAATGAAAAATCTGAATATTGTTCTCTGGGCTTTGCTTATTTGCACAAGAAAGCATTGAAACTTCCAGAGAACTTTTAGAGAACTGAAGAATAAAAGTCTTTGCAACAGGTTTTCCAGTCTCCAACCATTGAATTCCACACCATTGGCAATACTACTCTAAGGGAAAAAAACACACTTGGAAAATGTGGTTTGCAAGTCAAAAGGAGATGATGATGCCAGTTGACTGACTCAATTGTAGTTTTAGGATAAGACTGTAGACTTGTTCACACATCCAGGTATATCACGGTTGCTTCAGAGAGTGTCATTTCAGGATTATTTTCTGAAATGAAGAACTTTACCTGGCCTTTCTGTACATTGGTTTTGCCTTTAGAAAAAGTTTGTCCTTTTTTCATTTATTTTGTTCATTTTCAGATCATGTTGAATTACAGTCCTGATCAATCTGATATTCTGATCAAGTGCTATTTAAGTCAAGTCAAGCAAAACTGTAAGGATAGATAGAAGGCAGGTTAACTGAGAGAAATCCTAGTGGTTAGTGTTCATGCACCCCTTCTTGCTCTACACTTTCTCTTTTTACTGTGTCAACAACTGAATGAGGGGGGGATTGGTAGTTCACTGCCACCATTCCCAGCTAAAGGGAACAGGCAAAGGTGGGCCGTCTGGGGAAAAAACCCAGAGGTGCTTTTTAAAAATCAAATTACAACAGTACCCAGGAGGGATCAGACATGGCAACCCACTGAACTACCCGTTAACATAAACTAGGCAGGCAGAGAGTCAAAATGTGACTAGTTTATTAAAGGAAAATAAGGAATTTCAACAAAATGGGCAAAAAGAGATAGAAAAAAATTACAACAAGGAGGCTAGTGGAAAATACCTATTATACTCAACCACATGGATAGAAACAAAAAGCTGGACCAAATTGTAAGTTATAACTAGTATAAGAGGGAGCTGGGAAGCTACTCAAAAGCAAATCACACAAACTCCTGTTTTGTAGTTAAATTGCTGAAGTTTGTGATTGGTTTAGAGCAGGGGTCTACAAACCCCTGCCCGGGGGGCCAAATCTGGAAGATTTTATCTGGCCTGTGTTGTTTCTCAGCGCTAAAAAGAGCTCAAAAGACATACTTTTGGGTACCTACCATGTTCCGCCACTAGAGGTGCTGAATGTAATGGTAAGGAATTGTCCCATTACACTCCATTACATTCAACACCTCTAGTGGCTGAATGAGATCTCTACCAATGCCAGGAGACCTGGAATATGAATATAAATATTAAATTTGTTAAACTTAAAACAGAACAGAAACCGAGACAAAAAAGTTTGTAATTTGTGTCATAGATTGCTTGATGCTTTTTCAAAATCCATTGCTCCTCTTCCTGGGGAAGTCAATTATGCTCTCTGTTCCCCTTCCACCCCCACCCATTTACTGTAGTTAAACTCTCAGCTTATTGGTTCTCCATGTATTATTTATTTATTTTCTAGCCCTCAATACTGTGTCCGATATACGACGCAGTCCTTGTGACCCCTGGTTTAGAGTCTACAAAACAAAATTAATTCCCTAGCTAGAAGTAAACCTACTGCTAGCAGTTTATGTTGTCCCAGGAATCCTGGTCCTTGCACTTATAGGGGTGCCTTTAATGAACCAGCACTAGATTTCACAGCATATGTGATAGAAACATACATGGGCATCCCTGTACTTAAACTTAAGTAACCTAGGCTTGATGATGTCGTAGAGTTACTTGGTTGGAGGAAAAGAATCACCCTAGCCACTGCATCCCATCCCTTTATCTCTAGTTAGACAGGCTTGGCTGTCCAGTCAGTGGACATGTGCCAGTTTCAGCAGGAGGCTTGGCTACTTCAGATATGAAGAAAGACCAAAATCCCATTCAGCACATGAACATAAGAAGAGCCCCCCTGGATCAGGCCATAGGCCCATCTAGTCCAGCTTCCTGTATCTCACAGTGGCCCACCAAAGGAATGGCTGTCTGGGAATGGTGTTTTGAAACAAGGAACAAATACTTCTACAGGAGTATGTTCCAGCGGCTTTTGGGCTGCTGAACCAACACAAAAGCTTCTGGGGGATTAGACGTGCTCAAAAATTAAGGAAAAAATAGACAAAACCTAGGAGAGAAAACGGAATTCATCACAAAAGCTAAATCAAGGAGTGTTATCCTGATATGGCAATATGAAAAGAGCCACGAGATGCAGGCCAGTTCTGTTCTGCTTCTTCAGAGCTAGTTCAGAGCAACACCCACTTTTGTGGCCTAAGGAGGGAGAGGCCAAAGACTGAGGAAGCTCTGGAAAGCCTTTATAAAATTAAACTTAAAATGTGTTTGGCAAGTCCAGAGTCTCTTTGATGCCCTACACAAGCCCACAATCTTGAAACTCCTCTCTCATCTGTAGCTCCAATTGGATTTTGATTCAACTTGCCAATATATTATAGTTTCATGTTTAAAAAAAAAGAAGACTCTTGGAGCCACCTTTTCCTTCTGGCTGTGGATTATACTTCTGTGTCAAATCAAGGATAATTTGTTCAAGAGACAGCACCCAGAGACTGACTTTAAGTATCCTCAATGGGCTTGTCTGGGCTCAGTTCAATCTTTGCTGCCTTTTTCATTCGAACAACAGACAAGGCATTCATGCCATATCACCAATTACTTTTGAGACTCCCTAAGTTCAAAAAAGGGAGGAGGGGCTGAAAAATTTAGTCAATTCATTAGTTCGATGACTGATGAAAAAAAAAATCATTTTGACTGATTAGAAAAGGCACCTCTGGTTGTTGGTTTTTAATTTATTTATTTATTTTTCACATTTTTATACTGTCCTTCCTCCAAAGAGCTCAAGGTGGTTCACATGGTTCCTTCCCTTCTTTTGTCCACACAACCCTGTGAGGTAGAGAGATCGTGACTGACCTAAGGACACCCAGGAAGCTTTGTGGCTTCGTGGGTTACTGAAACTGGCTCTTCCAGGTCAAAATCCATCTCCAGAACCATTACACCATCCTGGCTCTCGGTTGGCTAATTGGTCAACTCATTGAAAAATTGATTATTTTTAATGCAAGCACCTGTAAAAGGGCTGATGGTGAGCAAACCTTTTAAAAGGCCTCCTGTGTGAGAGAGTACAAGGTGTGTGCTTCTGAGATTAAGCTGGATGCACTACATCTGCCCATCTACTAAAAATTCTCTTTTTCCTATTGTTTTTGTCATATTCAAATGTATGCAGATTTAACAGGTGACTGAATGGGAGAATGGACTCAAGTTCATGTTATTAATCAGCTTCAGGTTTCTTTATCAGTGACATGTTGAGAGACCAGGTTGCCGGGTAACAGGGGTTGGAGAGCCTGAGCAAGGGAAGCACAAAGTGCCTGGAGCAAACAGCTAGAAGCAGTCTTCCTTAGCTCAAAGCCATGAAAGCCATGTACAGTGGGCCCTCCATATCCGCAGGGATTTGATTCCAGAATCCCACATGGACACCAAAACCTGTGGATGTTCAAGTCTGCAGAAGTCAAGCTGACAAAATGGTGAAAATTGGCAGAAACAGTATACATTTGACAGCCGCTTTGAATGCCCACTTGGGAGACACAGCAGTATATAAATAAATAAATAAATGAATAAATGAATGAATGAATAATTAAATAAAATTCTTGCAGTTTGTGTAAATAAATTGCATACATTGCCTAAAGCATATATAAGTTGCCTAAAACATATGTAAATTGATTAAAATATATGCAGATTGCCTAAACTTGTTTAATTGGATGGGTGTGATTCGAATGAGGCTACAACAGAGTATGTAAAAATTTTTTAAAACAATATATTTTCAATGCATGGTTGATTAAATCCATGGTTATGGAGCCCACGGATAAGATGGATGCATTAGGCTGTGGTTTTGAATGGAAGTATTTGTCTCTGGCCCCAACTGAAGCTTATTAAAAGGAGATAAGCGCAGAGCAGTAAATCCTATAGAGATCCAATAAGGAGCCTTCTCTGTGGGTGGGTACTTCTTGAGCATAGGAGATATAATTTTAAAGACTTGTGTACTTCTCCTGGGATATCAGCAGTTGACTTGGGGCACATGGTTTGGCAATTACTGCTCTATACCACACCAGCTCTCAGTATTTTGCAAGTGGCATCATATATCATACTTGGCCTAAATACTATTTTTCTCTACATGGGCCTGTTTAGTTATTTATGTTGGTTTGTAATCCAGAGCAGATGAGTCATGGCTAATTTGTCCCATTGATTTCAATAGTGCCCAGAAAGGGCAGTCTCAGCTGACCTGCCACCAGAGTTGGCAGAGAGCCTTTGCCCCAGCCTGCGTGCTCTCCCCTATAATTCACCTCATTTTTAAAAAATAAAATGCTTCCATTAGATGTAGAGTGCTACCTCTTCTCCTCTTTACCTGCTTGGTTGCTCAGGGAAGGAATCAGATAGGCAAGGAAAGAAGAAGCGTACAGCAGAGGCCCCCTACTTATCTTTCAGATGGGCTATCAATCCAGCACCACCTTTTCCCACTTGCTCTCTGGTAGCCTGGTGGAGCAACCCAAATGGACAGAGAATGCTAGGTGTGCTCCCAGCATGTTCTGCCATCTTGCTTGATTCAAAAGGCAAGCAGGAAGAAGCAGCAAAGGTAAGAGGAAGGAGGAGTTGTGGGGCTCTACCGCCTTCTCCTTCTTGCCTGCCTGGTCTTACTGGGGAGTTCAGAAGGAGAAGGCAGGAAAGCCGAGTGATCCTATTATGATGACTTGTTGCAGTGGGAGAGCAGACCAGGATCATCCTGCTGCTGCTTTCAATGAGCAAGAAGAGAATTGAAGAGTCAGCTGAAGCCACTGAGTGGGCATCAGGCCAGAGGGGGGCAACAGGAAGATATGGGGTATGGAGCACCACCATTCCTCCCCCCCCAACCCGCTGCTCAATGCAGCCACTTCAATCAGCATTATGTCTGGGCTGGCCCTGGCGTCCAATCATAACTAACTTTCTTTGGATGCAGGTCCTGAATAGATAAACTTCAGGTTTACAACCAGGTTTTCACAACACAAGTGGAAAAGTCACTTATCTGTTTCTAGCCTATTGGTCATGCACTAAATATTTAGATCAACAGAGCAGAGTAAATGAATCAGACAATCACTTCGAATGGCCTTGCCCTTGTCAGATTTTTCCATTTTATCTTTTTCTAAGAGTCTTGATTCTCTTCTGGCACTTACAGCAATTTTATCCCGCCTGTGTTTTCCAAGAGCAAGGAATATTTGGCAGTTATTTTGCATACGGAGAACTTACTAGCTTTTATTCAATTCCATCAGGCATACCATCATCCATTATTGAACGACTGGGTTACAGAAACAAGACCCAATGCTCAGCCTCTTTGCTGAATACTATTCCCAGATGGATTTAAGCAGATAAACAGGAGGGAAAATGCTTTTATCTAGAGCCCAATAGGTTTAACACATACTTTGGCTTTTGATGATGCTGGCAACTGGGACACCTCATCCATTACCTGTGAAGTGTTTTGTTTTTCCTCTCTCAGCATGAAGACCTAAACTTTTCTATCATTTCATTATATTCCAATGGCTGCTGATCAACCATTTCTTTGTTATGGAGATTCCTGGTCATAGTCCAGAATGCCTGAATTAATGTTACTTAATGGTCACTCCCTTCTAAAATGGGAACTCATAGGAGATATACAGGGGTGGCTTTGGAATGTGAACAAAAAAATAAAACCATTGGACCAGGAAGAGGAGCTCTAGCTCAGTGGAAGGGCGCATGAGCTGGCTGCAGAAGGTCCCGGGTTCAATCACTGATGACCCCAAGAAGCAGAGGAAAAGTCTGAGTGAACTAGTCAGTCTGTGTGGACTGGTCAGTGTGGACAACTCTGAGCTACATGGACCAATGGCCCAAGTTGGGAGAAGGTTTGGGAACTGCTGTTCTAGACTCTCTGCCTAAAGATGCAATAAAGGAGAGCAGTAATCTCACCACTTTGCTGTGCTATACATAACACACACATATATAGCATATTTCTGCACTGTTTTATACACAGAAACAAATGATCAAGCTACAAAGGGGTGAGAGAATTCTCCATGTACTAGTTTGGTTGTAACTGGAATTTTGCTGTAATTTAAGATAACTACCATAATTAAAATTAAGGTCCCAAGACATGATCTAAAAGCAGGTGATGCAGCCTGTAGGCCTGAATGAGAGATTGTGTAGACATCCCCATGTAAGCCACCCTGAATTCAATGATGGAAAAGGGTGGGACATAAATGTAAACAGTAAGGCTTGTTTATGCATCACTTTGTGTGCACATAACAGATGTCTGTCCCGGTACCTGTTTTTCATGTGAATAACTGCACATGTGTTCCTTTTAAAAGTCAACAAGGGGACTGGATTGCTAAAAAAGTGCACAGCTCCAGTTTACTGCTGAACCTGTATTGTAAGTAATGCACATGTGTACAATTCCACAATAATGTGTGTGTTGTATGTGCACTGAACGTAATGTGTAAATAGATGTGGAGAATGAAGTGCATACTAGCCAACAGTGTCAATCCAGCTATTCAGTAGTTTTCTTGAGGATGGACTGCAATTCTGGTTTGCTCATTCTCTGTGCCCTATCAGTCTTTCTTAAGTTCTGATCAGTGTGTAGGGAAGCCATGTGAAAAGCTTCTGAATTAAGAATCGGTTCATTCTAACTGCAGTGCATTTGTACAGATCATGCAGGGTGAAGGAAAATTGAGAGAGTTGCTGGGTAGTAGGTAAACACTGCTAAGCTTGTGCACACTCCATGACTTTTCTGTTTTCTTTAGAAAGCCATGACATTTCCTGCCAACAGTTCCTGACACAGCACAATGGTAATTTACAGCTGACAAAATCAGAATGGCTGGCAGCAGTGGCATAGCTAAGAGGGTGCTGGGGTTAGCAATTGCACCGGGCAACAAGCTTTAGGGGTCAACAAACTGAGCTTGACACTAGCAGCCAAAATCGTGGTAGAAATAATACTATCGTGTTATATATCATTGGAAAGGTAATTTAATGCAGAATGCAAGAAAACAAACCACATTGGAATATCTGTATTCTATCAAAAGTCCTGGGGGTTGGGTTATGTCAGAATGCCAGATGCAAGGGAGGGCACCAGGATGAGGTCTCTTGTTATCTGGTGTGCTCCCTGGGGCATTTGGTGGGCCGCTGTGAGATACAGGAAGCTGGACTAGATGGGCCTATGGCCTGATCCAGTGGGGCTGTTCTTATGTTCTTATGTTGGGGTGCAGGGCGTCCACGACGTTCTGCGGGGCTCTCCAGGGCTTTAAAAGTGAAAGCAGAGCGATCGAGCTCCACTTCCAGTTTTGCAGAGACGGCACGATTGCTCCACTTTCACTTTTTAAGACCTGGGGAGCCCTGTGGATGGTCACACAGGGCTCCCTGCACCCCTGGGAGGCTGCTGCAGGGACTGGTAAGTTAATGCCAGTTCATGCACACACACCCCTTAGCGACACGATCCTGGGGATCATGTTGTTGCCTCCTCCTGCCCCCACAAGGACTTACTGCAGCTCAGGCTCTCCTAGAGAGTTTGAGAACCACTAGTTTAGATGAAGGGATGCTGGCAGGTGCTCCCTCAGTTCCATGAAGGGGCTTGACTGTGAGAAGCAGTGGTCAGACTGTTGTTGATCTGATGCATGAAACTAGGGTGAGTTCACCTGATACAGCTGATGCCAGAGATGAAGCAGCCTAGCTCCCTCTGTAGAATGAGGACCTGGACTGTATGGGGTCGGGGCCAATGATACTGCTGCAAATCTCTGTTCAATAGCATAGTGACCCTATTTAAGTCCAGTCATTGCGTCTTGTGTCCATATTGGGGAGTGGGACAAACTGAGATAATATCCCTTTCCCAGTAGCATAGTTAGAGGGGGTGCAAAGCACTAAGTTTTGCAGGGACCTGAACACACCGTTTAAGGGGCCCTTCCCCCTCTCCTTTGGAGCCATTGCTGGTGGCGAGAGCAAATTGGAGGTGAACGCCTCTGACAGTTTTGCTGTCACTGCCAGGAACTGCTCCAAAGGAGAGGAGGAAGCACCCCTTGCATGGCATGTTCAGGTGCCTGCCAAACTTGGTGCTTTGCACCCCCTCTAGCTATGCTACTTGCCCTCCCCCTTAACATTCTGAAGTAAGACAATCCCAGGAAGGTTGCATCATGTCATTCTTCAATCTCAGCAGCCCCTCCAGCGTTAGTTTCTGATGTGAAATAGAAGCAAGAGTCAAGCTGCAAGCAAGGCAGTAACTTTTATAGGTCCAACGTTGGTTGGTGAGGCTGTTCAAAGTTTCAAAATTCATAAGACTCTTCAGAGGGTAAATCCCTTTACTCAAATGTGCTGTGTTAGCCAAGAAGTGCTGTACATTTAGGAGCAATTATAAGATCAAATTCCCTGAACTTTGAAAAATAATTGGAAGATTTTCAGTGCTTATATAACATGAATAAAATGACCAAATAATGTTGTTGTTGGAATAGAAATTATATATCAGCCTCCAGATTTTTCTTGTAAATGATTTACATTATGAAAAAATGGCTGAGCCAACATTCGCGGCACAGAGAGTAGCAAGATAGAAAGAAGGAAGATAAATTGGGGAAGAGATATAAAACCATAATGAATAAGGCATCTGTGGAAGCTGCATAATCATCTCATTTCCAAATATTCTGTCTTTAAGAAACTCCAGATTTTACTATTACCTGTTTTTTTCATTAAAGAATGTCAAAAGGATTCAGAGGTTCCCCAGAATGCCATGTGACATCTCTAGAAAGAAATCCTAGCTCATGCAGAAGGCTGATGGAATTCTTGGGGCTCTCAGAGGAACTGACAAGGAAACCTCTTTCTGAGAAGTCTTGGAGGATGGCTGCCAAACTAGATGGATCAACAGTCTGATTTAGTATCAGGTAGTTCCGTCTATTCACTAAGATAACCTAAGTTAAGGTGAAAGTGATTAGCTAGGACTTTTGGGATTTTAGATTGCTTTCCCATTGTACAGGCCAAATTCACTCACACCACAACCTGACCTATAAGGGGAAGTTTTGGTCAATGGTTTCCCATCAATGGTGGCTACTTTGGTCCTTAGAGCACTACCTTGGAAGTGAGAAAATAACAGCAATTAATCAACATTCATCAAATAAGTCCTGCAGCGGTCACAGTGGACACAATTGCTCACAGTGGTCTGCCAGATGTCTTGGGAAGCACAGAAGCAGGAATTAAGGTAGTATCCTTTTCTCTCTGTTGCTCCTCACTAACTGGTATTCAGCTGACTATTACTTCTGAACCTGGAGTTTCCACCTTGTCTGAAAACCGCAATGAATTCCAGACTTACAGCCCAATCCTAACGTTGCCTTGCAGTGGTTCAGGCCACCTGTGCCAGCTCCCAAGAGTTGGAAACGTACTTTAAGCACGTTTGTGCCGACTCGAGAGCCAGCAGTGCCAGTACATGTGCCAGGCTGCCAGTGCCGGATCCCAATCCCGTGCCAGCCAACACAGGAAGATTTCTGCTGGGTGGTGCAGGGGCTGGGAGAGGGTGGCAGGGGGCGTTCTGGGGTTGGGGGAGCAGCTCTAGACAAGGTGCAGAATGGGGGGGAAGATAGGGGGGACAAGATCAGCAGAAGCAGCGTATGCCGTACCCTAACCACCACTCCCAGGCCTCAGAAGCCTACACAGGCTGCTCAGTTTTGCCCCAGCTTTACATTACAAAGAGTGAGAAGACTGATTTCTTCCCTGAGGGTCTCACAAGGAACAAACAAATTTGTTGAGGAAGGGGAGGAAAGTGGTGGCCTTGATAAACTGGGGAAGAATACGTAACTTGGAGCCCAATCCTACTCTCCACCATCTTCCACCTTGCACCTGTGCTAATGGAGCACACACTGCATGCAGTGGTGAGGAGGATCAGATGACCAATAAGAGATATGTAAACTGGAAAAGAATAGGTGACTGTTTCATGTACATGTACTTTGGCTTAATTACAGCATACCATGGGCACACATGTGGATTTACACCTGTTCACAATCATTTCTCCCTCACTTTATTCTGAGCTCTGAAACAAATCATTTTGATGACTTCCCCATCACCTCTGACATGGTGCCTTCTGCAGTTCTCTCTGGCTAAACATGGATGTTCTCTAATCCTATTCTCTTTCACATATCTAGTCACTGCTTGGTTCTTGAATGTCCTGAAAAAACCTTGGGAAAAGCTGGTTTTTATTTTGTTTTGTTTTGTTTCCTCCTCTTTATCTGTCTGCATCCTCCGAAAAAGCTCAGATCGCTTGCCACTATAGTAAGACTGTCAAAATAATCCATTCCTTTCTTCTGTTTCCCACCTATAAAACACTCACACGCTCATCAAATGTTGACTCATCTTGTCACAGGGTATTTCAACATTATTTGATTCTTCAAACTATCTTCTGTGGCTTCCAACCAATTCCTTATCAATTACGTGAGACTCATCTAAAGTGCATTGTATGAAGATTGCATTCTATGGACACAGTCCAGCTGGGTGAATAACTCAAGTTTTCCCATCGGTTTCTTCTTCATCTGCAATGTGTTGCCAACAGCAAACTCCTTGTAGAACATCCAAGAGTTTAAAATGTAGTTAAGGGGTTGAATTAGAACAGCGAGCAGCTGAAACAAGCAACAGGTGAAAAAAAGACAAGTGCACACAGACAAATCTAGCATATGACAATCTTTCTACCTCATATGATATTGGAAGCCTTTGTGTATAGTACTTACAAGCCCTTGAATTTGAACTTACTGTTGCTGGTTTCTTTCCTTCTCTCTTCCTTGAACTGCTGAATAAGCATATCAATTGATTAAAAATATCTATATTAAGGCCAATTTAGTCTTACTGAAGTCATTGGCAAAGCTGAATTATATCCAGGTGCTTCTTACTCTTTTCCAGGACTCAAAAGAACATCAGTGTTTGGGCAGCTTGTAAATGACCTGCTGAGGGCCTGATCCTATCCAACTTTCCAGTGCTGATGCAGCTGTGGCAGTGGGGTGTGCATTGCATTCTGCAGTGGGGGAATTAGTCATGGAGGCCTCCTCAAGGTAAGGGAACATTTGTTCCTTCACCTCTGGGCTGCATTGTAGCTGCACAGGAGCTGGAAGGTTGAATAAGATTGGGCCCACAGTCTATTAGAACATAAGAGAACTGGGCTGTTTCTGAAGTCCCAGGTAAATGTGACCCTCTTCTGATTTGCATGGCCACAGTGTGGAGCTTATCCACATTTCCACAGTACTTTTCAAAAAAATCATCTCCCAAAGCAGCACCCTGATCTTTCCTTAAAAAATATTTAATGAAATTAATTCTGCTGTTAAGTTAAACAAAATTTACTAGCACTCAGGGCCATTCAATGAAATCAGTTGGCAAGAGATTCCAGTGACACAAAAAGAATCATTTCTTCACACTGAGCATAATTAACATCACAGTCCTAACTTATGCTGGTATAGGAGGAGGCTGCTGGAGGTCACCTCAGGGTAATGGGATCTTTTCCTCCCATTTTTAATGTACAACATCATCACAAGCCCTGCTAATTAGACAAAGAGGCACCTCTAAGAAATGGTGGGTCAGTTATACTTAGCTGGTGGGAAAGCCATTGTCTGTATTCATCTCAGTATAGAGTCTCTCCAAGTGCCTGTTGCTGATGTCTCAGGTTTCTTTTGAGGTTGTGATCCCCTTTGGAGCAGGTGACTTTTTAAAAAAACCATTGTGCTATGAAAGTTGCTTTGATAACTTTTTTTGTTGAAAAGAAGTATAGGCATTTTCTCAGTGATGATGATGATGCAACAATAATTCACTGGAACTTGCGTAAAAAGTATAAACTGCCTGCCAGTAACAACTGGTGGAACCACAAAAATGAAAAACTGAAAAGTGCTTTGGGATTTTAGAATACAAACCAACAAACATCTGCCACACAACGCACCAGACCTTACCATGATTGAAAAGAAGGATATGGAAGTCTGGATAGTAGACATTGCACTACCTGGTGACAGTAGAATAGAAGATAAAGAACTGGAGAAAATTTGGACCTACAAATAGAAGTTGAAAGACTGTGGCACATGAAAGCTAGAATAATCCCAATAGTCATAGGGGCCTTCGGTGCTATCCTGAAACACCTGGAAAAGCACTTGTACACCATTGGGATGAGCACAAGCACTATCAGGGTGCAATCCTAACCCCTTATGTCAGTGCTTTCCAGCACTGGCACAGCAGTGTCAATGGGACATGTGCTTCATCCTTCAGTTGGGTGTCACTCACGGAGGCTTCCTCAAAGTAAGGGAATGTTTGTTTTTGTAAACATGATGTTCAAATCCAGCCATTCTTCTTTCATTGTTTTTACGTACAGCATTTCATTCTGTAAGCTGCTTTGTTGCTACCACAAAAAGTGGAATATAAATAAAGTAAATTAAAAAATACACTGATAGCCAGTGTAGTTGAAATTGCCATTAGAAAACTGTTCCTCACAGGGAAAGTGACAAGGGTTGTGAACTTTTTCCTATTGTGTCATAACAGATGGATGGGTTTGCTAAGTACTATTTCAACAAGTGCATGTCATTCATAATTAATTCCAGAAAAGCAGCCCTCTTAATACATTTCAACAAAAACTACAAGAGTCTTGTGGCACCTTAAAGAGTAACACATGTATTGTGGCATCAGCTTTGGTGGATGACATGGGCTGCTGCCCACAAATGACTATGCGTTATGAATTCAGTCTTTTCCACCTGGTGGAAACACGCCTAGCAATTGCATTGTGCATGTGTGCTGGGCAGGCTGTAAGCCCTTTACTAACAGTCCTTTCTGAAATGCAGTTACTGCACACATGGAAATATTGTTTCACCTCTTGCATCTCAACCATTTATATTTTAACATCCCAAAGGGGATTTAAAAAATTGGGCTAATTGCTTAACAAATTGCCATGGCAAATTCAAGCCGTTTTCAAATTATATGAAATCATACCAGCCCCTCCTTTCCATACCTTAAATTGTCCAAACTAATTAATTTCAAAACTTTGATCACATAAATGAAATTTCACAGGATGAAATTTTATTTATGGAATTGTAACCATGACCCAGCCTTAGTATGTAACTTTCAGAGAAACTCCTGACAATGCAGATGGGACCTCAGTATCTGTGGCGGTTTCATTTCGGAACCCCTCACAGATACAGAAATCCATGGGGCCCATATTTAAAGGGCTTAAAGACTCACTTCCGGGTCACATCAAGGTTCCTTGCTCATCCCAGGTTCAGACCAGACTTCATCAGCAAAAGAGTTGGTGTAAGTCCAAGGAGACTCATTGGCGGCCATGTGGCCTATAGAGAGGTAAGTAAAAAATATGTTTACTTATTTCTCCCAGGTCATCTGGTCACACCCCTTCCCATCATATGCAGTGTTCACTCCAGCAGTGCAGCTGCCTGGTGTAATCTGGTGGAATGGATAGGATTGGGCCATACATTTGGAAGCACACCTTTACATTTGAAGCATGTCCTTCATAACCTGGCATGACTTAAATATTTATTTATTCACTTAATAGATTTATATCCTGCAGTGCTCACACTAACATAAGAACATAAGAACAGCCCCACTGGATCAGGCCATAGGCCCATCTAGTCCAGCTTCCTGTATCTCACAGCGGCCCACCAAATGCCCCAGGGAGCACACCAGATAACAAGAGACCTCATCCTGGTGCCCTCCCTTGCATCTGGCATTCTGACATAACCCATTTCTAAAATCAGGAGGTTGCACATACACATCATGGCTTGTACCCCATAATGGATTTTTCCTCCAGAAACTTGTCCAATCCCCTTTTAAAGGCGTCTAGGCTAGACGCCAGCACCACATCCTGTGGCAAGGAGTTCTATAGACCGACCACACGCTGAGTAAAGAAATATTTTCTTTTGTCTGTCCTAACCCGCCCAACACTCAATTTTAGTGGATGTCCCCTGGTTCTGGTATTATGTGAGAGTGTAAAGAGCATCTCCCTATCCACTCTGTCCATCCCCTGCATAATTTTGTATGTCTCAATCATGTCCCCCCTCAGTCGTCTCTTTTCTAGGCTGAAGAGGCCCACACTGCAGATCATAAAGTTTAAACACTATTAAATTCAGCTTATAAACAGGTGTTGGTAACTGATTGATTTATAAAGTTATATACACCCCTTAGTGGGGAATATAGGCCAGGCCTGCAGCAGGGTTAATCCTATACTAAGGGGAGATGAGGGGAAAGAGGATGTAGGAAGCATGGTGGTCCTTAAGGGGACAGTACATAATTTTGTGCTTGAATACAACCTGGTTGGGAATGGTTTCCAAAAAATCCATGCTGCTCTTCAGCATGATTATAGGTGGTACAGCTTGTTCTGGCTCAACTCAGATGATTTTTCAGAGCATAGTGAGTTGCTAGCTGGAAGTGTACCAACGTGTTCCTGAAAGTTGTTCAACATGTGAAAAGGACTGGAAATGTCAACATTCTAACTGTGTCCCATGAAAAGTAGATGTTTGAATTGGCATGGTCCACAACACTGTATTTAACACCCTCCTTGCCCCAGCACTAAGCAGCTAATTACACCAGGCAGTCAAGTCCTGCTCTCCCAGGCACAGAAGCAGCAAACCAACCAGTCTTTTGGACTGACGTGCCCGTTCGTCAATAGTTTATTAAAAAAAAAAAAAAGGTTTTCTGTCATTTCAGGTATGCACTAAGGAGGCAAAAAATGTGTTGAGACAAATCTGTATCAAGAGGCCAAAAAAGATACGAGCCATCTTATGAAAGGATTCTTCCTTGCTGCTGCGGAGACTGGCATGAAGTGAGGCATCTGTAGCCTTTTGAAGTGCTGCCAGTATAAATAGCTTAAAATAAGAATTTTAGTCTTCATAACAAAGTTTAGAAACCCAAGAGAGTGCACTGAACTCTATGAGGTTCACCAAAGACCAAACAATGCAAACATAGTTCAGCACTAATATACATACATTTTGTTTGAAAACCATGTTGCTCGGGCTGCTATTTCAGTTCCAATTAAAAAACACAGGGTGTCAGTTTGAAAACAGAATTCTGTGACAGGAACAACACAATTTTTAGGTTAGAGTGGCTGCTGTTATAGACAGATGACAGGAGTCATTCTCAGTGCCAGTGAAGTTTTTTATTTTTTATCTATTTTTCACATAGTTTTACTGCCCTTCCTCCAAGGAAGGTTCCACAGTCAAAGGTTCACAGTCTGCTGATTAAGAGGCCAACATGAGGAAGAGACATTGGGGGGGGGGGGCATCAAGAACATGGGAGGGATGAGAAGCCATTCCTAGCAGCTGGTGGGGGCATACTCCCAGTGATGGTCACTCACCCCCAGTGATGGCCCTGTTCCTGCCCCTGCCCCTGTGTGGTTCATCCTGCTGGCACTTCTCAGGCCACCAGCATTCAGGCAGGCTAGATCAGTGATTAGCTCTTTGGATGTCACACCAACGATGATCCAAAAGAAGATGCTGCCCTGTCAGTAATGGGCTCTGTCAGGGTTATCGTGGATACTCAGAAGGGCTGTTCCAGCATAGCTGGTAAGGCTGCACCAGCATGGCATTGCCTGGATAGGCTTAGGATACATTGTACTTCATCAGTAGCATCACTAGCCAGGTGCAGGGAGATGCAGACCATATCAGGTGACACAACCAGGAGGGATGACACTGGAGGCACTGCAGTGGGTGGCTAGCCAGGGAGCCCCACGGTGAGCCAGTTGGTACAGAGGCAACGTGGTGGACGACTGGCCCAGGAGCGCCAGTAAGTGGCTGGTCCACAGCAAGCCGGCTGGTCCAGGGTCACCACAGCAGGTGGCTAATCTGCAAAGCTGGTCCCATTCTCAGGAGAGGATGGGGCTAAAGCAACAGCAAAAGGGGCGGGGCCATGGGAATGACACCGAGCCTAGCGACACCACTGATTGGCATTGGTGCATCATCTGTGTAGCATCCAAATAGGATTGGACAATTATTCCAGCATTCCTTTCTCAGCAGCAGCAGCATCTTGTAAACTCTCAAGGGGGTGGGCTATGAAGGTGACAGCCATCTCCAGCTGCTTGCCTCCAGAACCTCACACTTGGAACTCAAGGTAAGTTGCCTCTGCAACTTAGCTCTCATGGAAAATGAACATTAATAGATCTGTCCTCCATGAACAAGTGCTAATGTGGGATCTGCCAATTCTGAAACATTCTGTTCCAAATACTGACATATTTAAATCTTAGTTTAAATATGCATATTGTTAAAATCCAGCTGTCCATCTCTGAACTCCTTTAGTGAAAGCTGTTAAAAACAGTATGTAGCAGCAGGCTCCATTCTTGCTCTAAGTCTTGCTGAAGCAGAAAGATACTGGGAACCCAGGCCAGCCTTGTGATCAGGCAAACTGAACCATTCACTTTGAGTGGCACTGCTACTGGCAAAATCCCCCACCCTACAGTGCCACTGCTCCTTCACGTCAGCCATAGGCAGCAGCTCCTCAGTGGCAGCTTTCTGTAATTCTGCCATGCTGCCCCACCATCACTCTGCCCACAGAGCCTGCACGTGCATGCACACAAGCTGTGCAGGCAGCTCCATGCACATATGGCAAGCCAGCTGAGCAGAAGCAGCTGCTTGCCATCTTGCTGATGAAAAGTATGCTGTTACATCTCACTTTTGTGGCCTTGCTCTTGCTGCTGTTGTCAACTCTTCCCTGTCTCCCTCTTCCTTGGGCAGCTCTTCGTTATTTGCTGCCATTAGTTCTCTTACAGTGCGCCCTGGTACATAACAGGACCACCAGTGCTATCTGCTCCTGGGCACCACACCAGGTTGCAGGCGGCAGATTTGGGATGACTTTTACCCCTATTGTGTCCCTGGCCCTACCACCACCTCCCACCAACCTGGTGCTGATGCATGGGTTGTACCACTCTGGGTGACTGTGTCCTTGGACAACGCACTGATGTTGCACTGATGTACCACCAATGATGTATCTATGCCAGGATGCTGCTGCATGGATTTGGGGGAGGATCATATATTAGTAGAGCCATGGGGGGATGTGAGCCCCCAGCCAGCAGTGTGGTGTGCCTTCTTAATTGTCCAAAAACTGATGGTGTGACTTGACAATTTTAGTGCCTTCTCAGGGCCCAATCCTATCCAGTTTTCCAGTGCCGGTGTAGCTGTGCCAATGGGGCATGCACTGCATCCTGTGATGGGGAGACAGTCACAGAGGCCTCCTCAAGATAAGGGAATGTTTGTTCCCTTACCTCGGAGTCCCATTATGGCTGCACCTGTGCTGGAAAGTTGGATAGGACTGGGCTCTCAGTGTGCTATAAGATGAAAACGTTTGAAAATTGTTGGCCTGGATGAGCTTGGTGGTCAATGCACTATCTGTGCACTGTTTGAATAGGACTGGGACATTAGTTCCTTCTGCCTTTCCTGACAGAATAATTCATTACACTTTCCCCTAAAAGTGACCGAGTCCCCAGTCAGGAACCAACATTGACTTTACAAGTTCAAGTTTTCATCCTGATAACATGTTGCTTCAGCTTCGGCTTCTGCCTGGAGATTTGTGGCAGGACTTATGGCCCATCTCCCTATTCTTCTCTGGAATGCTGCAGGTGCATTTGTTAGCTTAAAGAACAAAACACTAAATAGTATCCTCCTTTGTGACATACCAAAGCAACTTTCAAAATTGGCTCTCCTTAATTTCTGGAACTTCCTACTCAATAAGGTACTATTGTGCTCCACCTAACCTGATCTTGGAAACACTGCCGACCTGTCAATTCATCAGCGCTAGAAAATGGACGGTTAATCTTTTCAGCTGACTTGCCTCATTTCCTGAAGCTCAGGTAAAACCCAAATATTTAGTTGCTACAAGGCCCAGGCTCCCCTTTGGAGTCTCACTGATTAATTAGCAGAGGCCATTCCCTCATTTTAAGACCACAGTCAGTGATTCCTTTTGCCGTACATTTTTCCTCCTTTGTTGAAATGTTATCCAGCCATTTCAGTTGAATAGAGCATTATTTCCAATATTATAATGGGGGTATTTAAGTCAGTCTACTCAGACTTGCAATTAAGTGTAAAGCACTTTCTTATTATAATGTGTGTTGCATCTTAAAGTTTGACTTCCTCTCCCAGTTTTCTTTGATTTCTTCCCCCCTCCCCCCCCCCCCACCTGGTTCTTCTCATCAAATGACTCTGATTTGATTTCTCAGGGTATGGTTGTACAGGCTGTAATGAAACATTAAAAGCTGAAAGATGCTACCTTATTGCAAGCACTCTTAAAACAAATTACACAGTGGGAAAACAAAGTAATTCCCAGACTATGTCCATTGATTGTCTTTTCTTTTGAGTGTTGATAGATATACCACCTTGATTTGGCACAGAACACAGCAAGCATCACTCAAAGCAAGCATCCAGCATATAAAGTGCATGCATGTGCGGCGCACACAGGCACTAAGAGCTTTGAATGGAAACAAAATAGCTAAAGACTTATATTTGACATTTAGGGCAAGTCTGCAAAACAACTTAACAGCCCAATCCTAACAAAAGTCCCATGCTACAATGCAGAGACACTGGTACAGCCTCCACCACAACCAGTATGGGAACTGTGGCTGCTGGAGGGATATGTTCTCAGGTTAAGGGGACATTTGTTCCTTTACCCTGGGTAAAGTCACAGCAGCTGCAATAGTTGGATGTACACCAGTGATATTGCTGGTGCATATCCGAGCTGCCTTGTGTCAGGCTTTCAACCCCTGAAAGGGAGATAGGATATGGTGGTATTTGTGGCCACTCTTCTTGCCCCCTCCCAGGCTTGATCTTCCATCATCCCCTGCCTTGTAATGCCCCATCCCTGCCCACATTCTGCCCTACTCCTGCCCCCCCCAGTCCCAATTCTTGTTGAATGCAAATGATCCCAAATTAAAACTTGGTTTTTCAGATTAAGAGATGGTGAGAAGACATCAGCACAACGCCCTTAAGAGCCATCACCAATCAGCAGGTATGAGACCAATGGTTTGTCAGTATAAGACAATTTCATCTGCTAATAATGCAGCAATTGATTGAAAGCTTAACAGTGTATACGACCTGACTGCTCACAGTCCACTATTACAGGTGCTTGGAACAAAGCAAGGAAGATTCTGCAGCATGATATGGAGGTTAGATGGACAACTTTCCATGCATTTTGAGCTTCCATATGATACAGCCTTAAACAGCCTACAGGTTATCAGTCATCTTTTTCCCATCACATTTTTAGGTCATGATGATGACTATATAGTGGCTGACAGAAGCAGCAACACAGGGGGGGGGGAATCCAAATCACCAAGTACACTTATAGCCCAATTCTGACTCTCCACATGGCAATGAAGTGGCGTCAATGTGGTGCCCGCTGTATCATGTGGGAGAATTTTCGCTCAGAGTAAGGGAACAGTTGATCCCTCACCCCAGGGTAAGCCTGTGCCAGGCCACCAGGTCTACTTAGACCTGTCACCTGCATCAGCTTCATAGCTGAACCTGAGTTGGGGAGCGAAACTGGGAAGGGGGTTAAGATTTAGCAGGTGCAACTGCCACTGAATCAGCCCCCTTCCCACTCCTGATCTGCCCTCCTTCCAGCCCCTGTTGCCAACCCATTCCACCCACCCCACCCCATTCTGCCCACCCCTCCTCCCTTCCACCCCCTGCACACAGTTAGCTGTGCTGGCTGGTGTCTGGTGGCCACTGGTATGTGAAGATGGTTGCTCACCCCATGTGTCCCTTTCTGTGACACCCAGGAAGTGCCGAATGCTGCCAGAACTCTTCTTCTAAAGATGCTGGTAGGATTGGGCCATTTGTTGTCCCTTGTCAAATTCTCTTCTTAGAATTCTTTGCCTGTTTCTCAGCTATCCATCTCTGGAATCTGGTAGTGGATTAAAAAGATTGCAGAGACATGAGAAGAGTAAAGAAATGAAAGTGTTCGTGAAATAAAACAGAAAGTAAAAGAAAAAATATAGCAGGCAAAAATTTTAAGGTAGTAAATGGGGTAATGGATCCTACTAATTGGTGTTTTTTTGTTTGTTTCCCCTTCCACTGCTGAAGTACAGAGATGCACCGCTTAACAACTGTTCACTTAACAACGGACCACATATATGATGGTGGTCAAAGCACAATAAAGATGCTCTTAATGAGGCAATTGCACCTCCCATAGCCTGCAGCAGAGTGTCTGTTTACACAACAGAGAGGTTCTTAATGCAAAGAAGAGGCAATCTATCTCCAGTAGCCTGGGCAGCCAGCTAGTGTCTGGCAGGGAGTGTCTGCTTAAGGCAATAGATTGGACTGAATGTTCACTTACTGACCTAATTGCATAACAACAGGGATTGGATAATGTATTCCCGTCATTAAGTGGCGCACATCTGTATAATAGTCTACCATATTTATGTTCCGGTTTTTATAACGCAGATCAAAACTCCCCTTCATTTGTGTAGTCTGTGAAAGCTACAATAATTTCATCTTCACCAATTTTATTCCTTGTAGAACTATTCTGATGCCAGTGGATGTTATACTTTCATTATAAGAGAGTCATTTTAGTTGTTTTAGAGAGTTGTTTTAGACACAACTGTGATATGACACAAATCTTCTGTATCTCATGGGATCTCCTAATTCCACTGTTGCTCTGGAGCAGTGGTATAGCTACAGGGGGTGCAAAGCACTAAGTTTCTCAGGGAACCTCACCTCAGAGTGCAAGTGGCCTCTCCCTTTAGTAGTCCCTCTGGGTGGTGAAAGGAAAACAGTCATATGCTAGCTGTGCCACTGCTCTGGAACAGTGATTTTCAACCTTTTTTCATTTCATGGCACACTGACAGGGTTCTAAAATTGTCAAGACACATCATCAGTTTTCTGACAATTGACAAGACACACCAAATTTCTGATGGGAGGCTCACATCCCCCAATGGGCTTACTAATAAATGTGTTTTTTTCCACAGTCAACCCCAAGTTTTGTCATTTCTGAGAATATTTTATGTGTTTCTGCATTGTATATTTGCTGTTGTTTTCTCACAAAGTGAAAATAAAGTTAAAAAAATATAAAAAATGTAATGATCGTCCCCCTAGCTCTTGTAGCACACCTGCCGACCATTCGTGGCACACCAGTGTGCCATGGCACACTGGTTGAAAATGGCTGCTCTAGAGGCTCAATCAATTTCCTTCTACAGTAGTCATGTTAGTTCTTGGTTGGTTGGCAACCTTCAGTCTCGAAAGATTATGGTATAAACCTACAGCACCCGGTATTCCCAGGCGCAAAAAGATAAAATGAGTCTGGAGGCACCTGAAAGACAAACATTTTCCACCTACGCTTTTGTGGACTAGAGTCCACTTCATCAGGTGCAGTTACCATATTTTACATAGCTCAAAAACTGCACAGTAATTGTTACCCAGGACTGAACCACAGTGGAACACCTGTAAGAAGAGATTCTTTTGTACCAAATATATTTTATTGCAACAAATACCATGGACACTTAGAATTACTCTATTAGTTTGGAATTCTGAATTGTGGTGAACCCAGTAATCCCTTCTTATATATGAGTTCAGCAGAACTGAAGCTTCCTTTATCACAAACAGCTGACCCAACCTCAGCTTCTCTTTAAAAACAAAAACACATGTTTTCTTCATTGTGGCTTGCACGGAGGCCCTCTCTGCTTCAGACTCTGGATACCAGACTTATGATGCTATGGAGTTAAAAAAATTTTTTTTCTCAACTGGCCCTGCTTCTGTGCCCTTAACCGCAGTCTAATATAGAAAAATTTAGCAGGTGAAGCTTTTCCTGGCATAGAGATCGGGGGAAAGCTTCACTGCTAAATTTCTGCACGCCAAACCTGTTGTTAAGGGCAGAAGAGTACTTCCAATAAGAAGAAAAAAGTTGGCAATCTTATACCAAGTAAAGGAGATGATCCTGCTTCAGTAGCTAAGGCTCAATAGACCCTTTCACACATTCAAATAAACATATGGGAGGGAAGCAGGGCCAGACCTTCTGATAGCTGAGGCAGCCTGCAAATGCTGTCCCCTTGCGCAATAATGAGCCAGCCCCTGCTGTTCCCACCTTCCAGTGTTCTAGCTCAGACCTCCCCTCCCCTCCATGTTTCATCTTCCTCACTGCCCCCCTCTTCCTTTTCCAAGGAGGACCAATGGATACAAATAGGAGGCCAGAGATGGGTGCCCCCACCAATCTGCTGCCTGCACTGTCTGCTTTAGTTGACCTCATAGATGGGCTGGCACTGGGCAGGATTGTGATAGCAGGCTCTGCCCCGATCTAAAGTAACCTCCGCCCCAGGTATGAGTGCAGAGACCCGCCCCCCACAGGTGGTTGGAATCCCTGAAAAAGCAGAACTCCTAATCGCATACAGAAAGCCTTTCATACAATTATATAAGCCAAGGCTCCATACAAATAAATGTGCATAAATCAGGGTAGTCCAAAACTGCATTTCTGCTCCCCCTCCCACACATGTTAATCTGAACACCTGAAAGGAGGTTATACACCTTCTTAGCAGCAACCCTTTTCTACAGAGGCACACCCAGGCAAACTAATCCCAAAACTACACTATTGGGAAAGCATTTGGCATTCAGGAAAGCATTTATAATCACGTAGTCATTTGTGATGGAGGGGAACATATTTACCCCCAGTCCATTGAGAGATCTGCTTTCAGAAGCCCCACATCTGCACTGCAGCGCTCATTCAAGCTTCATTGAGCTGGTTGGGAGCATCTTTTCATGCACATCACCATCTGGTGCCACCAGTGACTATATGTGACCACAGCTGAATCCGAGGAATACTTTATTCCTTGAATCTTTTTCTTGAGGTAAAACGAGATGTGATCTTAAACACGCAAGTGAGGCTTCCGTTCTTCATTTTTTTTACAGGCTGAAACCATAGTTAAGGAAGGTAGGGGAGCTTTAAGCCCCACTGCCCTCCTGATTTTGATCATGCCCCCCATGCGTGTGCTATTTTCAATGGAGAAAATGTTTCAACAGCCCATGAAACCTACTAAAAAGAGTGTTCTGGAAGCTGTAATCAGGATCAGATCCATAGTAAGCCCAAAGTACTAAAGCCTTCCAATCTACCCCCCTGCTGTGGTTTTGGCCTGGTTCACACACACGCCACTATGTACTTAAAAACAACACAGAAGCCTCGCTTTTAGGGTCACATCTCATTTGACCCTTTTCTGTATCTTCAGGGTGGCTCGGACAAATGTCTGACCATGTCTTTTGTGAGCCTGGCAGAGGACAGGTGCTTTTCAGCTGTTCTGGAAATTTTACTCAGGCCAGGATAGAAAAAGACTTTTAAAACAGACAATAGCCTGCTGCTCACTCAGAACTTCAGTAGTTGAGCAAGCAAAATATGCTGAAAAATGTGCTGAAATGAAGGAGGTATAAAATAAATAACACTGTGGGCTGAAAAGACATGGAGGTGCTGCTGTGTTTTTATGCAAGGCCTGTTTCAGCATGACTTCAGTGGCATGGCAGCAGTTACATGGTTTCTCTTGGCCAGACCACTCTGGTGACATTCACCCAGAAGAGCCAACAACGAGGTTGTGAGGAAGCTGCTGGTGAGAAGGCTTCATTCCCCTGCCCACATTATTTCTCTGGAGAGCTGGGCTACACTGCTGGTATGAGAAGGAGCCATATGCAACCTCAGACTTCTGGCATTACCAGAGAGGTGTGGGAAATGTATTTATTTACTATATTTTTATCCCATCTTTCTCTTTTACAATAAAAGGCCCAAGGCAGCTAGGAACAATGTAAATGCAATCAAATCTATAAAATACAATAGAATCCACAGGGCCGGCCTTAGGCCAATTAGACCAATTTGGCCAAATCTGCCCTGTTCCTAAGGGGGCCCCACACTAGGCTGGTGGGTTGTGGCACTGGTGGAGAGATGACTTCCAGGCAGCACCATGACAAGCCAGCAGAAGAGGCACTGCCTGGACTGGGGAGTTCTTGCAAAGCTTGCCAAGCATATGTGTCCCGCCTGGTCTCAGATCCAAGGCCAGCCTTAGCGTGATTTGACCAATTTGGCAAAATTGGACCCCATGCTTGGTGAGGCTCCACACTGAGGGAGTGAAGGGAGCGCCACAGTCACAGCTGGCACCTCACTCTATAGCTGACGACCTGGCATGGAATCTTCACAAGGAGAGCACAGCAAGCTGAGTATTACCCTCTTGCCCACCCCTGGGCAGCCCTCCTGCCCACCCCTGGGTCTGATTGGTTCGATATTGCCCCCCTGAGGCAGTTGGCAGAGACATTATCACAGCACCGCCACCTACTTCTGGGTGCCACACTTTGCGGGGAGTGCCATCAGCCCTGGGCTTGTTGCTGCTGCTCATTCTGATGAGTATGGGGCCCCTGGTGGGGAGAGCCGCCAGCAAAAATGCTTCACTTTGGGGTCCTACAGCTCCTATGTTCAGCCCTGATTTCACAGGCCTACAAAACTGAGGGTCGGAAAAGTTTTTCCCAAACTTTATGGTGGTTTGATATGAATTTGGGGTGCCGATTCCAAAAATGGCATCCGTTTTGCCCTATCACATCCAGTTTTGGAGATATAGTATAGCCTCATTCGTGAATGGTTCAAGCAGCTTCCTCATGAGGAAGCTGCTTGAACCAGTCACTAAAGAGGCTATGCCGTGTCTCCAAAACTAGACGTGATAGGGCAAAACGGATGCCATTTTTGGAATCGGCACCCCAAATATACCCAGGAATTGGTGTAACGTTTAAGGAAGCAAAATGTGTGTTGGCCTGTGTAATCAAATCCATCCACAGTCAAAAGACCAATGGGAAGGTTCAGTTCTTAGTTCAGTGGGGAAGGAGTTCTGTGGTGCCACTACACAGAAGTCTCTACCCTTCGTTACCACCAACTGAACCTTGGAGAATGCCAGCACGCATAGGGGTCAACCTTGGATAAAACCAGCACATGCAGGGGGGCAGGCAGTCTCATATGGGAGGAGGTCATCCCTCAGATACCCTGGCCCTGAGCCATGAAATCCACACACTACTCTCAGTAGCTCTCATGCCTCTGAAGTAGGTCTGAAGCAGAATGCAAAGCTTAATGGGAGTTATGCACAGGTCAGTGAGTGCAGGATTGCCCGCTAATTTGTTCATCATTCCAACTGATGAACTCTTGAACTGGAATACTCCAAACATTTTTAAAAATCAGGAAATTTTCATTGAAATACAAAACATCACTTCAACCAGATTTGCTCAAAAGTTACGGGTTGTCTCTAAGTTTCAGTCACTCCTTGTTTTCCAGTAGGAGCAGTGAGCCTTCTTGTCAAGATTATTGTCAAGATGGACCCTGCGATATCTGTGATGTGAACTTTTTGATTTACACAGTCAGTGATCCCTTGAAGGTTACCGCAGGATTGTGAAGACTTGAAGTGCAATGCTTGCACTTGCAACACAATTACACACAGAATGCCCTTCAGAAACACATCATTGTGCAATCCAGGAAATGTAACAATCTCGTTTCCTTGCAACCTCTGCGCTTGCAATTTGAGAGCCAAACAGAAAACACACCCCTTGCAACTACTGTATAATCAAATCTGGTTCCAGCCATGATTTTGCAGTCATGACCTTCATCCTGTTTGCAGCAATCTTGTAATTCCAAGGAGAGCAGAAAATGCAGAAAAGGCAGCATGATAACTTTGAACAGTTTCTCTGACCTTCTCCACCCTTATCCATCAAGAGACCAGAAGGTAATTGAACTATGCTCTGCCTTTTCTGAAAAAAGCACACATTCACCCCAAACCACTTGCTATCAGTTACCAACGATTGGCTGTTCATGTGTAGGATGAGGATACCACAAAGACCTCATGTTACAAAGCATGTCTTTTTTGAAAGGCAGTTGTGGACACCACAATTCTAATAAATGTGGCAGAAAAGGGTTTGCTTTTCCCAAATCAGGTCTTCAGCGCTCTGTAAATTTGCTTTTATCTCCTGCTTGCACAACATGACCCATCAAGCCAAATGCTTGCAGTGCTACTGTCAATAAGTACAGACAATACTGAACCTGGACCAATGACTGACTCCAAAGAAGGAAGCTTCATTTGCTCTTTGGGAAAAGGCTGTAGCTCAGTGATAGACAACCTGATTTGAATGCAAAAGGCACTAGAGAAGCTCTAGCTTCAGTCTCTACATAGGACTGGGGAAAACTGCCTTATGAAGACCTGGAGAGATGGCGCCAGTCACAGCAGGCACTCTTGAGCCAGATGGACTGTATCAGGCAGCTTCAATTCAACAGCTGACTATGGTGGCCTACCAGAATTTTGCTGGCTTCCCAGGACTGCAGCTCTTAGGCTACAAAGTATGTTTGGTAGACTATGTTTGGCTGGTGAAGGCCAGACCTACAACTGATATCTTCAAAATTTTGATTTTGTTTTGCTGCAGCAGTGGTGCTCTTTAGACAGAACTTGCAAAACCAACACGGGTCTCCCCCACCCCTGCAAGACTTTCTCAGGTACCTCCTATACTGTTGCTGCTGTGACCGAATATCCATTAGCATCAAAAAAATTATACTTGGCCAAGAAAGTGGGATAGACTACAAGGCATAGAATGCCATTTCTTCATAAAGACAAAGTGAGGTGGCTATTTATTACACCAACAAGGTTGGGATTTAGCATCTGCCAATGGAATCAAAAGGGGGAGAGAAGGATATATCTTCGCCCATTCATTGGTTTGTTGGCTCATTGCATAGAGCAAGAAAGAGAGCCAGGTATATATGTTTGCCATATCTTATGTTCATCATCACAATGGAGAAACTGAAACAGTGAGAGAAATGGAGGTAGGCACTGGAGTACAGGAGAGGCTGGTTAAGGAGATGTTGAATAGGGTGGGTGGATTTAGAGACCACTTTTTAAAATACACACAGCAGTGGACATGTGCAAAACATAAAGCATTACACTTTAAACAGAAAGACAACAAATGAAACATCCAGAGATAAAACTCCTATAACCACAGCTTAAAACCATAAGACAGCATTGATAATAATCTAGTTTAATAATCTAAAAGTGGAACAAAAACGTCTACATGGAACGTTCAAAGGTAACCAACATGAGGACCTCACAGACAGCCTCCAGCAGTGCCGGCAAGGCAGTCACTGGCAGAAAAGTCCCTGTCTCTGGTCTTCACCAACTGTACTTGGGTCACTGGTGGGCCAGACGTCAGGATCTGAAATGATGTTTTTAGGGCCCAGGCAGGAACAAGTGTCCTTAAGGCAGGTTGATCCCAAATTCTGAAAGGTAATAAACAATCTGCTAACTAATGTGGCTAGAACAATGCTGGTGTTATACGTTCATAGCAGCTTAAAGTAATGGTTGAAGCAGGGGCAGTAAGAGTGAGGTTGTCAACCTTTGACCGAGCCCCTGTAGCTGTTCCAGCATTAAACAGTAACTTAAGCAGCAGCAGGTAGCAGGATGAGAAAGTTTAATTCCAGCAATGAGAACCTCACCTACAGATTGGGTATATCAGAGTGCTGATAAAAAGAGCTAGGAGCAGGCCAGGTCAGATTTATTTTCCTGGCTAGTTGAAAACACCTGGATGGGGCAGGGAGAATTTGTTTATTGGATGGCATGCCACCTTTCAAGCCAGTGAACCCACAAGGTTGCTAACAACAATGCCCTACTCAAACAGCAAAAACGTCCCAATAGCAAAAAGACTAAAAATAGCAAAACTATTGGGCAATCTATACGATGACTTAAACGTTCAAAAGAGGTATTTATTTCATCTTAGATGATTTTTATGAAAGAAGACTTTGACAGGTTTTGAAATAAATGTGTACATTTCAATATTTTTTTATAAATAATTGAAGGAGAAGGGTAGGAACAGAAGGGTAAGTGAAAGCCCTATTCCACACCTCAAACACACTGCTGTTCTGCCTGTGATATTTCATAGGTTGTTTACTAATACAGAACATAAATGTGCTACTGCCCCCTGCCATAAACCTTGGAATCTGCAGTAGAGGAAAGTAGACGGCCAAAGAGTGGTGAGATCAGAGAGAAGACTGTCGAACAGTAATGGGTCAAGTAACTCCAGGGTGGTCTGAGAAAGGCTTTGTGGGTCTTACCTAAAAAACTGATACATGGCACATGACAAATTTCCCAGAAAGCCACTGCCTATTGTTTTTTTATTGATCAAAGATCTAGCAAAGCTATTGAACCAATGGTTCCTGGAAGTGTGGGACCCATGGCAAGGTTACTTGAGGTTTACTGCATCTAATGGACCAGAACGCTGAAGAAAAGGGCAGGATATTGTAAACACCGAGTGTGTTCGCATGCAGTAAAGGTGACTGGTTGTAAAGGGGGGAAGGGAAGATTGAGGGAAGGGATTGATTAAGTTCCGCAAGCTTTGTGGTGAGTCTGCATGTCTGATACTATCTGACAGCAACTTAAAATGCCCTTTCTTTGATCTCGTTGCAGGGGGAATCCAGCTAATGTTGCAATGTGAGCTTGTGGGTTCCTTTTATTTCAGTACCTGTCACAGAGTCGTAGAAACAATGTGTTTTGTTTTAAATTAATGCCTTCACTTTATTAGAATCACTCTGAATATTTTCCTCTTCTGCTTTTTTCTGAGAGGTCAATTCCCTGACTGTTGTTAAATTAGGTAGTTGGGGAAACCAGGGGCAGTGGGGAGGGAGAGGCGGCATTTATAACTACAAGTGCTTCTGAGGCTTGTTGGTGAAAGAAATGTCCTTCCTTAACTACCTTGTAAATAATGGGATGCAGCGATGGCCTTATCTGAAAGAAGTCGGTGGTCCCATTGAAATGGTCCACATAAAAGGGATTCCCTAAGAACTGAAACCACCGCAGACACTCGCCTATAAGTCGACCCCACAGATAAGTCAAGGGCAGGTTTTGAGCCAACGATCATGGAATTTTCTATGACCCTCGGATAAGTCAGGGGTTAAACTTAGGGGGGGTGTCTGACTATAGTTTTGTCTTATTTCACCCGAGGCCAGATCCTGAAAAATAACCTACCACTAATTGTTACCTAAGAACTGTAATCTCTATTTTATTAAAAACATAGTAAAAGATCATAAGATACATTTTTATTCTTTTTAAATTCTGGTCTTCACCACCTTTTTGTAAACACTGTCAGAGTAAGTGCACTATAAACTACATACCAGTAAAACAGTGGTTCCCAACCTGGTATTTACGTACTCCCAGGACACTCAACAGGACCTTCAGGGGTACTTGAAAAAGAATGGAATAATGCAGGTCATGCTCCAGAATGCCTTGCACGGACCAGCAAGGCAGGAAGGGAGGTAGCTAGTTGGCTGTGAAAGCCCCACCAATAGCTAGTTTTTGGTCATCAATTCATCTATGAACCAGTCATTGAAAACCAGCACCGTAAAAAAGCTGAAACGTAATATGGAAAGTGATCAATCATCCAGAATTTCTCCGCACACTTCTGGTGCAAAGCAGTGCAAATGCAGAGTCTTCCGTTCTTCAAACAGATAAAAAGAGAAAACACTGTGATAAATACATGAAGTCTGGGCTTTTAAATAGAGGAGATGAGGGCTTATATTATTAATTACAAACATTTTGCTAACAGGAAGGGTACAATTTATGGAAATGGGCTGCCAAGGGATATACCAGTGAAAAAGGTTGAACCATGAATCAAATCCACCTTTAAGGTGTCTGCTGTGTTAAGACAGAAGCTTTACATACAACATACAACCCATAACACTTAACTGGGAGTGTGCAATTCAATTCACAGCAGAGAGATGCAGCTGCATATATTTGCAACCCTTTTTACTCAGAAGTAGACCCACTGCTTTCCATGGGTGTTATTCTTAAGTGATGGTGCACTGAATTGTAGCCTGGGAAGGAGGGTCCCATCCTGGTGTTTCAATAAACAGACCTGCTTTGCAAGCTTTTGCCAAGCAGAATCAGGCTGCAGCAGAAGGAAGGAGATTAAAAGGTTAACTTTGGCTGGAATTTCCTGCCTGGTGCCTGCCTTGTCTGCCCCTTGAGAAAGGAAACTGTTCAGAGTTGAAAGGCTCTGCCCTCTGATTGACCCGGAGATAAGGCAAAGTGATAATTGGAGCTTGATTACTTGGCCAAAATTTCACATACTATACCTATCTACGGTAATTGGTATCCACCAAAAGAAACCTCAGCAGCAAATTAAAATAAAATAAATAAATCCAAAAATGAACAAAGAATGCTATAGAACTCTATATGTTCTATAGAACATAGAATTCTATAGAACTTTGGCATCATAAGCAAAAGCATCAAAGTTCTATAGAAACTGAACATTGACATTTATCCAGGACCCTGACATTTATCCAGGTGGCTCTGGTCCTGCTTCTGTTGGGAGCAGCTATGCAGTAGCAACCTGAGGAAGGAGCAAGCAGGCCTTGGAGAGTCACTCAGCCACATTGCATTTGTCAATTAGAGCGCTGAGCATAGAGGCACTACGGTGAAAGAGGGAAAGCTACCCTGACTTTGAATCAGGTAGCTCTGCACCCCATTCTGGTGTGGCCTTTGGGCCAAAACAGATGAAATTTTGACATACATTCTACGGCTTTCATGGTCAGTAGGATTAACAATATTAAAACTGTCCAATAAAAAAACTTGATGGATGCAGACCAAGAAAAAAACTCTCTAATGGCATCAATGGCTCTGGAGTTCTTGCATTAGCTAATGTAAATAGTATGTACGAAGCTCCAATCCAGACTGGGACCATAGCAGGGGTGGGTTTAAAACCCTGACCTCCTCCATGGTCAGTCCAGATTGGGGCTTCACACATAAGGGAAAGCAAGAATTCCAGGTTTAATGATACTGTTATAATTTCACCTAGTTTGACTCGAATGCTACACAACGTCATCATCAAAGGCTTCATCGTGTTTGAGTGCTTTTTTCTAGACTAGAGCCCAAAGCATGTGCAGGGGCCCAATTCAATTTGGGCCATAGTGGGGGGTTCAAGCTCTCTGTTTGGGACTGCTACACATGGTATTCAACTAAGGAAGAGTAGGCACACTAGGGAGAATGATGTGATCAAAGTCATGTCTTGTTTGGCCCTTTATTTCTTTATCTGCTTGTACCAGGTCATCCTTTTTATGTCTGGGCTTTAAGGAGTTCAGTGGTCTAACTGAAAAGCAAGGGGGAAACGCATAGAAACTGGAAAGGCTGTTGCTGCTTGTGAATTTCCAATGTGAAAAGTCAGAGCGTCAGAGATTTGAGATTGGGAAAAAAAAGTCTCATAAAGTGTTACGACTGAGAAGGCAGGCTCATCCAGGCCTTTGAAAAATTCCCAGCTCTTTTCTGGTTTCTGACAGCTTTTCAGATCTCACACAGCAAGGCAGACATGTTGCTGCAGCAAATACCAGGTGGTTAGGAAGAAAATATCAGAGGCGCCTGTCTGCTACAGCATTCAATGTTTTGCACCAACACCTGGATTGCAAACGTGCTTTCGGAAACACACATATATATCCTCAACCTCCTCCCATGCCCTCCCGCCAACCACATTGTCTTCCCTCAGTCCTGACAACACCATGCTCAACTCTGATCTTCTGTCTCTTTTGAACATAGCAGCAGCAAATGTCCATAAGGAAACCAGCCACAAGAGCTTAGATCCTCAAAGAATCTACAGCCCATTTTCAGTGGAAATAAGACATTTTGTGGAACTCCTTACCCCCAGAATTCCTTGCTAGTTCCCGCTTCTGTTTTTAGAAGCCAGGTCAAGATGATGTGATGTCATATTGAGCTGGGTGGTAAATGTTCACCCCCTGTTCCTTTTATATGGTCCTATTGATTGCATTGCTCAATTTTTACTTCTCCTGGGCTGTATTTCATTGTGATGTTGTTAATGATACATGTTTCAGTACTTTAGGTCACCATTTCTCAAACTGTGGGTCGCAACCCACCAGTGGGTTGTGACCTGATTTTTGGTGGTTGTGGTGCCACTGCAACCAGGAAGCTGCAGGGCAAAATTGTGCACAACCCCAAATTTGTATTTAGGTCCTGCCTGTGCACAGCCTGCTTCATTGGCTGCATCATGCCATATCGCATCACACCACCTTGCATCTTCCTGGTCCAAAAATTAAGTCATGATCCACCATTGGGTTGGGATACACAGTTTGAGAACTGAAGCACAACATGGCCAATAATGTGGGTTGCGCAGTGGTGCAACCCAGAAGCAACTTCACATTGCTCTGCAGCTTCCTGGTCGCAGCAGGCCTGGAACCCACCTCAGATGACAAGGTGGACCACAAAGAAGTTTGGAAACTGCTGCTTTAGGTTTTTATGATTGATGGATTCTTGGCTGCTTGAGAGTCCTATGAAGATGGAATCATGAGGTACAATATTAGAATGAATGAGTCCTTTGGAGGGCACTGATGGGCCCCACAGGAACTGATGAGGGCACTGATGAGAAGGGCACTGATGAGGCCCCACAGGAAGGCCCACCCAGCAGCAAGCTCCTCCGGCTCTCTTGTGCTGCCACTGCCATCTCCATTTAGCTGGCTTCAGAGCCTGTGCAGAGCTTCCGGTGGACATGCACCAGAGGCTCTGGCTGCAGTGGAGACAGGCCAGCTTCATTGTTCTGGCAGCCAGGCTGGGGACAGCAAAGCCGTCGAGCAGCAGCAACAGAGCGGTACATTTCACTGCCCCACAGATCCACCACTATATGCAAATACTTCAAGTTGCCTCATGGATCAGCTGATCTAAATGGCATGTCTGAGTGGGATCCTGCCAACTAATGTGCCAAGCATGAAAATAGTTTCCCCAGGATGCTTCCTGCATTTGTGGCTGTGCAAAGAATTGGGCCACCTGCATATTCAAAGCATGAGGACTGAGTAAAATGGCTTTCATCCTGTTAATGCCATATCCTTGCCACTGAACCAAAATCGAATTGTGGGGACTCTTAACAACCAAGTCTAAGTCACTGTACTGTATAAATAAGGCTGCAATCCTTACCACACGTTCCTGAGAGTAAGCTCCATTGAACAAAATAGGTCTCACTTCTGAGTAGACCTGGTTAGGCTTGTGCCCTAAGGCTCCAATCCTATACATGCTTTCCTGAGAGTGAGCTCCATTGAAGACAATGGGGCTTAGTTTTGAGTAGACAAGCGTGGGCTTGTGCTCTAAGTATGCAAAGGTTTCTTATAATTACATTGATACTCTGGATCCCAGTTTGGATGTTTTGTTTTGTTTTCTCCAGTCAGAGATGTTGTGGTTTGCCAGAACCAGAATCCTTTGCTCCAAAAAATACGGCTTTGATGTACTGTTCCTCCCAGACAGATGTTTAAAAGGAATCTAAATAAATTGCTTGGGCCAATGGTTCAGGTAACACAAATTACAAACTATATTTTGTGAGGGGTACAAAATAATTTTGAGATTTCGCCACTGGCACAGTGACTGGGTAGCAAAGGTGGGGGTACCTTGTTTTTAGTTTTTCTTTTCCCCTTTTTAATCAATGGTATTTCCTTTTCAAGGCCTTCAGCGATGGTCCTAATCAGCTGAGAGCTTCTCACCAGCCACCACTATTTGCCAGCTGGCTCATGTAATCCCAGGGTTTTCTTGGCAAGTGGTCAAATACAACACACATTTTAAACAGCTGGATTAACCTAGAGATTCTGACACAAACCTTTCATCTGTTTTTCAGAGATAGGCTTCTGTCATTTAATTATGCTTTAATTGAATTTTGTTTTAAATTGTCAATGCCTAATTAAGTGGGAAAACAGCTGATCTGTGACATAGAACTCCAGATTGTGGAGGGAAAAACCCATGGCATTAAGAGAACAACCTCGTTAATTTTAACTACACATCCAATGCATTTATGCTTTGGGATTGTAACTTTACATAGAAAACTGAAAACATGATTTTGGTCCTTTAGCTTTGGTAATTGGCTTGGCCTTTAAAAGGGTGGGGGGAGTGACCCTCTTGTTTTATCGGCAGACCTATTAAAAGAGGTTGGAATGTTAGCAATACTGTCTTATACATTAGCAAGCAGATTACTCTTATTTTCTGCCTGCAACTGTAATCAAAACAGTAGTCATCTTCCTTAAAATTTCATAGTCTACATCATGATACTGTCTGCAGTGTTTAAATGAGGTCCACTTGTTCCTCCCAATAATAAGGAATCTTCTTTAACTGCAATAATCAGATGTGTGGACAAATTACCAAGGATACCGGCTGTAATTTTGTGCACAGGTTTTTATTTTTCATTTTTTTAATGTCATAGAATGGTTGAAGTCAAGGACTCGCAATACAGAAAAGACACCAGCAACAGCTGCTGGAAAAGGCGCCATGCTGGGGTGAAGAATGACGTTGCTCTTAAGTGTACTCATAATAATGGCTGGTACCCTAAGAAAGTTATAGCCCAGTCCTATCCCCATAGTTATTACTGCAGTGAAGGAGTGTATCATTTGCTGCATCTTCCTGATCTCTCTGTCTCTCTTCTTTCCCTAATCATACCTCTTTGGAAGTCACATTTTGCCCACTGGTATACCAGCTCCATTTCCAACAGGCAGTGCTACCCCATACTTGGGCAAATGGAAGCAATTGCCTTGTAGCCTGTCACCTGGGGGTCAGTCCCAGCAATGTAGGTGCCCTCGGGAGTAGGGAGCTGCTCAGGAGTAAGGAGCTCCTTGGGAGTAGGGGATAGGTACTGCCAGGATTCAGCCTATCAGTCAGGGGAGGGGCCTCAATTCTAATAGGGGATCAGGGGATAGGTCTAACAGGGGCAATACCAGCCACCAGCCCCTGGGGAGAAGAACAGTCCAACCACTTGCACCAGAAACAGACAGACACTGGAAGCAACTTGGGGAGCAAGAGGCACTCCTGGCCAAGGGTGCAGGGCCACTCTAGAAGAAGTTAGCGGACTGGACTGGCTCCCCTTCCTCCTGCCAATCTACAAGTAGCCCAAGTGCCTGACCCACACTCTCCACTTCAGGGGTGGCTTTGCTGCTGCTCCTACCAACTCATGCCTTTTCAAACTTTGGAACCTCCCCCTCATCTCAGACTAATACCTTGGCCATCGGAGCTGGCTGAATTACAGACTTCTGAATTGTGGACAAAGCCTTCTCGAGGGGCACGGAGCCCAGTGAGGTAACTGAGCCTGAATGAATGTGACCAAAATAAATCTCCTTTGTCAGGACCATCAGCGTTCCCAGTGGTTCTTCCCAAGACAGAGTAAGTCCTCTGCTGGTTGTACTTTCTCGCAGCCACCCTTGCCAGCCCAAGGGGAAGGGCAAGGGGCAGCTATGGATATACATAGCCCAATCCTGAGCTTGTCAGCGCCAGTGATCCAAACTAAAACTGGCTAAAAACCCACAGGGAATTTTTGGCTGCTGGAGGTCTCCTTGGAGTAAAGGGACATTGGTTCCCCTTTAGCAGCTACAATGGGTTATCTCAGACCTGCATCGGTGATATTGTTGGTGCATGTCTGTGTTGATCTGTGCAGGCTGTTCAAGCCCAGGAAGGAGTTTGGATGTGCCGTGTGCTGGTGCCACTGATCTTGTCCCCACCAAGGCCCAATCCACCCACACCCATTCCTGTCATCACCCCATTCCGTCTTCCCTGTTCAAGCCCTTCCTGCCCTCCCCTATCCTAAGCTGGTCTTACCTGTGCCTCCCAACAAACGCTGGTGCCATCAAAAAGGCTCCAGCCTTCCTGCTAGAGCATCTGGGCCTTGCGCTCTTGCAAAGTGCCTTACAGCACTTTTGCGACAGCGCACACTGGTGGAACGTGCATTCCGCTAGCACAGGACCTTGTTTGGATTGAGCTGTCTCTCAGCATTCGGCCTCTGCTCTGGGATGCAGTAGGATTTGGTCCCAGACTTACAATGGAAGGTTAGATGCTCTCCCCATCAACAGCAGCTGGGCCTTGTCTGTTAATATGATTTGGATACCATGAAGTTAATACTGTGCACTTTAATAATGCTAAATGCTTTTGATGTCCAAGTCCTGCAAAAGGAGAGAAAACTGAACTAGGAAAATAGCTTCTCTTTCAGTGATGGAGTTACCTCCCTGACTTTTATGTTTTCCCTTCAAGTGCTTTAGCTTGGTTTACATCTGTTTCTGTACCAGCTGCAATTTTCAGAACTCTGTTCTTCTTTCATGATTTTTCTCTCTCTCTCCCTCCCTTCCACCCACTGTGTGTGCATGTGTGTGTTTAACATGGTGGAGAATAAGGTTCCATGTTACAATAGAGTCTGCCTGCTTTCTCCTCCAAGCCTAGGCATATGTCAAGAATATCCCTGAGGGAGGACCAATTCTAAGGAATGAATGAATTTGATATTCTTTCAGATTAAGTCATTTGTATGTCCATTTAATGGCAAAAATGTGCTTGTAAAAATAATTTAATAAAAATGAAACTGAGACATGGCAATACTGCCCTACCTCATGGAAAACTCCCACAGGATTTGGCGAGAGCTTGTTTTATGGAAAGATGCTTGCATTGCTTCTCAAAGCATAACAACTCCTCCAAGAACTGTGACACCGATTTCAAAAAGAAGCCGAGGGTAGAACCTTGTAAATATCTAAGAGTGTGGTCCAGGGGAGCACACATACTTCCAGTGAAATCAAAGGGTTTTATTTTCATGTCAATCTTGGTTCTTGACCAAGAAATCCTGACTCCATTTACTCAGGATCCTATCTTGAAAATAATGCAGCACCTAACATTGAGTGCTTGGCTTGGGAATATAGAGCTAAGCTTGTTTTTCTGTTTTCCCTGGTCTCTACCAGGGAAGGAACCAGTGAGCTTGAAGTCAGTTGCAGAGGCTGGACTGGGGTAATTTCCAGTTTTTATATTTCTCTCCTGTCATTTTGTTGACTGTCTGCCTGATAAATAGTTCTGTAGAATTTGAAAGTTCACTGTTTGATATGCTGCTACTTTTAACCACCCCTTGTAAATATTACTCTACTTTAGATTTTTCTTCAAATGCAGGGGTGTCCAAACCTTTTGGCAGGAGGGCCACATCATCTCTCTGACACTGTGTTGGGGCCAGGGGAAAAAAGCGTTAATTTACATTTCAAATTCCAATAAATTTACATAAATGAATACATTAGAGATGGAACTCATATGAATGAGTGAAGGTCTTGCAATAGCTCGTGGCCTATAAAGGCCTTGCACAAAGCAAGGCCGTCCTTTCCTTTGCTACCACTGCTGCATCACAGACATGAAACAGCAAGCAGTGAAGGGAGCCCTTGTCCCACAGCTGACACAAGAGGTTGAACAGTTGGCCATCACGCTGAGAGAAGTTGCGTTGGGCCAGCATAGGCTCCAGCAAGTCTCCAGGGGGCCAGAGCTCATTGGAGACTGGTGGCTCCCAGCGGGCTGGATCGGGAGTCCATGAGGGTCACAAGTGGCCCCAGGGCCAAGGTTTGGGCACCCCTATTCTAATGGACTAGTGTGAATACCTACTTCTATTTTGATATCATGAAATGAAATTATCTAGGCAGATTTTACAGAGGAAGGTTACCATGTGTGTGTTGTACAAGGTTCCAGAAGGGCAGTCATGTTTGGTCATGTCAACAAAGCAACAAAACAGTCTTGTGGAACTCTAAAGACAACACACATTTGTTGTGGCCTACAGCAGTGCTTCTCAAACTGTATGACGTGGACCAGCAATTTTTTTTAAATACGCCAGGAAAAAACTGCTGTACAAAAATTTTTCACATAGGTACGTGGTATATCAGCTTTCCTCTTCCGGTCAGCCTTGCCTTATTCCTTCCTTCTGCTTATTCTTCCTGTAAATTCTCCCCTCCTGCACCTCCATTGCTCTTAACCAATTTCTGCCCAGCCCATAGGTGTACACATTTGATCCCTGTTGTGTATATGCAATGATTGATCTTGTCTGATCTTGGAAGCTAAGCAGGGTCAGGCCTGGTCAGTACTTGGATGGCAGACCGCCTGGGAATAACGGGTGCTGTAGGCTTCTACCATAGTCTTTCGAGGCTGAAGGTTGCCAACCATATGTAATGAATAGGGGAGGTGGAACTGGGCTCTCTTTTCCCATCTCTGAGAGGAAGGAAGGAACAAATGATCATCGGACAAAGGATGGGCATTCTCACATTTCTGTTGGCTGAGGGAGGGCAGGAGGAGAAGCCAAGGGGGTTCTTGTTTTGTGATTGGCTTGAAAAGCCCAGGGAGAGACAGGGAAGGAGTTCATAGTGATCACGTTTTGCACGGCATGGCATTGAATGACTGGCTGCAGTAGGACTACTTCTGAGTAGTATCGGGTCGTATCAGGTCGTCCTGGTACAGTACTAGTATATTGCAGTACTAGCTGCAAAGTATCAGATCGTCCTGGTAAGCCTCGCAGCTGCTGCACATGACCCTCCTCCATCTTGCTGCTTCTGTCCCGGCTCTCTCACAGTTGCTCCCACCCCTCTTGCCCTCTTTACAGATGGACGGGGACATTGGGGGAGTGTTCAAAGAGAGCTCCAACACACACCCCTCAACAGCAGTCCTGTTTTTTTACCAGGCTGGCTTTTTAAAGGGGGGGGGGTGACTTGACTCGAGTCCATTAAAGTCACTCAGGGGGTCTCAAAGTGCCCCCATTAGGACTCTTTTTTTGAGTCGAGTCCTGGGGGGCGGTAACTCGGTGACTTGAGTCAAGCCACACTGGGTTTTCCCATCCCTGATCCTAACATTTCAAAATATTCGGACCATCAAAGGTCTGCATCAACTACAGAGGCAGAAATCATCATATTGACTGAATCAAAAGCTCTTAAGTCTTGTTAGTCTGGTATCATTTATCATAAAGGAGTGTTGAGGCCTAATCTAGAAAATGTTTTTGAGATTTGAAAGGCTCACAAGAATCTCCATTGTCTGCACATTCCTTTACGCATAAGATCTGCTACCTCCATTGAAATGAGCAGAAAAGTGTCAGGGTCAGCTCCTGTCAGAGGCAGGGCACACAAGTCAAGACAAAAGTGAAGGCAATCTATTTCTGCAGCCATAATAGGTTAGAAGAGGGATGGGGGAGTAGTGCCTGATCCATTCTGATCTTTATAGTTAAGAGTCATTCTTGCTGTTGTCAGGGGTAGGGAGCAGTGGATGCACCATCCCACCTAGATGCAATGGTCATTAGAGAATAACACTATTCTCCTGCACCCCCCAAAAGTGCAGTGGTGCTCCAAACTCTAGCAGAATGACCTGCACACCTTTGCTCATTCATGGCTTCCCTTGGCGCAGGGTGGCTTCTTCATGGTCACAGTTACCCTTGAAAATAACACCCTGTGTTAGCTATTAACAATATGATAGTGAAGCAAGGTGCTTGACAGCACAATCCCATGCTTGTCTACTCAAAAGTAAGTCCCACTATCTTCAGTGAGGTTTACTCTCAGGAAAGTGTGCGTAGGATTATAGCCTAAGTGGGTGAGCTGAAACTTATAGGGGATCTTGTAAAAATTCTATAGTCATGACTCCACATCTGTGTGGTTCCATTCCCAGAACCCTCACAGGTGTCAAAACCCGCAGACAAACAATCCATGGGTCAGGGCACAGCAGACCTCCAAACTCGATTGGAACTGTGCTCTGGTCATGTCAAGAAGGTGTTCTGAGGCCTGGGGGGGGGGGAGGGCATACAGCCTCCATGGGCTTCAGGTCCTTCTAAAGGCCTTAGAACAGTGATTTTCAACCTTTTTTTGTCTCATGGCACACTGACAAGTTACTAAAAGTGTCAAGGCACACCATCAGTTTTTTTGACAATTGACAAGGCACACCATTGTGGGGAGCTCACATCCCCCAGTGGCCCTACTAATAAATGACCCTCCCCCAAACTCCCACAGCACATCTGAAGACCATTTGAGGTAGGTATATCAATGTGCCGCGACACAGTGGTTAAAAATTGCTGCCTTAGAACATCACTTCAAGTCCCCCCCCCCAAAAAAAAAACACGTGGAAGTGATGTTCTAAGGCTTTTAGAAGGCCTTCTGAGGCCCATGGAGACCGTACACGGCGTCCCCAGGTCTCAGAACACCCTCTGGACAAGACCAAAGCAGAGCTTCAGTTGCATTCGGAGGGTACAGGTTGGTCCTCAGTTCAGGTCAGGGACCCACACTGAGTCAAATCCACAGATGCAAAATCCACGGATGACAAGGCCCTTAATATACTCCTTACTATTTTGAAGCACTCTGCGATACCACAATCGTGATGGCTAAAAGGATGCAGTTAAAGGTGATGGATGAGAACCCACACATTTGGAGACAGTCCCCAAATACACACCTAACCCTCTCCCACAAACATGTAGGCACCCCTCTTCAAATAAACAAAGGTACAGAAGTTCACCCTCCAGCAAGCAACCATCTGCCTTGTAGACAGATATAGCAGACAGCAGTGACTCCCTTTACCTTTGAGGATTGGAAAATTGTATGGCTCCTTTGAACTAAGAAGGAGAAACAAAACCCCAGGAGAGGGAATGGTAACACCGGACACACTCCCATTAGCTGGCTCCCAGGTTTGATTCAGGGCTTCAAGCACCCAAGAGTTGTGCCACAAGCACTGTCAACTTTTACATAGTTCGTTGTAAGTTTACGCTGGTTCTTGAGGAAGTCAGTGATGACTTTGAAGACCCACCACAAATGTGGCTCCCCCACCTAGCAAGGAAGACCGACACCTGCCCTAACTGGCTGGTCTCATGGTAGTTGTCCCATTCCCCCCCCCCCCCTGCAATTTGGCCAGAGCTGGGTCATGCTACCTAGGCAAGTTCTCAGCTTAATTTTTCTGAAGCCCTATATTCAGAATCTGCTGAAGACTTAAAGCCCAGATATGTAGAAGAACAACATGAGGATTCAGAACCAGGGTGTTAGTCTTCTCACATGTACGTCAGCAGCATTCAGCGGCTCAAAAGAGCACACTAATATTTATTAAGTTTGAGGTATGTTGGGATTTCTGCAATACTTTTACAATTTAAGGGACTCTTTTACTATTGATGAGACATGAAGGGCTAGGAAAATGCTGGGAACAGGAATCCTTTGATGTCCCTCCAATAAATGCAGTACAGACAGGCTTAATAAAAGCAGATTGCATAGTTGCATACTTCTTTGTGGTACGTTGAAGGAGGCCAGACCACCCTCTAGTGGGATTCAGCTGTATTTCACTCTTCCCTGTTTTGTCTGTTTGAAACTGCAAACAGTGTTTATTAGTTTCCTTCTGCTTTGGGAAGTCTTAGAACTGAAAGATAACATCCAATTTATTTTGCAAGAGATCCTGTAAGAGATCCTATAATTTTATTTACTAAATGTTTTATTCAGTTTTGCTGTGTTTTATTTTTCTAAGATGTATTATGTATATATATACATATATATCACACACACACACACACACACACACACACACACACACACGTAGAAAGAGTGCAGTTAACAACCCAAAGGTGGACAGAAAGAAAGAGGAAAAGAATTAACAGAGAAAGAGAGAGATGGTTGGAAAAGATGATGATTTCATCCTGTGCAGAATCCAGAAGCAGGCAGAGAGCTAGTGAAATGAGTTAAGGAGGGGTATCGGGATTAGAGCAACAAGAGAGGTGAATTAATTAGGGGTTCACAATGCCAGAGGTTAGTAAATGTAAAGAACAAGAAATAATTGTTTCCCATGTTATTGATTACAGTTAAATGTAGGTCCTAGATCAGGGGTGTCAAACTCGTTTCATACTGAGGGCCGAATGGCATTCATGATGCCTGTTGAGGACTGAAAGTGATGTCATTAGGCAGGAAGTATTGTCATAAAACAGGTCATAACCAAAAATAAGCACTTTTTCTCACTTAGGAATTCATTAGCTGCAAATGACAGAAGAGAAAACATGCAAATCTTTATCATATTTCAGGATATGGGAGAGCCCAATTTTTGTGCAGGCTGCCCTTTCAGCAGTAACACCTCAGCAGTGCCCAGAAGCTGAGAGCCTTAGAGTCGAATAAAAAGCTTCCGTGGGCCACATCTGGCCCCTGGGCCTTATATTTGACACCTCTGTCCTAGATCTAGAAAGGTTCAAGGTCACTGATAATAATCAAATTATGATTCCCATCCATGGAAATGTCTTGTGGGAATAGTTTGATCTAATTTTGTGCACACAGTGCCACAAGACTGAAATGACATTTATCTCAAACTAGAAATTAGGAAACTAGTTTCCTAATTAAATTCAAACTAGAGTTTCCTTCCCAAGAACTGCTGGTAAGCAAATATGGTTTCTTTGTCATGTCATTTTCAGTATCCTCCATCAGCCTGTAGCTTGGGTGCATATATATGTGAATTCCAGAGTTCTAGGATACAGTTCACATCCCTGTAGTTAAGACAATGGGGACTATCAAAAAAGTTTGGCAGCAAAGGTTGGGATTAGCTTGATGTGGCCAGGGAGGTCACTTTATCTTATAAAACTGATCTTTCTCATTCATGTTGAAAAGCTGACTAGCACCAGCTACAGACCTCCTATGCAACTCATGTGTTTTGTCATGTCCCATTATCCTACTGTAACTTTGTAACCATAAAGTTTGGACATCTGGACTCCACTAACAGAAATGGAAAAACTCCCTCAATGTCACAAGGTCAGTTCAATTTTCCACTAAAGGCAGGAGTGGTCCTGCTTTAATTGTACATAAATTCATATTTTTAAATGTCCCAAGGAACTGGATTTTTTCCTTGCAAAACTTTTCCATGATGTGAATTGTACCACACTGTCAGATATTTTCCTTAGATATTCAAACTTAGCATTCTTCATTTTAATTTAATTCACTTGATTGCTACATTTTCTATTTTACTTCAAGGGTTTACATACTTAGCCCTTTCCAGACAGCATCTCCTCTTGCGCTCAGTGGGCAGGTGACAGGGAAGCAGGACTTCACTGGCTAGCCATGCCCCCCAAATAATGTACCCAGCAGGAACTAACTCACTCACTCATTCACTCACTCACTCACAAAGAGAGAATTCTGGGAAAGGGGCAGGAATGAATGCAGAGAGCGTTTCTCAAGATTTGGAACCCTGGCTACAGTTTGCAACCCTAGTGCAGTGGCTTGAGGGGCAGGGTTGGGAACTTGAGTCTGAGACTCAAACTCGAGTTGCGAAAATGTGTGATTTTGCTGACTCGGCCACTTGTGAGTCGCGCGCATGGAAGACTGAAAAAAACTCAGGCATGCTGACTCAAGTCTTCCTGTGTCTGGGTGTGCTTGCTTACAGTTTTTGCGGCATGAAAAATCTCGTGGGGCCAGCATTCTGATTGGGCAAGCAGCAGGGGGTTCCAGCCATAAGACAGGGAAGTGTTAATGCTTCCTTTCCCAGCCAAGTAGGAGGGGGGAGGCAGGAGCAGGCTTCTTGCCATCCCATCTCTGATAGGAAGGAAGAAACTGATTGTCATTGGACAAAGGATGGGCATTGTCATATTGTCTTTGGCTGAGGGAGAGCAGAAGGAGGAGCCAAGAGCATATGATTGGCTGCAGAAGCCCAGAGAGGAGGAGAAAGGAGGAGGGAAATGGGGGGATCATAGCAATCATGCTTTCTCCTGCATGGCTGACTGCTGTAAATGAGCCAAATAACAATGGAGGCGGGGGGGAGTCTCATTGAATGACTGGCTATGGTGGGACTATTTCAGAGTTGGGCTGCAAAGGATTGAGTTATCCTGGTAAGCCTTGCAGCTGCTGCTCATGACCCTCCTCCCTATTGCCACTTCCATCCCTACTCTCTCACTCTCTCAGCTCCCTCCCACCCCCCTTCCCTTTACAGATGGGTGGGGACATCAGGGAGTGTTTAAAGTGAACACATACAAACACACACACTGGGCAGCAGCCCCATTTTTAATGTGGAGCCATGGCAGGCTTTTTAAAGGGGAGGTGGTAGAATAAGAGGTACCACTTCGAGCAGCAGTTGTGTGGGAGGGACAAATTTTAATACCCCTTGATATTTACAAAAAAACCCAAAAACCCACCTTGTAAACTGATATGCAAGTAGAAAACTAGCACCACAAGGAGATGGTTGGGCTAAAAACGATCAAAGGTTTTAGTCCAGCCATCTCTATTAGTGTAAACTTTTTTACTTACAGGTTGGGGGGTTGTTTGCATAAGGAAGCATTAAAAAAAAATTCTCCACTTGAGATCTAAAGAAGCACAGGTTATTACACTAGAACTAGATCAATGGGTACAAACTGCAAGAGAGGAGATTCCAGTTGGACATCAGGAAGAAATTCTTGACTGTCAGGGCAGTTCGGCAGTAGAACAGATTGCTGAGGAAGGTGGTGGAAATCTTCAAGCAGAGACTTGACAAGCACTTGCTGGAGGTGTAGCTGGACGATTTAGACTAGATGACCTTGTGTGTCCCTTCCATCTCTATGATTCTAGGATTCCATAACTTCCAGTTTCAATTTCTTCAGTATATTTCCTTCTTCAGCATGTTATCAAGAAACATGTTGCTGGAAATTACCAGGTACACAATTACACACAGTTAATTTGGGATACTTATATTACGCTAGTGCAGAGGCTTTCAACCAGTGTGCTATGGCACATTGGTGGGCTGCAAGTGCCGTGGGAGTTTGGGGGAGGGTCATTTATTAGTAGGGCCATTAGGGTTGTGTGCTCCCCCCCCACTGGCAGTGTAGTGTGCCTTGTCAATTGTCAAAAAACTGATGGTGTGCCTTGACAAACTAAGCACCTTCTCAGTGTGCTGTAAGATAAAAAAGGCTGAAAATCACTCTGCTAGTGCGACCATGTCATAATAAATACAGTCAATATGATAAACAGCTATGACTGATGGGGGTATGACTAGTTTCACATTTTTTTCTCCCATAATGTAGCAGAAGACTGAAAACACTGAACGCGTGTTTGAGAATCTTTTCAGTAATGACCACAGAGAGAAACAAGAAGTGACTGAAGTCATACTGGAGACAGGAATCTGCTGAGGTCGGATCTGATTTCAGGAAGCTGATGATGGTGTTCTGAAATCCTGGAACCCAGTAAGGTCACCCACAGCAGCTACAATATCACTGCTCCCTGAGGTTTTAAGTTCCCCATTGATCATCAGTGCTCCTCCACATGCTCACATTCTCACTTAGAGCATAATAATGGAACAACTTAATGTCTTGTGGCACCTTCAAGAGGAATCCATTTTATTGTAGCACAAATGTTTTGCAGACTACAATCCATTTCCTCAAAAGCCTGATCATACTACGTTGAGAGATCCCAAGAATTCCACCGCTGGCAAGCGAGGGCAGCAATACATTCTTTGGAGCTATGGGAAATCTCAATTTGAAATTCATATTAATTTTTTTTCCATCAAGGAATTTAAGCCATTTATTCCAGGTTAATGCAGAATGGAATTAAGCAGGTTTGCTGCCCATCACAGAAAGGTGGGGACTCATGAGTTCCAGGTTACAAATTAAAATATAAAAACAGCCTTTTATGTGGTGTAGAGTCCCATACCACACAAAGGAGTACACATGAAAACCAAACAAAGACCCTCTTGAAATGATTTACACATTTCTAAATATTCTAGAATTTCGGGACTGTATAAGAAATATGTTTTCCTTGACTCTGCAGTTGAACTTTGAAAACATATCACTCCTTCCAAACCACATTTTGGTCTTTTTCTCTTTCCAAGTTATTTGGAAAAACCCAAATGACATGTTGTTTCTGGACTGGAGATTGCTCTGGTAGGGATCTTGTTGTGCCTGAGATTCAGCATTCAGAAAGTCAACTTGCTTGCTCCAATCAAAATCATAACAAAAATTCTAATATGGTAATAAACGATAGAACTTGAGGGCTTGGAGCAATGACTCTCGTTTTTAGAATGCGAAGAATGCTGGAGCCGGGGCTTCTCTCCCCACCTCCCCCCGATTCTGCACTTGAAAAGGTTTTGCTGCACAGATGGTAGCAATACGCAGAGTCCCTGTGCAAAAGCAGTGACACCAATTCATTTATCAATGCACCAGCTCGGTGCAGGTGTGCTCATATCGTTTCATGCAGGAACAAAACATGGAAAATTATGGCTTATTCTTGACATAATATTTCAGTAGCTTGAGGCAAGCAAAAGCAGTGTTAGTATATCACAGGCAGCACCGGGAGGAGAAGGGGGGGGCAGGGCTGCTGGACAAGAAACTCAACTCCAATTGCTGGACTTGAAGGAAAGGTACTTTCCATGTACTTAGGCTGCAATCCCATATACATTAACCTGGGAGTAAGCCCCGTTGAATGAAATGGGACTTATTTCCAAGTAAGCATGCAGAGGAGTGCGTTTCTACATTATCATCTTTATATAAAAAGTAGTTCACCACCAGTGGCATCACTAGGGGAGTGCAGGGGGTGCGGCCGCACTGGGTGACATGCACAGGGGGGATGACGCGCAGGGGGGGTGACACGCTAAAATCACGGTGGTTAGGAGTAACCCCATCATATTATATACCATTGGATGTGGAATTTCGAGCGGAATGCAATGCAAAAAACCAGAGTGACATATCTCCTTTCTATCAAAGGTTATGGCCAAAATTGCATGGATTACTATGGAATGTGAAAGTGAGCCATATTGCACGTTTACTCATGAGTAGATGAACTTGTCTTAGTCCAGGGCTTTTCAAACTGGGGCATCATGATGCCCCAGCCTGTGGACCCTGGCCTCTGCCCCCTTAAGGGGCGGGGGCAGCCTGGAGGCAGGGAGGAGGCAGTGGCACAATCCCCAGGATCGTGCCACTCAGGGGGCTGCAGGGGCTTGGGAGCACTTACCCAAGCCTCCTGCAGCCTCCCCAGGGTGTGGGGAGCCCGGTGCAAACCTTTGTTAGGGCTCCCTGCAGCAGTGAAAGTGAAAAGATCGCGCTCCACTTCCGCTTTAGCAGAGGCGAGGCGCGATCACTCCGCTTTTACATTCACTGCTGCAGGGAGCTCTAACAAAGGTTCGCACCGGGCTCCCTGCACCCTGGGGAGGCTGCAGGAGGTTTGGGTAAGTGCTCCCAAGCCCCTGCAGCCCTCTGAGTGGCACGATCCTGGGGATCGCACTGCTGCCTTCCCCCCAACCCCGCTGCCTCCCCCCACCGCTGCAAAAACTTACAGTGGCTCAAACTCTCCTGGAGAGTTTGAAAACTACTGCCTTAGTCCATTGGAAAGGGCAGGCTGAGAGGAATCCAACAACACTGGAAAGGTCCTGATCCAATGAATACAGCCCCTAAAAACACCTGAGAAGGAAGTCCCTCCCTCCAAGCAGATGAATGTATTGCATCCTACGGAAAGCGAAACTAAACCTCATGGTTGAGTTTACTCATGAGTAAGCAAACATGCCTTGGCTGGTGATCAGGCCAGGCAAAGGGGAATGTGAAGCCACCAGAATGGTCCTGATCTGATGGAACTGGAGCTCAACAAATGCTCCAGAAGGCAACCTCCCCCACCTCCTAAAAAGGATCAAAACAGAGGCGTCAGCTGATAAGGAGAACCTTTTTGAGACTTGCAAAGCCAGGTGGATCCTGACAGTGATCTGGTTTAAACAGAAGTTCTTAAATTGAACTAGGCACTGGGTAGGGCTGAAAACATTACTGGTTTTGGAGGGGGGTGTTATTGCAGGCAGGCTACAGAGGAAATTCACTTGATGGAACAGGGCTGGCTTCTGCTTATTTAATTGTTTTACTTTAGTTATTTATATTTATTTATTTTAATTTGCCTGATGATGACATGCACTTCCACCATGACTTTGCACTTCCACCATGACATCACTTCTAGTGGGTCTTGGACAGACTGTCATTCTAAAAAGTGGGTCCCAGTGCTAAATTGACTGCTGCAATAAGGTGTTAGTAAGTTGACACTCTGCAGGAGTGTGTGACCAAAATCACTAAAATCATGTTATGTATCAATCAATGCGTGATTTCATGCAGAATGTGTTCTATATTTGTTCTATGAAAAGGTACAGCCAAAAAACCAGTAGGGGCGGAGTGATAGTACATCACCACGCCCACCACCTGGGGTGTTGCCCCACCCACTGCATGGGGGGGGTGACGTGCTGGCATCCTGCACTGGGTGATGCAAAACCTAGTGATGCCACTGTTCACCACTGATTTCCTTCTGCCTGTCTGTGACTTAACTGCGGTGGGAAAGTGAACTTTTAACTCCATCAAAATTCATAGCTCAGAGAAAATGCATTTAGGTAAAAAGGGAGACTTGCAGCCCAATCATGTTCCTTCCTTCCCTCCCACCTGCCAATGCAGCAATATCAAAATAGCTACCACTGCAACCTGTGTGGAGGGAGGACAGTTGTAGAGGTTTCCTCTAGGTCAGGGAACTCTTGTTCCCTTACTCAGGGGTAAGGACCCAATCCTAAACTCATCCAGCGCTAGTGCCGTAAACATGCCGTAAAACATGTCTATGGTATCCAATGAGTAGGTAGCGCTAGTGCTGGGCCCATGCCAGTCAGGTGCCAGGCATAGTGCTGGCAGGAAGAGGACACACTGCTGCCCAGAATAAGTGAAATTGTTGGGCAGTGGTACAGCCTCTGGGGGCAGGAGGAGGGCCGAATGGGGTGAAAGGGGGAAATTGGGGCAAGAGGGGGTGGGGTTGGTGAGCTCTGTTCCGCCAGATCCTGAACACCATGTTGGACCAGAAAATAGTCAGCGTAGACTTGAGAAGCCCCATTGTGGGGCTTGTGGCTTTCCCCAGGGGAAAGGAACATTTGTCCCTTTCCCCTAACGGACTCCAGGCAGCTCCCCAGTACCACTGGATACAGCAATAGTAGCTTTGCTGCCTCTGCTCCAGGGGGCACCAGGAAGCTCAGGATTGGGCTGCTGGCCTCTACAGCACAGAGGGGTCTATTAAAATCTGTGCTTGTGAATCCATTGGCACAGGTCAGTGGGGACTTGTGCTGTGGGTTCAGGTCTGGGAAAGGGGCTAAGATTTGAATGAAATGAAATGAAAATTACATGGAAGTTCTCATTTTCTGCCAGGCCATTTCCTACACATGCCAACAGCAATTTCCCATTGTAAAAAAGAAACCAGTCACAAATCTCCCTGCAAAGTGTCAGCAATCACAATCCTCTTGAATCTTTTTCTTTCTCTCTATCGGAAGAAAGCATCTGAAAATGGCTTCCTTCACTTGCAGCCTCAAGTGGTGCAGGCCTCTCTACCAATTCAGGATTATACCACCTCATTCTACTGCTTATGTTTTGGTCAGACCACAATTCCATGGATAGTTATTGACAGAGCAAATTTGTCAAACAAGTGAATTATAACCATTTGTCTCATTGTTTTACAGTTCAGATTCCAGTTGGCAAAATCAACTTCGGAATTAGCAGGGAAAAGATTCAAAGATTTATTAACTATGTCACTCTTCATTTCAGCTTTAGATTTATACATTTTAGTGATGGAGGAGAACATCTGCATACAGCCACCACTCTGCAATAACTACAAATTTCTTTTTCGGTAGCCTCCAGCAAACTCAAGGCAATAAAAACGTATAACATATGGATATATTTTCATGGTATGTTTCCATAAGTATATACATATAATAATGTCTACTTCAGTATTAAGGTGGAAATCATTTTAAATTGTTACTAATCTTAAAAATAACTCTTAAGCATGTTAAATGTGGCTCCCAAAATGATTCCATAATTCATCTTACAGGATCCGAGACAATATTTGGCTTCCTGAGCTTAAGCATGTTCTGAGAGTAAGTACCATTGAAATGAATGGTGCTCTGTATAAATTGTAACAACTGTCTTCGGGATGGGTAAAAGGACTGTGGAAGGATCTGGACTGCATGATCTGGCATTTCACAAATCTCCCATATCATTTCTGACTTGGCTCAAAATCAATCCACTGAAACATTAATCGATTTTTAAAAATTGTAAACAAATAAAACAGCAGAGCCACAATTTTAGCAGAGAAAACAAGTGAGTCATTAAAAGCACAACTCCATAAAAATGTTTTCATCTGGTGCTGAAATGTCAGTATGTATAATAGGTGCCAGGTGAGTGTTTCTTGGGGGAAAGTTTTACATAACTGGGGCACCTAGGGCTGTGCCAAAAGCTCCCAGAATTTCATGTGTCAGGCAGCCCAATCCTAATTTGCTCTGGAATAGGCAGGCCGATAGGCCTGTGCTGTATCCAGTGCAAGTTTTGGGCTGCTCACCGGTCAGCCCAAGGCAAAGTGAGGTTTTTCCCCTCACCCAATGGGGCTACTTGGATCTGTACCACCTAAAGAAGTGGCACAAATCCGAGCAGCCTGTGACTGCCCCAGGCTGCCTGAGAACAGGGCTAGTCCCACCTCCGGCTCCCCGCCCTTCCACTGCCCAACCTCCCCTCACCCTGAAATGTCTCCCTCCCACCTCCTCCCCACTCCCCCCCTGACCCCTGCCAAGTTTGGCCAATGCAAACTCACCCTGCCCAGGGCCAGTATAAGTGCAGGGAGGCCAGTGCACATCCGTGCGCCAGCCTGTCTCACCTTATGTTGGCCCAAGGGCACCTCTGGATTGCGCCCTTAGAGAAACTGAACTTCCGTTGAAGCTTTTCAGATGTTTTTTTCCTGGGAGAAACTTTGACCTTCACGTTGAATTCCATTTTTTTTTTTTTTTTACATTTCAGTGTCAACTCCAGGTGCCACTTCAGAAAAGACTCTATCTATCCCTTTGCACGAGGTATTCCCTAGTAGCTGCAATGAGGCAACTCAGGCCTGCATGAATTACATAGCTCGTCCAGGTGGATCGGGCTCGGGAAGGGGGATTGAATACAGTATGCAACACTGCCATTGTTCCTGCCCCCTCCTGGGCCCAATCTATCCACCCACACCCCATTGTCACCCTTCCCCCACCCCTTTACACCCCCTTCCCGCCTTCCCCTTGCCCCATTCCACCTCCACGCTGCTCAGCATCAAAATTACCTTCCATAGCACACATCGGTGTGTATGGGTCTTCACACCAGCCCTGGCAACTGCTATGCTGCCACAAAGTGCTTTATGGCACTTTTGCAACAGCAAGCACTGGTGTAGCACACACTGAGCCAGCCCGCACAGTGCTCAGGATTGTGCCATGACTCTGTAAATAATGTAATTTACACAGGTCTCCACTACTAGTTTCTGACAGGAACCCAAGGGTAACATAAACGCAGTATAGAAATAAATAATAATGGGTAAGAATGCTCCCTTACAAAGCCTGTCCTTGGAAGTAAAATTTTATTTTTCACATTGCAGAAAGAAAGAAAATTCACATTGAAGAGAGTCTGTGTATGGTTCTCATGCTTGCTATTTTGTCTGCCTTAAACTTTTTTAAAAAGCTTCTCAGAGTCCTTTTCATTTTGTGAGTGCTTGAAATTATTCTTATAGCTGCAAATGTGATTGCAGCTATAAATTCCTCACTTGACTTTTAAAATCCTTCTGACGTGTGGCAAGGAGTTGGAAATATATAAATGTTAAGTTTTATGTATTTTTTCCATGTCACCCACATCTGCAATTCCATTATAATCTGTCATCTGTAACATAAACAAAGGAAAATTGATCAGAAACATTAAGGCCAAGAAGCATTCCTTTTTACATGAATTTCGGCTGTCTGGTCCAAAAGGCTTAGAGTGCAACAATGTGTATTGCAACACTGGCCTGTGCTGTATGCAGAAGCATAGCCTGAGGGGTACCTGCCCCAGGCACTACGCCAAGGGGGGCGCATGATTGCCCTTCAGGCTCCACCCTAGTTAGGGATGAGGAACTGGCGGCTTCACACCTCTGTTCGCTCTCCTTCATCGGGAAGCCTCTATAGGAGAAGGAATGGGGGTGCAACGCCACAGCAGTGAGCTCTCCCTTCTCCAGGGAGAACCCAGAAGTGACAGCCTTGTACTGCAACCAGCACAAGGCAGTCACTTGTGTAATATGTTAAGAGTGATTTAATTATAATAAAAGGTAGGCGATAACGTTTAGAAAGGAATGGCTATGTGCCCAGGTTGACCACCGAAGTTGCCAACTGGCAACAAAAAATGGAGCTGGCTTGTTCCTGTACTTTTAACAGAGATTTGGTATGCAGAAATTAGCAGGTGAATCAGCTTTATATGACAAGGAGCTGAATTTGCTGGCAGATCAGATGCTCTTAAATGGACAGCTGTAGAAGAAGGTTCAAAGCTGGCAGCCCAGCATTATACGTATTAGCCAGAATATAGGAATAGTTCTTACTGAGCAGTTGGGTGGACTACTGTCTGCACCAGATAGGCAACTTGGGGTGAGGCTCCCTGCCAAACTTAGTGCTTTGCACCCTCTCTAGCTATACCATAGCGCATGAGTAACACAATATGTAGTCAGGCTCTGGGATAATTCTGCAACAGGTTTGCTACACGGGTAAAGAAAGATACCGTATTTTTCGCTCCATAAGACGCACCTGACCATAAGACGCACCTAGTTTTTAGAGGAGGAGAACTTACTTTTAAAGTAAGCCTGCCCTCCTCCTGTGGCGCCTGTGCAAATGAGGACCTTGCCCCCCCGGTGCGGACCTTGCCCCCTTTGTTCTCCACCTGCCCTCCCCCTGTGGCGCCTGTGCAAACGAGGACCTTGTCCCCGGTGCGGACCTTGCCCCCAGTATTCGCTGCATAAGACGCACACACTTTCCCCCCACTTTTTTGGGGGGAAAAAGTGCGTCTTATGGAGCGAAAAATATGGTACTTCTAAATAAAATATATCAAATATTCCTTTCTATTCAATTGGTTATAGATGTCATATGAAGATGGATCTGGGCAGCCCCTTTACATTACATGTAAATACAATGACATAATAAAAGGCAATTATTGTCCGAGACAAAATGCAAAAACTGTGGTAGGTAAATTTAACAGCACATCATAAAATGTGTCTGACTAAAAACACATGTTTTTTTGTGATCATTAAGGCGTTTTCCTATTGACTGGGCCAAGCTGCACAATCCTGTAGAATTTTCTTTGATTTCTGTCATGAACCACTAAAGTATTCCCTGAGGATTCTCCAAGGCAATAAACTATTTGGAAGAGGCCTAGCTCAATGGTAATGCACATGCTTTATGCAGATAAAGGCACAGGTTCAATCCACAGCACCTCCATTCAGATACATGACTGATACAGGATGTGGGAGACAAGTAAACACCTTATGCATGTAAGCATTCCACATATACTTCATCATAGCACATCTGTCCAGGCCATTGAACACGGATGTGCTAACGATGTACACAGATGAATAAGAACATGTGCTAAGTGCATGCAAGAAAGAGCAGGTGTGTGTTGACCGCTTAGGCAAGTTTTATACAGAATGGTGTTCTGTATAAATTGGGTCTTACGTAACAAAACTGAGAAAGAAACCCTTGACTTCCGATGGGCGGACTTCCCTCAAATGAGGAGGCTGGTTAGAAGGAGGTTGAAAGGGAGGGTAAAAAGAGTCCAATCTCTCCAGAGTGCATGGAGGCTGCTTAAAACACCAGTATAACAACAGCCCAGCGGAAGTGTATACCGCAAACAAAGAAGGGCTCCACTAAATCCAGGAGGGTGCCCGCATGGCTAACCAGCCAAGTTAGAGAGGCTGTGAAGGGCAAGGAAGCTTCCTTCCGTAAATGGAAGTCTTGCCCTAATGAGGAGAATAAAAAGGAACATAAACTGTGGCAAAAGAAATGTAAGAAGGTGATACTGGAGGCCAAGCGAGACTATGAGGAAAGCATGGCCAGCAACATTAAGGGGAATAATAAAAGCTTCTTCAAATATGTTAGAAGCAGGAAACCCGCCAGAGAAGCGGTTGGCCCTCTGGATGGTGAGGGAGGGAAAAGGGAGATAAAAGGAGACTTGGAGATGGCAGAGAAATTAAATGAGTTCTTTGCATCTGTCTTCACGGCAGAAGACCTCGGGCAGATACCGCTGCCCGAACGGCCCCTCCTGACCGAGGAGTTAAGTCAGATAGAGGTTAAAAGAGAAGATGTTTCAGACCTCATTGATAAATTAAAGATCAATAAGTCACCGGGCCCTGATGGCATCCACCCAAGGGTTATTAAGGAATTGAAGAATGAAGTTGCAGATCTCTTGACTAAGGTATGCAACTTGTCCCTCAAAACGGCCATGGTGCCAGAAGATTGGAGGATAGCAAATGTCACGCCTATTTTTAAAAAGGGAAAGAGGGGGGACCCGGGAAACTATAGGCCGGTCAGCCTAACATCCATACCGGGTAAGATGGTGGAATGCCTCATCAAAGATAGGATCTCAAAACACATAGACGAACAGGCCTTGCTGAGGGAGAGTCAGCATGGCTTCTGTAAGGGTAAGTCTTGCCTCACGAACCTTATAGAATTCTTTGAAAAGGTCAACAGGCATGTGGATGCGGGAGAACCCGTGGACATTATATATCTGGACTTTCAGAAGGCGTTTGACACGGTCCCTCACCAAAGGTTACTGAAAAAACTCCACAATCAGGGAATTAGAGGACAGGTCCTCTCGTGGATTGAGAACTGGTTGGAGGCCAGGAAGCAGAGAGTGGGTGTCAATGGGCAATTTTCACAATGGAGAGAGGTGAAAAGCGGTGTGCCCCAAGGATCTGTCCTGGGACCGGTGCTTTTCAACCTCTTCATAAATGACCTGGAGACAGGGTTGAGCAGTGAAGTGGCTAAGTTTGCAGACGACACCAAACTTTTCCGAGTGGTGAAGACCAGAAGTGATTGTGAGGAGCTCCAGAAGGATCTCTCCAGACTGGCAGAATGGGCAGCAAAATGGCAGATGCGCTTCAATGTCAGTAAGTGTAAAGTCATGCACATTGGGGCAAAAAATCAAAACTTTAGATATAGGCTGATGGGTTCTGAGCTGTCTGTGACAGATCAGGAGAGAGATCTTGGGGTGGTGGTGGACAGGTCGATGAAAGTGTCGACCCAATGTGCGGCGGCAGTGAAGAAGGCCAATTCTATGCTTGGGATCATTAGGAAGGGTATTGAGAACAAAATGGCTAGTATTATAATGCCGTTGTACAAATCGATGGTAAGGCCACACCTGGAGTATTGTGTCCAGTTCTGGTCGCCGCATCTCAAAAAAGACATAGTGGAAATGGAAAAGGTGCAAAAGAGAGCGACTAAGATGATTACGGGGCTGGGGCACCTTCCTTATGAGGAAAGGCTACGGCGTTTGGGCCTCTTCAGCCTAGAAAAGAGACGCTTGAGGGGGGACATGATTGAGACATACAAAATTATGCAGGGAATGGACAGAGTGGATAGGGAGATGCTATTTACACTCTCACATAATACCAGAACCAGGGGACATCCACTAAGTGTTGGGCGGGTTAGGACAGACAAAAGAAAATATTTCTTTACTCAGCATGTGGTCGGTCTGTGGAACTCCTTGCCACAGGATGTGGTGCTGGCGTCTAGCCTAGACGCCTTTAAAAGGGGATTGGACAAGTTTCTGGAGGAAAAATCCATTATGGGGTACAAGCCATGATGTGTATGCGCAACCTCCTGATTTTAGAAATGGGTTATGTCAGAATGCCAGATGCAGGGGAGGGCACCAGGATGAGGTCTCTTGTTATCTGGTGTGCTCCCTGGGGCATTTGGTGGGCCGCTGTGAGATACAGGAAGCTGGACTAGATGGGCCTATGGCCTGATCCAGTGGGGCTGTTCTTATGTTCTTATGTTCTTAAAGATCTCAATCTGACACTTTGAAGAATCACTGGCCCTCTGTGCCCATGTGTTCATTAACTGTTTCGATGCTTTGAGCTTCTAAGAAATTTAGTCAAATGATAAACTGCTTTCCTGCACCAAGGGTATTTATTTGTTACCACTATCGGTGGCTTCAATTCAGTCAGATAGCTATGCAAAAGTTCCCTCAAAATTAATTAAAATATATTCATTTATTTATAAAATTTACTAGTCGCTTCCAAAGTAACTTAGAGCGGAATCCTAAAGATGCACAACATGTTAGCAAACATGTTACATATTAGTTGTAATTTCACACACTACATGTTAGCAAATCCAGGTTTGCCACTAACTGGACCTTTGACAGGGAGCTGTAGCACTGCCCGGCAAGGCTCCCGGTGTGATATAGGCAACTTCCAAATATGTGTGCCATATTCACACAACATTTTTCAATGTACAGGTCCAACCTTGTTATACACAGATTTTTATACATGGTTTTGACTTAATGTGAATGGCCACTGCAAATTGAGAAGGAATGTGCTGATACCTGGAGAAGAGGAAAATGCATTTCTTTAATATCACAGTTTTAAAAAAACTGCTTTTCTTACTGTTGTAGAGAGACAGTCATGCAAGCGATCATTCCATTCTTCAGCTGAGCCAGGCAAAGGCAAGGGGTCCTTTGCATTTCTAATTACTGACTGCCTCTCTGCAACAGTAAGAAAAGCTGTTTTTAAACCCCAATTGTAAATTAATTTTTTTAATTTTTAAAAAATTGCTTTTATTTAACACATTTTATGGTATCAGCAGGGAAACCCAGAATCAAACCCCTATGAATGTCAAGACACGACCTTATTAGGAGCAATGCAGGGTCAAGAAATCTGGATGTGTGTCTTTAAATCTATTTTTTCACTGTTTTTTAATCCACTGAATTTTTTATCCACTAGAGCAGGGGTGCCCAAACCCCGGCCCTGGGGCCACTTGTGGCCCTCAAGGTCTCTCAGTGTGGCCCTCAGGGAGCCCCCAGTCTCCAATGAGCCTCTGGCCCTCCAGATATTTGTTGGAGCCCACACTGGCCCGATGCAACTGCTCTCAGTGTGAGGGCGACTGCTTGACCTCTCGTGTGTGCTGCGGGATGAGGGCTCCCTCCACTGCTTGCTGTTTCACATCTGTGATGCAGTAGTGGCAGCAAAGGAAAGGCCAGCCTTGCTTAGTGCAAGGCCTTTTATAGGCCTCAAGCTATTTCAAGACCTTCATTCATTCATATAAGTTCATCTTTAATATATTCATTTATGGAAACTTATGTAAATTTATTCAAATTTTAAATGTAAATTAATTATTTTTTCCCTGGCCCTCAACACAGTGTCAGAGAGACGATGTGGCCCTCCTGCCAAAAAACCCTGCATTAGAGGTTCTGGAATGGAACCCTAGCAGATAACGATACACGACCTGTAGATGGAAAAATGTAAGGTGTGAAGAAGTCAGAAGATGCACATTTGAAAATGCCCAGAATCAGAGAGTATACCTTCTTCAGATCAGTTCTCAGTGAAACCGATTTGTGTTCCTGCAACCTGAAGTGATGCATCTATGATCAACGATTTTGTTGAGTATAGTACAGCAATATCAAATATCTGATAGCAGTGGCGGACCTCCCATTCACTGATGGGGCAAATGCCCTGGGCGTGGAGCCTCACGCACCTTTAGGACCCCACAGAAGCCTCTCTGAGGCTCCCGATGGGGTCAGAAACTGTGCTTCCAGTTTGCCAGAAGCACAGTTTAAAGCATTGGGGACCTTAAGGAGGCTTCCCCAACGCATCCTGGAGACATGCGAGGCACCTTGCACTCCAGGTAAGTGTGGGGGCAATTTGCACATGGGGGTTAGGTGGCATTCCATAGGGGGGCGCCATCACAGAACTTTGCCCGGGGCTGGGGAGGTTCGCTACTATCTGATAGATCACTTTATCTATAATTTCAATTATTTTAATATATCCCAGGGATACAATTGTGTATGCAATTACACACATCAGCCTGTTGAAATTCAGAGGATATGAACCTCGCATAGCTCTGGACAACTTCTCAACATGAACCTGGAAACGCTGATCTCTATCTGCGAATTGAATTCTACATGGAATGTGTATAATTTGAGTCAAATTACCTTCTTGAGAAACTGGACAGAAAAGGTAGGACAGGAATGAAACCACCTGGAATGAATTACAAAATCAGCTTTCCAGCTACTAAACCAAGTAAAACATGAAAAGAAGCTGATTTTCCATTGCTACTTACTACTGAATATTTATCACTGCCCTTGGCTAGGTGCAGTTTTAAGGTTGGCAACCTGGTAAAAAATGTCATGAAAGTGAATGCACCTCAATCATGCTCAGTTAAAATCACCATTCAGTGTACAGTGAGGTAGATGCAAATTTACAGCACAATCCTAACCTCTGGGTTAGGCCAGCACAAGTCACATGTGCCAACCCAGGGGTGTAGGAACGTTTGTGCCAACTTTAGAGTTGGGGAGGCTAGTGCAAGGAGTTGAATCCAAGCCTGGTAGGGTAAGTTTGCATCAGCCAAGCTCAGCTGATGCCAGGGTCGGGTGTGCATGGGGAAGGCGAGGACGAGGCAGGGAGGGAGCCATTTCGGGGTGAGGGGAGGGGGCAGTTATGCCGGATCCTGATCCCGTTCCCAAGCGGCACAGAGCAGCCTCTGGTTGCTCCACTCTACTCGGACTTGCACCAGTTGGGGCCAGTTGAGGGGCATTGGGGCCAGTGCAGCGTGACACAGGGTAAGGGGAAAGCCTTGGGTTGAGCTGATTCTGGCCCCAAACTTGTGCTGGATGCAGTCGAAGCCCACTGTCCTGCCTGCTCTAGCATAAGTCAGGATTGTGCCCTTAGTCATATACATTAACCTAATTAGCTACTAGGTTAGAAAATAATGTCAGTTGCAAAATATCCATTATTCAAAATGCATGATTTTTTTTAAATGTTTCAAAGGAACAAACCATTATCAGTTTCAGTTGCTCCTCCAGCAACTACTACTGTTTCTACTAGCCTTCATTCTGTTAAAATATTAGTTCAGTTCATTTTAAATAAGTCCCAGACTGAATCTGTGATTAGATTTTTAAGCCTAATTTTCTTCTAAGAGCAGTCACGCAAGGATCCTAATTTGAAACCCTTTCTCCCTGTGTTACAGCCCTGATCCAAACTGCCTCTCCCCCAAAGGTATTAACTGCAGAGGAGAAATATCCAAACACCTGTGCGTTTTCCACTCAATGGCTAAAATCAGCTCCAAAGGAATCTAGATCAGGGCTTTAACCTAAATTCCATTCTTGCAGTTGGTTTTAGTGAATTTATTTTCAGATACTCACCAGGGGCAGTTAAAGTTACAGGTCGTGCCTCATTACCCACTGGGGTTCAGTTCTGGAACCTTCACTGGATTAAAAAAAATCAGTGGATACCAAATTAATGGAAAAATAGCTTTGAAGACCCACTTCCAGGTTTCTTGCTCCTCTATTGTCGTCCCAGAATGCATTGGTATAGACACTGTACTGCAGTGGTTCTCACACATTTAGCACCAGGACCCACTTTTTTTAGATGAGAATCTGTCAGGACTCACCGGAAGTGATGTCATGACCGGAAGTGACATCATCAAGCAAGAAAATTTTAGCAATCCTAGGTTGCAATTCTACCCACACATACCCAGGAGTCAGTACCATTTACTATCATAGTTAAAAGAATATACATAGTAGCTTGTTAAAAGTATGGTTCTGTAACATTTCCCCAAATGTAACCGCATGTCATGGCAGCATCAAGTCTAATATATTAAAAATAAAATATTGAAATGGATGGGGACCCACCTGAAATTGGCTCACAACCCACCTAGTGGGTCCCGACCCACAGTTTGAGAAACACTGCTCTACTGCATTCAGCCACTAGATGAGCTGAATAATGGAATCTAATTGAATAAAATAATAATTATTGAACAGTACAAAGGTGGGAAATTGGATTTTGGTGCTTTTTCCTTTGTTACAAGGCATTTAAATATGGTATCACTGGTAAGTCAAATCAGTGGATACCAAATCAGTGGATACTGAAGTCCCACCTGTATTTTGACAACTGAGGTAGCCCTCTCATCCCCTGCTCCTTGTCTCCACCCCCTTACCTCATGGAAGTGGTGGCAATGCTTTGCATGCAGCCAGCAGGTGGGTGAATTGGTGGTTCAGTTCATCTTCCAATCCTTTTTAGGCTTAAGTTTGAAAAAAGAAAGGGGAAGGAGCAGAAGCAGAGGAGAAGAGAGGGCTGGACTAGAGCATCTCAGTGCTTCTGCAGCAGTGGAAACATCCAGAACACCAAGTACAAGAGTAAACAAAGGTGCTCAAAAATTCACCACCCTATGCAGTTCTCTTCAGGTGACAGCATGGGCAGGATGGAACCATATTAAAAGGACAACCTTCCACCACATCAGCTACTAATTAAGTTAATTGGCAAAAGTCCTGTTCTATGTCACACCATTGTCAGGGATGTAGTTTCTGCAGACAAAGGACAGGGGTTTTTACCAGCAGTATCTAGGCCAGCAATTTTCAACATTTTTCTTTTCACTGCACAGTGGTCTTCTATATGGTCTCCATCTCTTATGATGTCACTTCCAGCTTCCAGGGTACTTGTCTGGGTTCTGGGCTCTGTTTCTAGGGCAGCTGAAGTGTCAGCTGTGGCTGTGGCAGTCTAGTCTCTGCCCTCTCTGGTGGTTTGTCTCTCACCCACAGACTGTCAAAGAGGATGGAGAATGGACTGCCCACAGCCACAGCTGACACTTCAGTGGCTGTGGCTGCAGGCAGTTTATTCTCTCCCTCTCTGGTGGTCTGATGGAGATTTCTTGCACGATGAGACACTAGAAGTGTTCAAAGGCTATCTTTTTCCCTGAGACCTCGCAGACTGCTACTCAGAATCTCGCAGACTGCTTCTCACAATCCATGAACCACAGGTTGGGAACTACGAGTTCTTTAAACTTATACATGGATTTATATTTTTATTATTCATTGGCTACTTTACTGGGATTTCTCAAAGTGTTGTATTGTATGCCACTTTGAAAACCTTTTGTGGAAAAGCAACCTAAAAATAAAATATATATATATATTTTAAAAATGTGTCCAAGAAAGAGCTGCTTGAAAATATCTCTGCTATCATAAAACTAAAACTGAGTGAGCATGGGGGAAATCATCAGACATGGTAATAAAACCGAATGCTTGAGTGTGTTGGCTAAAATTTATGAGCTCAGGATCTCTAACTCAGCGACATTCTTATGCAAAATTCTTGGGATGCTGCCAGGCAGTATTAGCACAGCAGAAAATATTTACACTGGTCCATGACCACTGGCTGCAATATGTATCATTTCTTGAAAATGTATTACAGGAAGAGGTCATGAGAGGGCAGAAAATAAGAAAATGCCTTTTCAAATTAATTGTGTGCCTTTTCTGCCAAAGTAATGAGGTGTCAGGCAAAACCCAATGCTTGATACATGAAAACAAATGTGAGGGGCACCAGGACAGTAGCATAGGGTGGAACTTACTGTTATGTATGTAAGTTATGCAGGATTGAAATCCTGCATAACTGATTGGCCCAGACTTATGGCTGGCCAATCGGGTGATGGATCGAAATCCTACCATCCGATTGGCCCTCTAGTTAAGGTTTCAACTGCACCCGTCATGGAGAGTCTCGGTGGAGCTAAAGGCTATAAAAGCCAGGGGTGTTTGCCTTGTGTTTCTTTGCCAGGTTCTGTTCTGAAGATGAAATAAACATATTGAGCTGTTATCTCTATGCCTTCCTTTATTCGTGTGGACCCACTATATAACACTTACCAAATGCCACCCTCAAACTACAAAAAATCCAAATAAACTGATAGTTTAAAATACATTTTAAAAAATATTGTGATGGTTGAGGCTGCAATCCTATGCACAGTTTCCTGGGAGTAAGCCCCACTGACCACAGTAAGACTTACTTCTGAGTAAACATGCACAAGATTGTGCTGTAGAGCAGTTACACTGAAATAATCTGCAAATAATCCGAGAACTGTCCACAAGGTACTTTCCTGCACATCCTCCACAAATTGTAATGGGGTCTGCATGGAAAAGATCCCTGTGGTTACACCTAATTGTCCTGCTCCAGTTCTGGAGCCTACACATATGTAAGCAGGTTTTTTAGGGGGGTGCATATTTCTAACTGATGGGAAACTGGTTGAGATGCTGTGCATGTGTGTTTCTTCCAATACTCCACCTCTCAGGGGTGTATGCATGTAGCTTCAGTCATAAAACCTCTGACAGCACCAGTGCTATAAACAGGGTGGGGCCAGTGGGTGCCCCACCCCACATGTTCTATTTATTATTCCCACCTAGAAATGTTTTGGAAAACCAGCTCTTTCATTTGTGACATAACAACTTCTGTGCCAAGCATGGGAGCTTGTTTCTGGTCAAAGGGAAGTTTCTGATTTAAAAATAAAGTGAGTCCTACTGCTCAAACTCCATACATCTGAATTGCCCAGCATTACCCATCCAAGATTTTCCCTTGGTTCAAAGTGGATTTGTCAAAAGTCCAAGTATCCTTATCATGCTTAATTGGACCTGAGTAATCCCTTCTAAATACTATTACTGTGGACATGACCATGTGCTTAAAAGAAGTGAGTACTTCAACAGATGTACTTTTTCAAGAACATTTCCCTTTAAGTTACCTAGAACTGCCTTTTAAACACCTGCCAAACAATCAGTAATGAGCAGCTAAAAGATGGATTTTTGTCGAGCTCTCTCAACTATGGTAGTGCCCTTGGCCTTTATCATTGTTGCTTTGTTTATGCTTTGATCTTTAACTGATAATCTAAATCCCCAATTTAGCCACTGTGATTGTGAGAATGGCAGTCAGTGGTGTAGCTAGAGGGGGTGCAAAGCACTTAGACTTCAAAGCCATTCCAGGTGGTGGGAGCAAAGCAGAGGTGTGTGCAAAACTTAGTGCTTTGCACCCCCTCTAGCTATACCATTGATGGCAGGGTACATGAGGGCTAATTAAAACCTAATCAGAAGTACATGCAAATGAGTGCTTTTGACACTTAAATTATTTACTGTAACGAAATAGCACGGGGGTGTCCTTTTTCACCCAGCATGGTGTCTTTCCCAGTGGGTTTTGCTGGGGTCTCATCTGTATCTCTCTTTAGGCTATGAGCCCTTGGGGGACAGGAAACCATTTATTGATTTATTTTATTTTGTAAAGCGCTTTGAACTACTTTTTGTTGAAAAGTGGTATATAAATATTCACCATCATGGCATACTTGTGATTTCTTTTATTAATGCATAGAAGTCTAAAAGACACGATGCTCTGTTTAAGTCATCACAGGTTAGACAGCATATCCAGAGCTTTCATTATCATGTCAAATTGTGAACCAACCCTGGCCAGCTGACTTCATTTGTTTCTCATCTGGGAGGGAGAAAGCAATGCCATCAAGCTCCCTCCTGTAAGGAATGACTATCCAGAAAGCCCACACATCATATTGTGACTAAGCTTTATGTAAATCTCAAATAACTGCAGTTTATCCTTACTCCCCCATCCTTCCCCTTCTATGGACTCCCTTGTGTTGGTTTTGGAATGTGAGCCCCTTTGGGGTTCTGTCTTAATGTGTACAATGCCATGATTACACATTATTATATAAATATATAGTTAATTAATAAAGCAGGTGCAGCTGATTGATATAACCATATCTATTATTTGAAGACTCTCAGCAGAATGTCTGAACTCCTGCTTTGAAAACTATTGTATTATGATATGGCTGCATGGTCTGTGCTTTCTGAGGTGCAATGTCTGTTTCCACTTGAGGCTGGGTAATCTGTGAGAGAGATTGAGAGAACATGAATGTGTGAACACAAAAACTCAACAGTCACAAGTCTTTATTTCTAGTGACACCAAAATACCCGAATAAAAACCAAAGAATGGAAGATCCGTCTACAGTAGAGATAACTTTGGGGTTACATTGAATGACGTTTCTCTGACTGAAGTGCTCTTGGGAGACTTGCTTCTGCAAACAAGCTCCCTTTCTTATTTGAACAAGGATAATCCTCCATACCACGTTTGATGGGGAGTTTATAGGGCAAGCACCTTGTTTCCTCAACATTCCTTCAGATTGCCAGAGATAGGCCATCCCTGTCAGTGAGGAAACGGAGGCCTTGGTGAAATGGTTAAACAAACATATAGTTATTGTTGAGCTTTGGAAAAGGATATTAGATTACATACCAGGAGAGCAAGCCATGTCTGTCTTCAGCCTTCAAGAACCTTTTGACTCTCTATTTTCCTGTAGTTCAGGGTTTAGTTTTGATTACAAAGCACCCAAAAGTTTAGTTTATTTATCTAAGCATTATTCTAATATCAACTCAGCAGGCCCAGTTATGCCCTCACTTACACAAGCAGCTCACTGGGAAATTCACTGGTGCAGCTGAGAATGTCACATTTCGGCCCCTCAACAAGAAAGATTATAGATTATAGGTATTATAAAACAGATATTATTAATATTATAAAACAGGTATTGCACATTAAGATGTTTTAGCTGCTTTCAGAAGGAATTGCTTGATGTTCTTAAGAAACAGAATTGTCTCATTCAGTGATTTTCAGTCTTTTTCATCTCATGGCGCTAAAATTGTCAAGGCACACCATCAGTTTTTTGACAATTGAGAAGGTACACCATACTGACCCCAGGACCTCGCATCTCCCAGTGGCCATACTAACAAATGGTCCTCCCCCAAACTCCCACGACCCACTGCAGACTATCCGTGGCACACTGGTTGAAAATGGCTGGCCTAGTTCATGGCACGTGAATATCAGCTAAACATGTTGTCTTTTGTAAGAGTCAATCTGACACGTGGCTAAAAAGAGTGGGTTATGAGGACCTTGACAAAACAGCAAGACAAAAAAAGGCAATGGGGGTTCAACTGAATTCTAGATCCTGAAGGGAAAAAACAGGCCCATTCAGAGACTGGAGAAGTTTAACCACAGCAGAAGGCTTAACAGTATATAGAGATAAGAAAATAGAAAGTCTGGCAAGAAAAACTGGCCTAGACTCCCAGGGTAATCTCCAGCCATGACAAAGGGGCACATAATTTAGTTCACCTGAAAGGGAAAGAAATTTACACCACCTGCCTGGTTGGGCTCACTTCAGATTGCAGTTGCCTTATTCTCAATCCCCTAGGCCCAGAGCTAAGTGGGCTTATTCACCTTTCCACACACACCCCACAATGCCCCTGACCTGGGCATTGTTCCTGGACCTTGTGGAAAAAATGTCATCCACCAGTGGAACCAAAAACCTTTTCCACAATGTCTTTGAACAGTGTTAGATCAAAGGCATTGAGGTGGGGTGGCAACTAGTAGTTGGATGTCCACTCTGTGTGTGTTTTTTTAAAAATAAAATTAAAAGAAAAAGCAGGTCAGAAATTATCTGGAGTTAGGGTAAACCATGAGGTGGCCAAGTCTGCAGATGAACCCAAACTGTTCAAGATGGTAAAATCCGAAGCAGAGTGTGACATGTCTCAAAAGGACCTTTCCAAACTGAGTGAGCGGGCAACCAAAAGGCAAATGTGATTCACGGCACAGTCCTATGTATGTCTACTCAGAAGTCAGTTCCATTGTGCCCAGTGGGGTTTACGGACACAGTAGTGTCCATGATAGTGTGTACAGGATTGCCACATCAGTGTAGAGCAGAGGTTCCCTAGCTAGGGTTGCAACGCCTCAGCTAGGGGAGCCCTATGTCTGCCCCCTTAAGGGTGAAGATGGTGATGCAATTACACATCTCCTGGGGATAAAACAGTTGTTTTTCTTAACTACCTGAGGCAGTGCCAGCCTGGGGGGGGGGGGGCTTGGGGAGCCTGCAGACTCTTCTACAGTGCTCCCCACACCTCCAAACAGCTAAAAATAGTTTTTAAAAAGCCACTTCTGTGGCCAGTTTTTTTTAAACTATTTTTAGCCATTTGGAGGCATGGGGAATCCTGCGGAGAGGTCCACAGGCTCTCCAGACACCCCCCCCCCAGGGTGGCACTACCTCAGGTAAGCAAAAAAAAGCCCTTTTACCCCCAGCTGCTACATGATCACAGCAATCATATTGCTGTCTTTGCCCCTCCCCTGCAGAAACTTACAGTGGTTCCCAAACTCCTGGAGAGTATGGGAGCCGCTGGTGTAGTGTGATGCTGACTGGAGTGAGATTTAGGGTAGATAAAAAGAGGTACTTCTTCACACAGTGTACCATTGGTCTATGGAATACTATTACCGAAAGATATGGTGATGGCCAATAGACTGAATGGTTTAGACTGAATTTGATCAAAAGGACATTGACCAAATTCATGGAGGACAGGTTTATCAATGGCTGCTAGTCACTATGGCTATGTGCTACCTCTGGGCTCAGCATCATTATGCCTTTCAATACCAGGAGCAGGAGAGTAATGCTGGCAAAGGAGTATTTACTTATAGGTCCTGCTTCAAGTTGGTCACCATGGGAAACACGATACTAGACTAGATGGGCCTTTGTCTGATCCAGCAGTACTCTTCTTATGTAAGTTCACAGAACACTTTGCCCTTTCCATGTTCTCCAAATAACTGTACTGCATGTAAAAAGGATGGCAAAGTTAGAACCTACTTTTTGGTTCCTGTGGAATGGTCTCCTTTTGAATTTCTTTCAAACACTTACACATACTCCCTGGTGGTAAAGAATCACACTATGGAGATGTGACACTATGTGTGTGTGGAAGGGGCATTATGTGCTGTAGGCAAGAACATATTGCTGTGTACTTCAGGCTACTCTTAGCACTTTCAATTAAAATGAGCTAATGAGATGGAGAGGAAGGTGAGTGGGTTCTAGTCTGGTACAAAGCCAGGTCTGGCTGAGAGACTGCGAGGAGACGCACGGGTAGAGACGCTTTCCTCGGAAGACAGCTGACATCCTTCCTGCATGAGCTGGAACTGTGGCAAGGACTAAGAGCTGCCAAAAATAGATTGCACCAGGCCTTTATATGTCACAGAAGCTTTGATCCTACAACAACAGTGCTCTCACCAGTGCCGGATGAAATCATGCTGAGGCCCTAAACTATGGCAAATCTAACAGGCCCCATCCCATAGCATTACCCCCCCAAGTTTATTTTTGGATGACATCACAGACACTGACCACAAACAAAAACAGGAAATGGCATCTGCACCCTCCTGTCAGCACCAGAATTCAAAATATGGACAACTCTAACCTCAATGCTATGCAAGTATATTTAAGTCATGTCAGAATTAAAATACTGTAACCATGTTAGAGCCTTCCTTTTCTTAGGGCACAATCCTAACCAGGTCTACTCAGAAGTAAGTCCTATTTTGTTCAAAGGGGCTTACACTCAGGAAAGTGTGGTTAGGATTGCAGCCACAGTTTCTTTTATCCTTTCAACAGATTATGTGAAATTTGAAACTTTCATACTTAGAGGCCCCTCAAAATGTGAAACCCTAGACTGTTGTTTTGTGCAGCTTGGGTATAAATTTGGTCCTGGCTCTCAGCCTGGAGTTATCCCAGCAGAAGAGCCAGTGGGGATACTGAGGCAGTTGCACTCCCAGCAACAATGACTAGAAAGTTTCTTCAGAAGAATGCAATTCTTTCCAAACATCTAGACTTTGGGAATCATTCTTGGACCAATGGCCAGTTATATATGAATGTTATTGCTTTTGTAAGATATGTGTGAGAGGCTGTGAGAGGCATTTCATTTTCTTTTTCCTGTTTGCATCTTCAAATAAAAGTAGTTTGACATAAAGGCTTGTGTATGTGAACAAGAAAGCATTCAGCATCATTTATTGCATTTATAGTCCACCTTTCTTCCTTGGAATTCAGCAAAGTGGTTCGTACCCAAGACCTAACCAGTTTCAGACCTGTTTGCAAGACTTCTTGATTTGTTGCCTTCAGACCATGGCCAAAGGCTGATTATTCGTACATACAAATTTGAGTCTCTCAAACCTTACGAGGGGAGCCTGTACCAAAACACACGAACAACGCATCCTGTCTAAGCGTGTTTTCCCTGATGAAGTTCTGAAAAAACAGAACTGGACTTTTAAACATGCATTATAATTCTTTAACACAACTATAGTCTTCTCACCTGAATAAATATATGTCAAATTGTTGGAATATGAAGATGCCTTACACCAAGACAGATCATCGATCCACCTAGCCTCATATTCTCTGACTTCCAAAAGCTCTCTAAGGTTTCGGGCAAAAGTCTTCTCCAGCATCTGCTACCTGAGACCCTTTCACTGGATACAGCAGAAACTGACCCTGGGATATTGTACATGGACGTGCAGTACCTGAGGTCCTGTGGTTAGCAGTTTCAGCTTTAAAGAGGATATCAGAGTTGGGAAAGACCTCTTCCTGGGACTCTAGAGCTACTATCAATGTGAATAGCCAATACTGGGTTAGTTAGAACCAGAAATAGCTTCAGGTTTGAGAGGGCCCTAGCCCAAGTGATCTCTAGTGGACTCCCATCGTGGGATTTCCTCCCCTTACCATGGAGATGGATGTAGGTTTTGCTTTTTTAAAAAATCTTGCTACACTGATAGCAGCAACACAATGTTATGTGGTGCATTAAGGAGGGCACTAGCCTCTCGCTAAAACACAGTTCCTACTGCTGGCACATTAAAATGAAAAAAAAACCACAACCATCACCACAGTAATGGGGAGGGGCTTACCCAGCAGACAGACAGCAGTTGCTTGATGGGCCTGGTCTTCCCAGGGTATAGAGTATGGTCAGATGTCAGCAAAGGCATTAAAATCTTGGGGTGCTGGGCCCTTGACAGGGTGCCTTGTACTGACACTAGTTCTGGTCGGACAACTGACATGAGTCAGTGGGAGGCAGTTCCATATTTTTCACATATATCGGCTCAAGTTCCCTCCCATCCAGATGGCTTGGGCTTCAAATCTGTGCATGTGGATGCCCACAAGGCTGAACACTTTTCCATTCATAGAGTTAAGCTGCAGTTTCAAAACAGGTCCTTTGACCAGGATCAGGCAGCTTCCATATATCTTCAGTGAGGAAGAGGCAACCACTATAGATATCAAGATCCATTCCTGGCTACCACCAGACGTGCCTGGCAAAAAGGCTACATGTTGTTAGCCACTGCCCTCAAATGGCAAAAACAGCTGCATGTCATAAAGGAATGATAGAACTTCAGTTGTAATTGAATGCTCACATTTGACACTGAGAAGGGAGGGTGGGAAATACAATTTAATACATTCTGGGATTCAGAAATATGACCACTACCACATTTGAGCATTCGGCAAAGCAATAAAACTATTACCCCAACATGCCTTTATTTCTGGTCATGTTTCTTTCTTCTATGTGCTGTTCATTCAAAGAGATTCCGGAGGTTTTAAAAAAAGATTATGTTATTATCGGATATTTGAACCATTTCATTTAACACCATGTTAGCCTTTAATGCACTTGCAAATAAAAATGCTTTCTCACAGAATTGTCCTGACAGCTAAGTCTAAATATTAAAAAAATCCTAAAGCTGGCAAATGAAGGTAAATACTGCTAAACATTAAAACACTAACATCACTGAAGATCACTATAGTGAACCTTCGATTTTACGGACCTCGATTTAAGAAACTTTGGGGAAAAAAGACTTTTCTGTTTCATTAAAAACTAACCACGTATGTGTTGCACATGCGCATCTTTATTGACTTAAATGCATTTAGATTTAATGGACACTTGGCATTAACTAACACCTATACCACCCCACTTAGGGCACTAAATGGAGGGTTCACAGTACACTCTAAAATCAGCAAACACCCGTGCCATTCCCCCCCCCAAAGCCATTTGCCCCTGAGCCAATGAGGTTGCCAATTTTTTTACTAGTCTTGTGCCTTTAGAAACAGATTGATCCACAGGCTATTAGTATGGAATCACGCTAGTTTCTATGTTGTCAACAAACAAAAACACTCCATTTGCTGATATCTGCAGATCAAGCTGCTGGTAAATGCAGAGAAGCAGGGAAAGGTTTTTATTCCAAGTCAGTTGGCAACAAAAGTTACTAGCAGCCTGCATGTAGAATATGGTAGCCTGGTCATATGGCAGACGAAATATGGTAGTCTGGTTAGGTTTTTCTCAGCACTTTATCTCTGAGCCAAGCAACGTTTCATTTGCTAAATTCCTACATGTTGGATAGCAATTAGAGGCACAGGAGCCTTGCCAGAGAAAAGGTGGAAACTCTAAATACCAGGAACTTTTTACAGCTAATTATCTTTAATCATCATTGGTGCTTTGAGTACTGCAGATGTATAATTGAGACCTCAGTAACTAGGGAAAGACACCAAAAGAACTGTAGCTTTGATGATTCAGAGTAGATTCTTGTCTTAGATACACAAGGAATTTCTCCCCTTGATGGCCTTCAATGAGGGTTGCCAACTTTTGATCCTGTCCCTGTAGCTGTAGCTATGTTTTTAAGAGCAGCGTGCTATGCAAACATTTGCAGGTGAGGCTGTTTCCATCAAAACCTTCACCTACTGATATCTGAACTTCAAGCTGCTTCATGGCATTGGAGCCAGGCGTATTAATGGTTCCGCAGCCTTCTCCCCAATCAGTTGGCAACTCCTGCCCTGTGAATGTAATTGAAACAGTGTCAGCAAACCTAACAGTTTACAAAACAAATTTACTTTTCCAAAAGAAAGGTAAAATATTGTAGTTAAGCCCTTTCCTTGGTAGTCTCTCCTTTTTTTTCCTGAAATGGTACAATCTTTTACCAAGTTTCTATTCTTACTGTTTCACCTTATTGCACAAGCAATGCTCATAATTACTGAATATTTCCCTGCTTTATTGCTTTGACTTGGCTGTTAATATTAACAGGCTTCTTTCAGATTCTTTTTCTCCACTTTATAGTTTGCACAGACCTTAAAGGGTTGGGGGCTAAGTCGAGATCGCTTAAACGTCACTATTAAAATGCGCGACATAGTTAAAGTGGAGGCGTTAAATAAATGGGAGAGCAACTATTAGGGTAAATGTCACCACTGAACAGATCAGCTGAATGTGGATGTTAGCACATCCCTTTCGTGGAGTGATGAAAGACCCTCCCCGTAAATTGAGTATCAATAGAGTATAATCAGGATGGTATTAATGAGCAGAGAAATTGCAAGGCTAGAGTGATGTTCGCTTCAGAAACATTATACCCCCTGATACTTTAGGCTCTCTAGGGACCTGAAATCTGTTATTGTTCCTCCTGGGAGGTCCATTTATTCTTAACACACATCTGGCTTAATTAGGCTGACAGCTGCTACAGGTTCTGTTGGACAAGCTCCAGGCACAGGGTGCATTAGCATTGGTCTAATGGTTTAACCTTTCATAATCTGATCTCCATGGCAGAAATGAATGAGAGAGATAAGATTTATTGCTTGCTAATGTGTTATGTGCACACGACGCACATATTGCAAGGCACAGGGAACTATGAATTCGTGTCGCGGTGGGCTTCCTTGAAATGCAAAAGGAGTTTTATGGAATTTTTCAAATGCCAGTTCTAAACAATCTCTGATCCACAAACAGAAAACAATATGAAACTTCCCCTGAATATGACCCCTGAATTCTCTGGAAAAAGTTGCAGTACCAACACCCAGTACACCTTCAGGGAACAAACAGGGAGTGCAGACCTTTGCCCCAGGGCCACTATTAACCAGCAGTGACTATGGTAAATATTAGCTTTAGATGTAACAACTTAAGCACGGAACGGCTAATGCAAAAGGTGTTTAAAACACAAATTTATGGTCTAGCTCAGTGGTTCTCAAACTGGTGGGTCACAACCCACCAGTTCATGTAAGACTTCCCCTGTCCCTTTAAAGCACTTCAGTTTTGCAGGAGGTGCTTTGCGCCCGCTTCTATTGCAGGTTCTAAGCGTTGGGGAGCGCTGTGGAGGGCTGCGCAGGGCTCTCCACACTTCCTGCAGCCTGCTGTAGCCCTACATTGTACAAAGTAAGTCACAAGCACCCCCCCTCGCCTCCCCTTGAGTAAAGCTCCCTCAAAGTTTGAGAACCACTAGTCTAGCTGTAGCCGAAGTTCCCAGTGTATTTTCAAAGTGTATGCTAACTGCATTAAAATTAAATTAAATATCATAAGAACTCTTATTTGGAAGTAAAGTCCACAGAGACTTATGTCAGTTTATACAGAATTTGGTAGTAACAGTGGCGTCACTAGAATTCACGTCACCCGCTATGGGAGGCCTGCGCGTCACCCCATGCAGTGGGCGGGGTAAAGCCCCAGGTGGTGGGTGTGGTGATATACCATTGCCCTGCCTTCATTGGTTTTTTGGCTGTACCTTTTGTTATAACACAGATATTTCCATGTGGTTTTTTTATTGCATTCTACACGAAATTACGCATTGATTGATATATAACATGATGGTCTTATTCCTACAAATTCTGAATTTAGTGATTTTGAAAACTTGTAAAGTCACACACACCCCGTGACAACTTATTATTATTATTATTAACAGTATTTATATCCCGCTTTTCAACAAAAAGTTCACAAAGTAGTTTACAGACAAAGTCAAATAACTAAATGGCTCCCTGTCCCAGAAGGGCTCACAATCTAAAAGATGCAAAACACCAGCAGACAGCCACTAGAAAAGACACTGCTGGGGTGAGGAGGGCAAGTTACTCTCCCCCTGCTAAATAAAAGAGGAGCACCTACTTGAAAAAGTGCCTCTTACTAACACCTTATTGCAGCAGTTCTCAAACTTTTAACACTGGGACCCACTTTTTAGAATGACAATCTGTCCAGGACCCATAGGAAGTGATGTCATGGCCAGAAGTGACATCTTCAAGCAAATTAAAATAAATAATTATAAATAATTAAATTAAAATAAAAGAAATAATTAAATAAGGGGGAGCCAGTCCTGTTCCACCAAGTGAATCTACTCTGAAGTAAGTCCTATTGTGGTCAATGGGGCTTACTATCAGGAAAGTGTGGGTAGAATTTCAGCCTGTGAGCTCAAGTCTATGCATGTCTACTCAGAAGTAAGTCCCATAGTGGTCAATGGGGCTTACTCTCAGGAAAGTGTGGGTAGAATTTCAGCCTGTGAGCTCAAGCCCATGCATGTCTACTTAGCAGTAAGTCCCATAGTAGTCAATGGAGCTTACTCTGTAGTCTGCCTGCAATAACAACCCCCCAAAAAGAATCAGTGAGATTTCCAGCCCTCCCCACTTCCCAGTTTAAAGTTCTTCGACTTCAAGCATATCAGAATAAAGACCCACCTGGCTTTACAAGTGCAAGATAGAAAACAGGCCCCTTACCAGTTCAAGCCTCTTTTTTTAGTCCTTTTTAGGGGGAGGGGGAGCTGCCTTCTGGAGCATTTGTTGCACTCCAGTTCCATTGAATCGGGACCATGCTGGTGTCCTCACAGTTTTGGGGGGCTGCATTCACTGGATCAGGACCATTCTGGTGACATTGGATTCTTCTCAGCCTGCCCTTTCCACTGGACTATGGCAAGTATGCCTACTCACAAATAAGCGCGCGATATGGCTCACTTTCACTTTCCATAGGGATCCATTCATTTTTTCCTTCCGGTTTTTTGGTCATAACTTTTGAAGGAAAGGAGCGATTTCAATTCTGTTTTTTGTATTGCATTTCACTGGGAATTCCACATCCAACAGTGTATGCCAAGATGGGGTAGCTCCTAAAGCTGTGATTTTAGCGCGTCACCCCCAGGGCGCATCACCACCACCACCACCCCCACATCACCCAGTGCGGTCCACACCCCCCTAGCGACGCCACTGGGTAGTAATATCTCTTTTCCAGAATGAAACCAGTCTCCACTTCCCCACAGTGGCATAGCTAGAGGGGGTGCAATGCACTAAGTTTGCAGGGAGCCTCACCACAGTGTGCAAGCAGCCCCTCACCTTCAGAGTCATTCTGGGTGGGGGAGACAAAATGAACCCAGAATGGTTCTGAAAGGGAGAGGGCATGACTGCTTGCATGCTGCCATGAGGCTCCCTACTTGGCATCTCCTCCTCTAGCTACGCCACTGCTTCCCTGTAGCTTGCAGAGGTAGTTTCATGTTTGAATGACTACTCCAAGAGATAAATCATCTTCCTACATAGAGGCAGCCAGCATGCCAGGGAGAAGAAGTCAGTCTAGCCTTCCAATATTTGGCACATTCAAGGGCGTTTTGTGAATAAGGCATTCAGCCAGGCATCCTGCCTGCCTGCCTGCCTCAAGAGGTATAGTCCTGAAAAAAAAACCCTCACTATATGTTCTGTTGATTGTATACACTGGCTCCTATTTTCAAGGACACAGCATCAAAAAATCAGAGTTTCAATACATTTATTCCAGAATACAAGAGTGAATGATGGAACCGCTTGTGGAAACTGTTGAGCAGATATGGCACACTCTCAGAAGACATTATTTCAGACCACTCAATGCATTTTTGGGATCTTAAATATTTTTATGTTCAACTGGCTTCTTTCCACAAGTCACCATAAAAGCAGACATTGGCAACGCAACCAATTCCTGCATAAGTGCAATCCTCTTTGTATCAATAAAGGGAGATCCATATGAAAAGCTCACCAGTTCCCATATTCCTCTTGGTCTCCCAGTTCTAAACAACATATTGCAACTTCCAGGATCTGACAACTTAAGCACTCCAGATAGGATTTTTTTCACAATTATGCTGCAGATCTAGGAGTGTAGAGTTCCCCCAAAAGCAAAAATTATTCAGTTATTACCTTGTCAAGATCTGTGGTTTACTGGATGAGTTATGTGCATGTATTAATCAAACAGCATGAGATCACTGTAGATATTCGTGTAGTATCATTCAGTACAAGATGCCACCCTTTGCATTTATAATTATATATTATATGAACAACAAACCTGGGCATGCTCAGCAGTAAGTCGCAGCCAGTCCTGACTTCTTGAGGAGTGTAGAGTACCTGCAAACCTGTTTGCTCCATCCACACTGTCCTTTAGCAATGTGCTCTCAAAGTATCCAACTGTGTATGTTTGCAGCCCCTTCAGTACACTGGCAATGGTACTGATCAACTGTTTGACAGGAAGGGGGAGGACGAAGGCCTAAAGCTACCACCTTGCTGCCCCGCCTCCTCTGCTGGCAAGAAACCAAGCATGTGGTTTGTACAAGCAGTTCCTCTTCCATCTATGGCACATCCAGAAGACAACTACTGCATGTATATTCCTGCAAGCTCACAGTGCCTTGATGAACATATAAAAGCATCATGCATGAAGGAGTTTGATCCCTTATATCTCAGGGATACAGACTGGGCTTCTCTGCCTTTAAAAAAAAATGGCATTCACAGTGCAGCATGGGCTTTGCCTTCCAAGATTACCTTGCAAAGAGAAATGCACAACATGAATTAAAAGGAACAAAGTCTATGATGAATCTTTTACATAACTACAATATGGAAATCAGCTGGACACTCTTCTGCGCATAACATGGTTGAAGAGCTATTATTGCTGACTCTGCAGTTGCTAATGAATGCAACACTTCACAGATGCAACATTCTGGTTAACAGAAGGCCCATTGTTGATGACACCAGTGACCAATATCATTGCAAATGCACTCAGTGTGTGTGTTTGTAGGAAGACTGACATTTTGTGACTGAATGAGATTGCAAAGTAACAGAGTTCTGTCTTTCAGCTGTACTGTGTGATCACCAGTCTTGATGTACTTCTGGGACCGAACAAACCAGATATCAAAGCCAAAAGCTCTCAATACAAGCTGTTTGGCTGTAATTAAAACATTCCTGTTTTGCCAAGGAAGATGGTTCAGCAATTTTCTCTATGAGATCTCCCTCAGTGAACTGTTTATAAGGCTAGGATTTCATAATGGTCCTTTAATATCTAATCTAATTCAACCCTGCAGCAAAGAATACCAATTGCCTCTTTTTCTCAAAACCTGCCGGTCGAATTGTTCAGCTAAGTGCAGACTAAAAGAACAATACTGTTTTGCACAAAGTCCATTGATCCATCAAGGTGCTGAGACTCAAACTGGAGTCATGCCAAGAGTGTGCTCTATCACTGTGGCCCTATCCCACAATTTTATTTTGATGTGTGACAAAGGTGCTTATTACATTTGCCTGGGCTGGATCTTCTGTCATTCTGGTAGATCTCAGATTCAACTGAAAAAGGCAGGAAATATTTTAGGAAACAACCTGAACACTTGGGCTAGTCACAAGTTCGCAACCAGTTGTTATCACGGAACAAAACGAACACAGTAGACCCTGGCCTCTGAGCGGCCTGCTTGGTGGCAGGCTGTGCAGCATGGCCTTTCCCAGTTTGAAGAGACACTTGGCCAACAGTCTGAGGCAAAGAAGGAAGGCCCATAGCCAGGGAGACAGACCAGGGACAGACTGCACTTGCTCCCAGTGTGGAAGGGATTGTCACTCCCGAATCGGCCTTTTCAGCCACACTAGACGCTGTTCCAGAACCACCTTTCAGAGCGCGATACCATAGTCTTTCAAGACTGAAGGTTGCCAACTAATCAAAGGGAACTTTTCACTGGATTGTGGGCTCACTCTATGCCTGTCAGGGAAAGGGACTTCTGCAAGAAGGCCAGCTGCCCAAGAGGAATAGCACCTAGTGGCAAGTGCTCACTCACCCTCTTCCTGCACCTGACTTTCCCTTTACTGGACCAGCAGTTGAACAGGGAAAAACCTTGCTAGTATGGTATGGAGCTGGAATGCTACTCAAAACCCTTAACCCACAATCTCCCCCCCCCCCCCCTGAAAAAAAACCCATTGCTGCCTTAAACCCAGGGAAGTTTGCATGCTGGCTAGAATCACTTAACAGACAAAGCAACATAAAGTCCCTGATCACAATATAGCTAGAGATGGTACATAGCTTAAACTACTTAGGGTGCAATCCTAACCCTTTATGTCAATGCTTTCCAGCACTGACAGAAGGGCAATGCAGCTCCAAGGTAAGAGAACAAACATTCCCTTACTTTGAAGAGGCCTCCATGAGTGACACCCAATGAGTGACACACATGCAGCACGTGTCCCATTGGCACTACTATGCCAGTGCTGGAAAGCACTGACATTAGGGGTTAGGATTGTGCCCTTAGATTGCTCAAAGAAGTCCTAGTCCTTGCACTCACAAGTGAGCAAGGGGGTGCTCTTCTCTAAGCGCCTAACCAATGGATCATGCAGGCAACTAGCAGAGAAGCAACCCCATAGCCTGCAGGTGGGAAATATAGCTTTGCTTTGATGATGTCATCAAGTTACCTGATAGGAGGAATGGGACCCACCTGGTCACTCCACCCCACCCTGCTGGGCAGGTTTGGCTGCACAATCACTAGGCACATGACAATCCTGGAGTAGGAGAATAGCCATTCCAGATAGAAATGGAAGTTGAATCCACAAACAGCACACTTGGGGAATAATGATATTTCCCCATTTCCAGGGGTTGGTAATGAAGACCCTGGGGGAGCCTTTGGCAAGCTCAGGTTCTGAGCCAAGGTGGTTTGCCCAGGAACTATCTCCTCCTAGTTAGGTGCCCGCACTAAAGGGGCCTGGAGTATAGCCAGGACCCGTTGCATTGTAATTCAATAAATCACGGCCCTGTTTCAACCAAGTCTTTTGTGTAACACATCTTTGTTGGGGGATATCTGGGCAATGCTGCATTATAGGACCGCAGCCTAGGCAACTAAAGTCAGAACTACACATTCTGCAGCAGACCCAAGGCAGGGAATCTAGTTTTCTACTATAGAGTTGCAAAATGGCAGGGCATGGGGGCCAGTTTCAGCAGAAAAACCAGCGAATGGGAAGTAGTGATTAAACTGTTCCTACTTGCCTACTGAATTTCCCCTACAACAGTGTTTCTCAAACTGTGGGTCAGGACCCACTAGGTGGGTTGTGAGCCAATTTCAGGTGGGTCCACATTCATTTCAATATTTTATTTTTAATGTATTAGACCTGATGCTACCATGGTATGTGACAGCATCTGGGGAAATGTTACTGCTCTGTACTTTTAACAGGCTACTATGCATATGCTTTTAACAATGATAGTAAATGGGACTTACTCCTGGGTAAGTGTGGGTAGCACTGCAGTCTAGGATTGTTAAAAATTTTCCTGCTTGATCATGTCATTTCCAGTCATGAGATAACTTCCAGTGGATCATGACAGACTCTCATTCTAGAAAAGTGGGTCCCAGTGCTAAACATCTGAGAACCACTGCCCTACAGCATCCTCTCCACAACTCCTTTCTCCCTCAATGCCCCAAACATGTTCCCAGACCTCTGATTGAGGGGACAATTATAAGAGAAAAGCAGCAGAGAGCTTGGTTTAAGTTCTCCACTCCCAGCTACTCCTTCTCTGCTGCAAATCATTCCCAAACTCCTTGATCCCACTATTTTGCAGCTGTCTGAGGCAGGCTTAGGTTCCAGCCTTGTCCTCTGGTAAGGATTATAATTTATTATGTGAAAATGCAGATAAGAACCACAAAGGCCATTTTTGAGCATATTAATGGCAACCACAGTGCAAGAACCAGAAGCAAACAAAAGCCCAGACAAAAAAAAAAAATAGAGAGTGTGATTTCTGTAATAACTTGCGTCTATTAATCCTAGAAATAAAAACAACAGGTTCAACAACTTTGAGTTCGCAAACACAGTGAACTGAATTCTTCTTTCAGATTCTATTATGAAAGCATTTTCTAGTTCAAACAAAGGTCTATAGATAAGACACCTGATAGGTTTAGAAATTTTTTTTAAATGTGGTATTTTGATGGAGAAGGTTACTCTAGGTTAGATCAGTCATAACTTGTTGTTGTAAAACACACACACACACACACACACACACACACACAATCTGTTAATTTCTTCTGTAATAAGGCTTGTGAATAAGTTCTATATTAAAAAACAGAGGCCCTCATTCACAGGGCCATATGACCAAAATTATTTACTTGGGACCCAATCCTATGCTCTGGAAGCGCTACACTATACATCAGCGATAAAACAGCTGCTGCTGTATCCTGTGGGGCCAGAGCAGAAGCCAGAGGTCTCCTGGAACCTGATGTTCCCTTACCTTGTGTAGAACTCCAGCAGCCCCAATGGGACTACTTGGATCTGTGCCAGCTACTTAGCTGCTGCATAACTGAAGAGACCTGTGTTGGCAGTGGCGTCGCTAGGTGGGTGCTGGGGGTGCAGGCCGCACCGGGTGACACGCACACGGGGGTGACGCGCAGTGGGGGGGTGACACGCTAAAATCGCGGTGGTTAGGAGTAACCCCATCATATTATATACCGTTGGATGCGGAATTTCGAGCAGAATGCAATGCAAAAAACCAGAGTGAAATATCTCCTTTCTATCAAAAGTTATGGCCAAAAAACTGGAGAACAAAAAATGCATGGATCCCTATGGAAAGTGAAAGTGAGCCATATTGCGTGTTAACTCATGAGTAGGCGAACTTGCCTTAGTCCATTGGAAAGGGCAGGCTGAGAGGAATCCAACAACACTGGAATGGTCCTGATCCAATGAATGCAGCCCCCAAAAACACCTGAGAAGGAAGTCCCTCCCTCCAAGCAGATGAATGTATTGAGTCCTACGGAAAGCAAAACTAAGCCTCATGGTCGAGTTTACTCATGAGTAAGCAAACATGCCTTGGCTGGTGGTCAGGCCAGGGAAAGGGGAATGTGAAGCCACCAGAATGGACCTGATCTGATGGAACTGGAGCTCAACAAATGCTCCAGAAGGCAACCTCCCTCCCCCCCCACACACACACTAAAAAGGATCAAAACAGAGGCTTCAGCTGATAAGGTGAACCTTTTTGTGACTTGCAAAGCCAGGTGGATCCTGACAGTGATCTGGTTTAAACAGAAGTTCTTAAATTGAACTGGGCACTGGTAGGGCTGAAAATCTTACTGGTTTTGGAGGGGGGGTATTATTGCAGGCAGGCTACAGAGGAAATTCACTTGATGGAACAGGGCTGGCTTCTACTTATTTAATTATTTGTTTTACTTTAGTTATTTATATTTATTTATTTTAATTTGCCTGATGATGTCACTTCCACCATGACATCACTTCTGGTGGGTCTTGGACAGACTGTCATTCTAAAAAGTGGGTCCCAGTGCTAAAAGTTTGAGGACTGCTGCAATAAGGTTTTACTAAGTTGACACTCGGGGGGGGGGGTGACACCACTAGTGACCAAAATCACTCAAATCATGTTATATATCAATCAATGCGTAATTTCATGCAGAATGCGTTTTGTATTTGTTCTATCAAAAGGTACAGCCAAAAAAACCAGTGGGGGTGGAGTGATAGTACATCACCACGCCCACCACCTGGGGTGTTGCCCCACCCACTGCATGGGGGGGTGACACGCTGGCATCCTGCACCGGGTGACACGAAACCTAGTGACGCCACTCGTTGGGAGTGTTTGGGAGGGGGAATAGGATTTGGTGGCAGTCTTTGCAGCCATCCCTGCTCCCCGTCCCACCCCTCCCCACCTTCAACCACCCTTCCCATCCCAAAATGCCTCCCAGCTGAGCAGCAGGAACACCACTGCATGCTTCTCTGTGGCATCCCACCAACACAGAGGCCAAGCACTGACCTTTCCACTGGCGCCGCACACTGCCTAGTGGCAGTGAAATACCCTATGGCACTTTGTGACAGCGATGGCTGGGTAGTGTGTGGGCCGCTGCTCCAGCATTGGATCGGTCTGTCAGAGTTTTTGCTTTTCCTTTTGCTAAAAGGAAAAGAAGTATAGCAGAGTAGTCAAACACATGCAGCAAGTCCTAGGTCCATTCACAGGGTCATATGACCAAAATTACTTACCTAAGGCCCATCGCATCTGCAGGTAGGACTGGGAAAGCCCTCATCCCTGCCTGAAAGCCTCAAGAGCTGCTGCCAGTCAGTGCAGGCAAAATTGATCCAGGTGGGACAAAGGGCCAGAATCAGAATGGGACGTTTTTCTTTGTTCAAAACTGATAGATTGGGAGAGAAGCCCAGAGTACCCAACTAACATGGTGAGGATCACAGGAGGGCTTTTTGGAGGGGACATTGCATTTTAGGTTTAAGGCAGCAACCTCACTAAGTTTAAGGCAGCAACCTTGAAGTGAACAGGACCCCGATTTATTGGCAAGTCAAATCTACTTTGAAGATTTGTGTAGTGCATTGTATTGGCTAAAAGTGTGAACCAGGAATCAGAAAAGTTCCTGGCTCAAATTCTGGCTCTGCCATAAACCTTATGGAAATGATTGTGCTGGCCTACTTTACAAGGTTGTTGTAAGTATTATGTAGCTAATTGATGTGAACTGCTATACAATAGTTGCTCACAGGCTACTTCCTGAACCTCATGTATTCCCTAAGAAGGCCTGAAGTGCAAATGGTGCAGGTGAAAATGCTGTGAAGGTGGATTTTTTATTTCTGTAAGAAGTTAGTTTTCAGAGACCTTAAATTCTTTGTCACCAAATCTATTCTATTTCCTAATCAACACCAGCTAGCTTATATCATAAAAGAGAGAGAAGTGATATCTCCTAAAATGAAGATTTTTGCATCTCAATAAAACATAAGCGTTGGCTAGGAGCCAGTGGGATATGTGAGCAATCTCTCCCACACACACACACTTGCCCACACAATCTTGCACACACACAGACACTTTTCCCACAGCCTTTCAGAAGGACCTTTCTCCATGAGATCTCTTAAACCACTCTTTAACACTCCCAGCTTTCAAAAGAAGTCAAGGGGTTTGACCCCAAGTGGTGGCATAGCTACCGAGGGTGCAAAGCACCATGTTTTGAAGGAGCCTCACCGCAGTGTGCAAGAGGCCCCCTCCCCTTTGGAGCCATTTTGGGAGGGGGGAGCAAAATGGAGGCATTCGCCTGCCTGCCTCTCTGCATTCGCTTCCATTTTGCTCCTCCCATCTGGAATGGCTCCAAGGGGAGGGGCCGCTTGCACGCTGCGGTGAGGCTCCCTGCAAAACTTAGTGCTTTGCAACCCCTCTAGCTACACCACTGACTTCAAGACCTTTTCAGTGTAAAAAAGTCACTTGTGTGGGCACATTATTTTCATTATTTCCTCTTTTAAAAAAAATGATGATAAAATCAGTAGCGTAGCCAGAAGGGGGGGTGACACAATAAGTATTGCAGGCACCACAACATGCTGTGTAAGTGGCCCACTTGTGTGTTGCTGTCACGGCTCCAATGGTGAGTGGGACAGCACGCTGTGGCACCTACAATACTTACCACACCTCACCCTTGGCTGCGCTACTGGTTAAAACACCAATCTTGTTTGTTTTTAAAAACAGCAAGTCCACTAGGGATGTTAACTACACTAACCCAAAAGCATGCTGTGAGATACAGGAGGCTGGACTAGATGGGATTTCGGTCTGATCCAGCCAGGCTTTTCTTATGTTCTTATGCTCAGGGGAGGCAAATTGAATCACAGGTGCCAATTTGGAAGACTTTGTTCGCAAATCCCTGTGGTCAGGACAAAATGTTTTCTCTCAGCAGCTCCATTAAAGAGAATCTCAGGCATGTCTTCATATTTACATTTGCAGAATTTTCTGACAGAGGTCAAAAAGGAAGGAAGGAGGAAGGGAGGGCAGGCTCAGAACATGATGCAAACATTAGGAGGGAGGGAATGTCTCATGTAAGAGATGAACCTGCTTTAACCTTTCACCCTTCCTTGCAGTAGCATTTTAAAGAGTTGTCCCTGCCCAGCATTTTACCACAAACGCATGTTCCAATAGTTCAGGCAGGTACAAAGAGCCCTCCTGTGTGTCTGGTATTTTAATGCCCAACTGCTTCAAATCAGATGTCATTCCAGAGCTATGACTATGACTCAGTCATATCTGGGATAATGGCACAAGGCTGTCTTCAAATTTGTATTGAGGTGGTCATATTAATGTCCTGGCCAGTATTTTAAGGGGGGGGGGGAATGTTACACAACAGAACACAATCATTGCCTGCTAGCATTCTTGACATTGCCATTCATGAATTCATGAACACGTTTGACAAACTGGAAGATTTGCAGTGCAATCCTATGTATGTCTACTCAGAAGGAACACCCATTGCATTCAATGGGACTTAATCCCAGGGAAATGATCATAGGTTTGCTGCCTTGGTGATGGTCACTAGCATCAATGGATTCACAAAAAGGATAGGACAAATTCATGGTTTCTCAAAATAATAGCTACGGTCCTTGCCACAGTAGCTAAATGGAACCTCCATGTTGAGAGACTGACTATCCCTGATTGTCGGTCTATGGCAGGGCTTTTCAAACTGGGGCATTGCGACGCCCCAGCCTGTGGGCCCTGGCCCCTGCCCCCTTAAGGGGCGGGGGCAGCCTAGAGGCAGGGAGGAGGCACATACCCAAGCCCCTGCAGCCTCCCAGGGGTGCGGGGAGCCCAGTACAATCTGCAGCAGGGCTCCCCGCAGCAGTGAAAGTAGATGCAGAGCGATTGCGCTCCACTTCCGGAGGCGGGGTGCGATCACTCCGCATCTACTTTCACTGCTGCGGGGAGCCCTGCTGCGGGTCTTGCTGGGCTTCCAACACCCCCGGGAGGCTGCAGGGGCTTGGGTATGTTTACCCAAGCCCCTGCAGCCCCCCTGAGCGGCGCAATCCTGGGGATCGCGCTGCTGCCTTCCCCCACCCCTGCTGCCTCCCCCCTCTCGCCCATGCAAGAACTTAGTGGCTCTCAAACTCTCCCAGAGAGTTTGAGAACCACTGGTCTATGGGAATGAACCACAGTAATGGGCTGTCATCATCTACTCAATGTCCAAGAGCCATGATGTCTATCCAAGCTTTCTTTCAAAGCTGCTACCTTCCTCATAAAAGAGGCTGCTAAGTTTGTTTGTTTGTTTGTACATGTAGAAGTGAACATAGGGAAGTACCCACTGCTGTTCTAAGTGCTAGGTTAGAATCTGCCCAATGGGCAGATTCTTCAAGCCCCATTGAGCTATGAAGTTTGTTAGGTGACATTGGGTGAGTCACCATCTCAGCTTACTAGATGGCCATCTTGCAAGGTTCAGAGTTTAAAATGTGTGTGTGAGAGAGAGATTATATACATCACTCTGAGCCTCCTGGAGTTGTGCTGGGGTAAAAATGAAATTAATAATTGCAAGAAACAGAGTGCTGTACTCGCAGAGCTCATTTCTCATCCAGAAAAACGCTTTCACCACCTAATCCACTGGTAGAATACAAATGGCAAGGCTGTCCCTCTTATACCATAAACTGGGAATACGAGCCAAAGCACTTTGCTTATGAAAACAGTTAATCCAGTCATATGGCTTCTGGTTTTCTGCTCTCTTGAATGTCACGTATAGGGTGTTATGTTTAGCTGCCAAAACAAACTGCAGCTTTTCTTAGGCATTCTCCTAAGGTATTGAACATCCTATTGAAAAACTGCAGGAGATTAACTGCAGGTAATCTCTCCACCAGAAAGATTAGTTCAAGAGGTTTCTATAAACTGGAATTCTGTCTCGGCTGTTCTTTAGCATCCTAAAACCCAGTCCTATGCACATTTCCAGAATTAAGCCAGACTTCAATTGTGTGTAAGCCTGCAGCCTTAGAATGAAAGTCCTTTGATTAGTTTTCCCTTCTTTCTCTGTGCCCCCAAGCCTAGACTGTAAGCTTCTTGGGCTAGATATCTGTCTTTTGTAGGAATCGAAGGCTGCACTCATACACACTCTTTCATGGAAGTAAGTTCCATTGAACTCGACAGGCATTACTTCTGAGTAGGTGCATAGGCTTGCATGCTGATGTTCTGGGAATATCTTTTCAGATGATATTTTATTTTTTATTTTATTTATAGCTCAATTTTATGCATGTTTACTCAGAATCTGAGGATCTGGGATTACACCATTAATTACATTAATGTTATGATTTTTGGCATGCTATTAGAATGGCTTTGCTGTTCGATATGTTTAAGCATTTGATTTTGTTCTGAAGATTTTTAGGAGAAAGACGACGAGTCATTTTTGGCACATGGTTGACGGTTGGGACTCCTATTTGAGCCATCCTGGATTTCTGTGACAGTCCAAATCCAGGTCTGAATCAGGAATTATGAATAACACTTTCAGAGCCATTTTTGTCCGACTAGATTGAGAATTGACCTCATCATCCCTTTCTTCAGCATCACTGACTTTGATTATCAACCCACAACACAGTTATGAATTTTTTACCCAATGACAGTTTCAATGAATAAACCAAATCTGTGATCTCCACCTGTAGGCAGGAGTTGAAATCCTTTGTCCCCACCTATTTGCAAGATGTGCTGAATAGGACCGACAGTGCCATTAGTATCTGAGAGCTCTATAAATTCCATGCGCTACACATTCTTTGCAACCCTTATCTTTGCCATAGATGTTGCACTTTTAAGAGCCCATTCAGCGCAGCATGTGGCAAAAAAGATAAAGGTGGGGGATGCCAGACAGGGAAAGACAGTGGTATTATCATCACAACCAAAGCTTGCAGCATGACGAAATAAAATCATTCACCTCACACACAATACAGCATAGCAACATGAAATCTAGATTTGTAGAACATGTGATGTCAATTAGAGTTCTACAGTAGGTAGGTACACAGCCATGACGTCACTAGCCGTTGTTCTGCCATGACTCCTCTTAGGACTGAACATATGGGCCCCAATGACTGTGAGCACAATCCTATGCATGTCTACTCAAAAGTAGCACCCATTACTTGCATAATGGGTGCAAGTAACTTGCATAATGCTACCTGCTGAGTTCATAGCAGAGACTACTCTTAACCATGGCTTCCCTTAGCCACAACTCTGTGCCACAACTCTTAGCCAACTCTGTATGCATAGAGACTTTGTACATGTGTAGCGGCATGTGTAGAGGCTAAACAGAAAGATGAGTGAATGTACATATGCTGGGGGCAGAGCTTGCTGCTGCATGCACAATCATTGTGTGAAGATTTCCTGTTTGGAAGGTGACCGTGAGTTCTGCTTTGTTCCTGTGCTAGCTGGTGGCCCTGGCTGAGTTGGATGGTCAGGTAACGCTTGGCAAAACTTGGCAAAAGATTGCCATACCCTTAAGCAAATACTGCTTTCCTGCACATGGAACCAGACCACTCACAGTTGCTCAGAGTGTTAACGCATTATGAAATGTACTGTAATGCATATTCCTTGCAACCATGGAAATCTGTTTAAAATCCCAAATAATAAAAACCCTAAGTGTTAGAAGGAGGGTACGCTTAGATATGAAGCTTTGATTCATTTGAACAACATCCCATCTCATAAGTTCTATGGCTTTAGTTTAGAGTTAACAGCTTTCACATCCATTACAAGAAGGTCACATTCAATAGCAGTGGACTAACTCACCCCCAGCCTTGTATTCTTAAATAATTCCTCAGTGAGCAAACCAGATATTTTCACCTTCCAGATGATTAAGAGGAGGGGGATGAAGGGATAAGGACAGAAGTTTATTTTTCCAGAGCTGGATTCCTCTTCCCACCACTTCTATGGATCTGAATGTCTATCTGCTAGGTCAAATTGAAGTTTAATAAATGAGCCTGACTAATTAGCTATGTGTATTCCTTTGTGAGTATATTTCAGTTCTTTTTTCTTTTTTTTAAATGTACGTCTGTGTCTTGAAGAAGAACAGAGCTTGACATAATTTTAGTTATCAAATACTGGTAATTGACACAGAGACAGGCTACGCTTTACACAAGGTTATAATTAATCCAGTTCAATGACCTCCAAGGCTGTACTTCTAAGAAATCTGTGACTTGCGTTTTGATTCTTTGTCAGCTACTTCAGCGGACATAAATTACAAATGAGGTACTAATGAAGTATTTCATCACCAGTTTACCTTCTGAGATCAGTCTTCCGACTCCAATTTACAGGAGGCTCCAGGCTTTTTTCACTGGACGGGTGAGGGGGGAGAGGCTGGAAACTTCTCTGAGCAGTTATAAATTAGCACAAGAGAACTCCTCTGAGCTTAACAAGGTATTTGTGCCAGCTTTAAAATCTCTGCATTACAGAAAGGGATAAGCTTATGCCTAGAATACTTATGCCTAGAAACATATGCCTAGGAGAGACACTGCTTTACGCAGATCCATTTGGTCCCTTTCCCAATTAAAATAAACATAAGCAGGGCAGGCCATGGATCACAGAGTGAGAAAGAAGGCACCAATTCAAAGCTGTTGATATTTTTTTAATATTGGAAACAGTATTTTACTCTAGCTTACTTTACAATCAGAATTTTAAACATCCCAGTTTATTTGCTTCTTCTATGCCTGTTTCTCAGTATGCCTTCTTAGATTGCCTTGAGCTCCTTGATGAATGGAAGGATAAAATGAAATTAATACTAATAATACTCAGATGCTGTGATAAGAGGATAGTGGACCAATTCATCCACTAACTGTGTCAACCATGCAATTCCGGTGATGGCCAAGTGTCCATGAACCCTCTTCCTCCACAATGCAGAGCCTCAGGGTTTCTATACAGAGGCCCATACCTGTTATGACCGAATTTTCCCATGTTTTTGGAAGGCAGCAGCACAGGCTGTTATTGTGTAAAGAAGCCTCTGTACGGAGCATTCACATTATATGTGCCCTTAAGTGCATGCGAGAGAGAAGGGGCATGCACTCCCTCTTCCAGGAAACAAATTATACAACACAACTGACAGCCCAATCCTGAGCTGCACAGGGCTGCTGTGGCACCAAAATGACGGACATGGCTTCAATGCACCCAGGGCAGCCGCCACCACCTCCTCGGGAAAAGGGGACTTTTGTCCCCTTGCCCCATATAAGCAAAGTAGCCCTCCAATGGGACTACTTGATTCTGTGCCCACTGTCAAGCGGGCACAGAGGAACAGAGTTCCGTGTCGAGCTGAGAGGCCCCGTCCCTTCCCTCCCCACCACACCTCCTCCCTGCCCTCTGTTCGCCCTCTGTCCACCTCCCTCGCCCCGGAATGCCTCCTCTCACACTCCCACTAACCTCTCCGCCGCCAGGTGATCCGGGCGACCACCAAGTGGCAGACTGCCAGCCTCCCACTGGCATGGGTTCAGTGCGGGCTTCCGCCGGGCTAGCTGTGGTACTGGGTTGGTACTAAGCCCTGCAAACATGCCTTACAGCATGTTTGTGACAGTGGTAAGCTGGTGCTCAGAGTTCAGGGTTGGGCTCTGAGGCTGCAATTCTATACACAGCTACCTGGGAGTAAATCACATTGAATTCAATGGCACCTCTGAGAAGACATGCACAGGACTGCACTGTAAGTGTTTGAACTTCATGTCTGGAAGAGAAGCAAAATGAATTGTGTATTGTTTAAAATACTTAAGAGTCTCAGAGCAGGGATTCTGGCAGTAGTACCTGGAGGCCTTATTCTCGGTGCCAGGATGATAGGTTGAGAAAAGAGGGATCTGATGACTGCTGCATTTCGGCACCACCACTACAGATGGGCAAAGGGCAGTCACACAGCTTGTAGTTCAGCAGAGATTAGTGGGTCAATCCTAATGATAGCCTGTGCCAGCGGAACATGCACTCCACCAGAGCATGCTGTCACAAAAGTACCATGAAGAGCTTCGCAACAGCGGAAAGCCCATAGCCTTTGCATGGGCAACAGTGGTCATCGGGAGGTCTGACAGAGCACGTGGGTTCAGCACAGGAAAGGGGCAAGGAGGGGATTTTTGGTTGCTGGAGGTCTCCTTGGGTAAATCACTGATGCAGGTCCTAATAGACCCATTCAGGCAGTGAAGGCTTACCCCAGGCAACAAATGTTCCCTTACATGGAGGAGAACTCTGCCCCCCCCCCCCCAGGATTCAGCGCAGATAGAACTGGGCTGTAAGTTGTTTTGTTCTTCAGTCCAACATCACTATTATTGGTAGCAAATATGTTGTGAAATATGAAAAGACAATGCAGTTATGCTGCAGGACTTCTACAGTGAGGTCTTATCTTGCAGTACATGCACCAGCCTGCTGCACTAACTAATCACCAAATGCAATATTAAAATGATTGAATACCTTCCCCCAAATTAATCTGTGTTACATAATGCTGCTTTATATACCATTGTTCTTTCTTACTGGAAATTGCACAGAGACTTATTTATTTATTTATTTATTTATTTATTTATTTATTTATTAAAGAACTGAACTGGTGCAGTTGCCATTCTATCGCGATCACAGGAGTTTACCCAGGACTTACTAATCAGAACCAGACTGTGACTAGATTCCTCCACAGCCCAGCTCTGCTTATTGACAGGGTGGAAGAGATTTTAACACATTTCAATCCCCAGTATTTCCAATGGACAGACAACAGAGACAGTCCTACAGGCACTGCGTTCAACACTGAGTAAAGTGAGAAGCAACTGCTTAGAAGGAAAAGCTATCCCTCAGTTACAGAATGCATGTTTTGCATCAGAAAGTCCTTTGCCATCTAGTAAAAGAATCCCAAGCAGGAAGGCTGGGTGAGCCCTTGGAAGAGTCCTCTACCAATCTGAGTGCTCCATCTTGTGCCATATGGACCAGTGATTAGATCTAGTATAAGGTACACTCCTGTGCTCTTCTCATGATGGTTTTCAGAAGAATCTCTGTATGTGTGTGGGGGGAGGACATCCCTATCGTTGATGAACAAAAGGCTTTTTAAAGTAACCAGTATCTGCTTCACTTGGGATTTAAAGACTTCTTATGTTCTTTCACTAATATCTGGTTACACAGAAAGAGCAACAAAGGACTAGTACCAGCCTGTCTGCTCCCTGCCTTTCAAACCGTATTCCAATGCTCAGGTCCGTAGCTACAGATCAAAACCAATGTTGTCAGAAGTGACATGAAGCAAGATTACAAGCCAAGGATGTTCTCCTGAGAGTCACACCACCACCAAACCAAATTCCTGTTACTGAACATGAGCTGAAATGATGATCCACTTTGGATTTCCACTTTGGAAGCGCTCCAAAGCTGTGCAAGCTGTGCATTGTACTATCAATGGCAGAATTTTGAACTTCACCATGAGTGTGAGCAGAGAAAGGCTTTTAAGTCTAACACCTGGAAGAACCTGGAGTCATTTCAGCGCTACTAGGAAGAGAACCAACAAAGTATACATCCACTGTCAGTAGAAGATGCTGCTAAACATATGCTATCCAAGTCTCTGTACATATTTTTAGATATATGCTGTACTTAAATATATCTAAAAACATCAATCAGCGATAGTAGAAGTAGGGCCAGCCAGTGATGTAGCTACAGGGACTGTTACCGTCACTGCCTGGAATGCTTCCGACAGCAAGTGGCTTACAACACAGCTTACTGTGGTGCCTGCGGTACTTACTGCACTACCCCCCATAGCTATGCCACTGGGGCCAGCCCATCCATGATGCTGTGTGATGCCAAGTGGAGAGGAGAGTGGTGAGCTAGACCACTGCTCTAGTTTATCATTCCTCCACACTTCACCTTCTGCTATATTCTGCTATTAAGGACTGTGTAGCTGAGTGGAAGTACATCTACACTGTATGCATCAAGGTCCAGGTTCAACTCCCAGCATCTCCAGGTAGGGCAGAGAATTATTCCTCTCTGAAACTGAGAAGAGCCACTGCCACTCAGTATCAAGAATACTGAGCTAGATGGACTAATGGTGTCACACCATATAAGGCAACTTCCTATACCCTACTCATTAGGCCGGCCTGACAGTCCTCCCAGTCTCTGGTATAATAGCAATGGCTGCATTCCTTAGACCTACTTGAGCCTTTTCTCCTAGTCGAGAGCCTGATGTTCTAGTATTATGTTTCAAGGTTGGAGTGTGAATCAGAGAGCTTGAGCAAGGAGCTGGGGCAGGTGGTGACATTTGGAAAGGGATAATCACGCATCCTGATTTAGAAGCGTTCTCCCCTATTTGTTTGTTTGTTTGTTCAAACAATTTATGAGTCACTTTTCTATGACTGTGTGCCCAGTGACACGCAACGACACAAATAAAAATAAACAACTGAAATGCTAAAAACAATCCACCACTTGCACAATAAGCACTTCCATGGAACAACGGGAGCACCAGGCAAAGGATCGAGAACAGGTAAAATAGCAGAGCACAATAAAAAATATTTTATTGAAATAAATACATAAATAAATATTTAAATAAATACATGCTAGGCTAGCACCAAAATTCTGGGGGAACAAATCTGCCTGGGGAGAGTGATCCAGAAATGAGACACCACCAGTGATAAATACCTCTGTCCAGTACTTTTCTACCTTTCTAGCCCCAGGTACTGTCCAGTATCTTTCCACCTAACTAGATGGGAATAATCAGGGACTGCCCATGACTATGACTCAGACTTGAGTCACACGTGTCTTTCAACTCGAAACTGACTCAGAATGTCTTCTTGGAAACAAGTTTTGATTCTTTGACTTGTGTTTCGGAACTCAAGTCTTTCAACCTGCCAGCCCAGTTCACTGTGTGGCTCTGTGTGTCACTCTGTGTCTCTTGGTAACCTTTTTCACTGCTTCCACAGCACCCTGAAAAAACTTGCAGGTGATCCGGAACCCAGCAGCATCCAAACCAGCACTAGCAGCAGACTTGATGGGAGGAGGAGGGCAAAATGTTAAATGAGAACTCCGACACACACACACACACCACCAGCACCTCCATGTTTTTTGCGAATCTGTGGCTTACTCGTGGCTCGACTCGCTTTTTGAAACGACTCAGACTCAAGTCAAACCGACTCTAAAAATGCCTCATTACGGCCACCTGTTATGACTCATTTGCAACTCAAGTCAAGGGGGGAGACTTGGGACTCAACTCGGGACTCCAGGAAGTGACTTCGGTACATCTCTGGGAATAACAAGAAAGGATCTCAGAGGACAGGCAGATTATTATGGGAATCATATAAGAAGACCTATTATACCCTTGGTTCTAGGAATGACCAACTTCTGTAGCATTGGGGGGCGAATGCCAGTGTAGCATTGGGGGGCTGTCCTGTTGCCAACTATGGTCAGCTTCCTAATAATGTTGGTATTCTCCTGGCCCATCTCACCCCAGCACTGTCTGTTCTAGTGGCTGTCTGCCGGTATTCATTTGCATCTTTTTAGATTGTGAGCCCTTTTGGGACAGGGAGCCATTCAGTTATTTGATTTTTCTCTGTAAACCGCTTTGTGAACTTTTAGTTGAAAAGCAGTATATAAATACTGTTAATTAATAATAATAATTAATTCTCTAGCTGTAAGTGCCTCACTAGAATGGAATTCATGCCTTCAGGCCTAACTATTTAGTAATAAATAGAGTCTGCCCACATCTTATGCAAGGGTTACATTCTGAAGTCAGAGTGTAAAGCCAAAATCTTGAACCTCCCTTAAGTTCAACGAATATGTACTGTCTTTCTAAGAACTAAAAGCACAGTATGAGAGACACTGTTATTATATTTTTATTATTCATGTGGGTCATCTTGGAATTCCTTCTGGATGGATATATGAGTCAACCAATGCAAGAGTAAGTAGTTGTTACTTGAAAGCATTCCTTAAAAAACCACTACAAGTGGAAAAGTGCTCTCAGGACCGCTTCCAGCCCCTCAAGCCTCCAGTTGGTCATCCCTTTCTTATACTATAAGAGTTAATAGCGCAGTGATTTTCAACCACTGTGCCGTGGCACATTGGTGTGCCACAAATGGTCTGCAGGTGTGCCAAGGGAGTTTGAGGAAGGGTCATTTGTTAGTAATACCAATGGGAGATGTGAGCCCTCCCTTCCCCCAGCCAGCAGCATGGTGTGCCTTGTCAATTGCCAAAACGTGATGGTGTGTCTTGACAATTTTATTTATTATTATTATTTATTTATTAACAGTATTTTTGCCCCGCCTTTCTCCCCCAATGGGACCGAATTTTAGTGCCTTGTCAGTGTGCTGTGAGATGAAAACGTTGACAATCACTGTAATTGAGAATTAATGGGAAAGACAGGCAATGAACAAAAATCTCCCATGATTCTATGGTTGTTTTTAATCAGAAACTTATCAGATAATGTTCCTATATCCTAAGAAGCTCAAAGTCTGATGTTCTTTAAAAAAATCTGACATGATGAAAAGATATATATATATATAATCAGAATACAAGAGCCATGTCTGTTCCTTAGCCATAAAAGTGTTTGGGTTCTGTTTTGCCCTGCATTCACCATTCACAAACTATTTTTCAAGATTATAGCTGTTGAGTTTTATTCCAGTACATTCCAAAACTGCCTTGTAAAAAGACATTTCAGATCAAGTGAACAACATGTCCTAGACAAAAAATGTTACAGAATGTTACAGAATAAATACAAAGAAAAACAAAAATGTTACCCTCATACCTTTCTAGGTCATTTTGAAACCAAGCCAACCAGCCCTATGACAAAGGGTGAGAGAAACCAGCAGCTTATGACTGCTAGATATGTGTGAACAGCGAGAACATGTGAGACTCCTTCAGATATCTCAACTATTTATTACTTACTGGAAGGGCCCAGTGCGGAAAAAAAGAAAAAAAATATGCTGCAATCTTATGTGCACGTTCATGGGATTAAAGCCCATAAACACAATGGAACTTTCTTTTGAGTAGACATGCATAGGCTTGCACTGTTAAACTGGTGAAATAACTAGTATGGCTTATTTGTTTCTCAGCCCAATCCTATGCTGCCCGGAGCACGGGGCTGCTGCAACGCCAAAAATGGCTGCTACTGCATCCTGAGCATGAACTGGGCAGCACTGGCATCAACTCGGAAAAAGGAGACTTTTGTCCCCTTCCCCCAGGTAAGGCGAGTAGCCCTGCAATGGGGCTACTCAATTCTACATCAACCCTTGGTTTGCCATAGAATCAAGAGCCTCTGTGTCTGGCAGTGGACCTGACACAGAGGCTCAGGATCTGTCCCACTTCTTTCCTGTCCCGCTCCCTCCCATGGCATTTCTCATCCCCTCCCTCTCCCCATCCTCCCACCACCCCTGAATGCCTCCTCCCCACCTCCCCCCACCAACCTCTCTGCCACCTGATGGTCCACGCAATCCACTGGCTCTAGCCCAGTGCTGGCTAGAGCTTTACGGCACATTTGTGAAAGTGTGCGCTAGTGGTAAGCCGGCACGCAATGTTTAAGATTGGGCCCTCTGTTGCTAGTGCATCAGGGCCTAGAACTATTCAGGTCCCTAACACTGCAATCTTATGTATACTTACTTGTGAGTAAGCACCACTGAACACAATGGGATTTTATAAGAACATCATAGGCTCAACTGCTCACACAGACTTCTGCAGTTCAGTTTCTTCCAATTTTTCATATGATCTGTCTAATCCTGAGGACTTCTGGGCTTGTCCCTTAAAGCGGCAGCACATCATAGTGACTATTTTTATGCAAGAGGATGGTTCCTTGAAGCAGTGTCATAGCTAGAGGGGTGCAAAGCACTAAGTTTTGCAGGGAGCCTCACTGCAGTGTGTAAGCAGCCCTTCCCCTTCAGAGCCATTTTGGGTAATGGGAGCAAAATGGACCCATCCCCCCAATGGCTCTGAAGGGGAGGGGCTGCTTGCACTCTGTGGTGAGGCTCCTTGCAAAACTTAGTGCCTTGCGTCCCACTCTAGCTACGCCACTGCCATGAGGTTTTCTATCATGCGGTGAAAATTGTCACATTGTCTCTGGGGCATTACAGCACAATCCTATACATGTCTACTCAGAAGTAAGACACATTCAACTCCATTGGACTTGCTCCCATGTAAGTGTGAATAGGATTGCAGCAGTTGTGAATTTTTTAGTTCATACAGGGTGTTACAACTGAAACCCCCAATTACATGTCACGGTAGGTTGGCCAAAACTCTAGTTCCAGTGTTGATCCTGCCGGACCTTCTACAGCATGATAACGCCTCCATCAGGACTGTGTTGGTTCTGTTTGTTCTATAACACTTGATAGCAATTTCAAAAATGTCTCTACAAAAACTCCCAGGACCAGTACAGGAGGGTAGGAAGGCTGAATTCAGGGGAAAAACTGTGCTGGATCCCATGTTGGCAGGAGCAGGGATGGGGAAGAACCCTCTCATTTCGAAGCATTCTGTTTGGGGCCACAACAAACCTTCTTATCCTCTCATCCCCCTTCCCACAAAGGACTGGTTTTTTGTTGTTGTTTTTAAATATGCCATGATTGTGTTTACTGTATCAGAGCATGATGAATCTATTCCAATCCCAAAATACTTTCCAGTCTGAGGGAAACAGATTGTTACAGTGACATTCCAAAGGACAAGCCAATTAAGCAAATTAATTGGATCTAGTCCCATTAAGGGTTTGATTGGCCTAGATTCCAATGCACTAAGCACATTTTTCTTTTGACAGGACATAGGTGTGAACTCATTTGCTCCAACATACCAACATGTAAGCCGTGGCTTCAGTTGCTGCCTCCGTGAGACATGACGAGCAGCTGTCCATAATCCATATGTATGGTGTAAGTCGAGCACAGAGTGAGTCACGCTGATGGTGTGATGGATTTGGGGTCTGTTTCACTTCACCTGTCCCTGGAACAATGTTATGGAACTCTAACAACTGCAGCCCAAGATGAAGGGTGCAGTGGGAATTGTATGCTTGTCTCTGCAATTGAAACTCTCCTTGAATGGTCACTACATCATTTGAACTCTTCAGTGCTCCATGAGATGTCCATCATGCTTATTCTTTTTGTGCTGCTCAGTGCCTGTCAGGAAGCCCTGGTTTGAATTTTGCCTGTCGGGTTACTAGTTTGCAAATAGGATGCTGTTTCTTTGGATTTTTTTTCAAGGTGGATGGCTGGCAATTTCTCAGTTCATTTGGGGTCATGCTTCCTCTCTTCCAAGTCCTGCCTAGTACTAGATTTTTGATCCACACTTTTCAAGCGTTGGCAATCTTGTGACACCAGCAGACCCCACCTCTGAAACATCAGTATTTGGGATGCAGTCAACCTTCTTATATTATAAGCAGCGTTGGGAACTTGAGTCAGGTGATTTGGACTCGAGTCGTAAAAATGAGCATTTTTCAGTGACTTGGCGACTCATGAGTCGCAGGCATGGAAGACTCTAAAAAAGACTTGGCACTTGTCCCCACACGTGCTGACTCAGGTCTGCCTGTGTCTGGGGGTGCTTGCTTCCTGTTTTCGCTGCTTGGAAAAACTTGTGGGGCCAGCATTCAGACCAGCGAGCAGTAGGGAGTTCCAGCCAGGAGGCAGGGAAAGTTTAATGAATTAGGCGGGGGGAGGCAAGAGTGAGCTCTTTTTCTCCATCTCCAATAGGAAGGAATGAACCAATGATCATTGGACAAACAATGGACTTTTGGATATTTTTATTGGCTGAAGGAAAGCAGGAGGAGGAGCCCAAGGGGTTTCTTGCCTTACAAATGGCTGCAGAAGCCCAGGGAGAGAGGAGAAAACTTTTTCACCCGATTTTGCTTTCCAACCTCATGGCTCTGTTGTTACTTGGAAGAGCAAACCTCATTGAATGACCAGCTACAGTGGGACTACATCTGAGTAGGGCTGCAAAGATCGGGTCATCCTGATAAGCCTCACAGCTGCTGCTCATGAGCCTCCTCCCTCTTGGCGCTTCCGTTCCCCACTCTCTCACCATCCCTCCCACCCCTCCTGTCCTGTTTACAGATGGGTGAGGACGGCAGTGGAGTGTTCAAAGAGAACTTCGACACACACAAAGAGCCCAGCAGAAGCCCCATTTTTTCCACAGCTGGTTTTTTAAAGGGGTGGGTGACTCAACTCAAGTCCATTAGAGTCAGTAAAGGATGACTCGGAGACATGGAAAGTGCCCCCATTAGGACTCTTTTAGGACTCATTAGGACTAGTTGCGTTCCGGGGGGAAGTGACTCTGCAACTGAACTCAAGTCATGCCACGCTGGGTTTTCCCACCACTGTTTATAAGTACTATAATATCACCCTGATGCATCGTATCTCTGCTCTCTCATTCATTTCAATGGAGGTGTTAAGAGTGAAAATGGAAGCACAGAGGAAATTTCATCTAGCTTCCAAGTTGCAAGTAGTTATGGTTCTGCTTTACTCTGCATTGGTCAGACCTCAGCTGGAATACCGTATCCAAATCTGGGCACCTCAAGAAAGATGCAGCCAAACAGGAGCAGGTTCAGAGGAGAGTGATGAGGACGATCAGAGAGCTGGAGAACAAGCCCTATGAGGAAATGTTATGTGTTTAATCTGGAGAAGAGAAGATTGTGAAGAGGAGATATGACAGCACTCTTCAAATACCTTAAGGACTGTCAAATGGAAGAAGGGACAAATTTGTTCTCAACTGCTTCTGAAAGTAGAAGTAGATCCAACAGGCATAAAGAGAAGAGATTCTGATTGGACATCAGGAAAAAATTCCTAATGGTAAGGGTGGTTCAACAGTGGAGCAGATTACCCAGGGAGGTGGTGGATTCTCCCTCACTGGAGAGCTTCAAGCAGAGGCTCGACAAGCACCTGCTGAAAATGTTCTCTGGGAGAATTTCATGCTACAAGCAGAGGGTTGGACTAGATGACCTTTCAGGTCCCTTCCAACTCTATGATTCTATGAAGCTTCAAATGTTGCTATGAGTCCATTTCTTTTCCAATATACACAAAATCCTGTTATTCGCTTATGATTTGGTCATTTCTAATGAATGCCTTACCCTGAATTGTGCTGTGTAGCCACAGTTGAATCCGCTCAAGCAATGGACAGCTTTGAGAGCATCTTGTGCAAAGAGTTGCAATGCTATTAGTCTCTTATATAGATCAGTGGGTCAACTTTGGCAAGCTAACCACTTAAAAGAATTGTTGGAAACAAGTGGATGGTTGAAACAGCTAAAGAATAGCGAAGTGTTGTTCTTCAGCTCCACCCCATGGCACTGCAAAAATCTACAGTTCACTTGCTGGCTGTTCCATAACTATTTGTCAGCCCAAACTGTCAATAAAAGAGTTTTACAAAACTCTTGCAAATTTGGTTCCCAAACAGACCTATCGCACAGACGGCTAGCCAAAAGAGTATAGCAGAAATACATTTTTAGTACCAAGAAGTCTGGAAGCATCCAATAAGAGCATGACTCATAACTAGAAACAAAGGAGGCTTCAGCTTTTTGACAGAGAGCTGCCATCCCTCAGTGGCCAAGTACCTGCCTTGCCTATAGAAGGTCCCAGTTGCAAGACTGGCATCTCCAGGCTGGAAATATTACCAGCCTGAAGCCTGCTGCCACTTGGTATAGGCCAGGGGTGCCCAAACCCCGGCCCTGGGGCCACAAGCGGCCCTTGAAGCTTCCCAATGCAGCCCTCAGGGAGCCCCCAGTCTCCAATGAGCCTCTGGCCCTCCGGAGATTTGTTGGAGCCTGCACTGGCCCAACTCAACTGCTGTCAGCGTGAGGGCGACTGTTTGACCTCTCGCGTGAGCTGTGGGATGAAGGCTCCCTCCACTGCTTGCTGTTTCATGTCTGTGATGCAGCAGAGGCAGCAAAGGAAAGGCTGACCTTGCTTTGTGCAAGGCCTTTTATAGGCCTTGAGCTACTGCAAGACCATTCATTCATATAAGTTCATCTTTCATATATTCATTTATGTAAACTTATGCAAATTTATTCAAATTTTAAATGTAAATTAATTCTTTTTTCCCCCGGCCCCCAACACAGTGTCAGAGAGATGATGTGGCCCTCCAGCCAAAAACTTTGGACACCCCTGGTATAGGCAATACAGAGCTAGATAAATTGTTGGTCTGATGTGGTACAAGGCAACTTCCTAAGTAAGTGAAGTGCATTGTGAGTTTTTATTCCCACCTACCATTAGAAACTGATGGATTTGTGTCATGCATTTTAATGAATACTAAAAGGAGCCCTGAGTATCCATAATCAGGGATAGGGGAGTGGGGTAGAAATTTTTTAAATAAAAAAAAATGATGCAGTGGGTAAGCTTTTGTCCTTATTGCCTGCCTCTTCATTTCTAGGCACAGATTCAAAGCACTATTTTTAACCTTTAATGTTTAGTATATTGATGGGTAGCGATGTGCTCAAGGCACTGAGCCTGAGTTGTGAGTCAGTGACCTCTTGTGAGTCACAATGTATGCCCATCGTGACTCAACTCACAAAAAATTTCAAGTCACAACTCAAAATTTTCCACTAATCTAGTCCAAGTGAAGCCCTCACTTTCTGGTCCCTCCCCCACAGCCTCATGCAGCAAAAAAAAAAACCATTAAGCCTTTCTCCTCCCAACAACACTGCCTGCCCCGCCTCCTGGAACCAACATACCTTCTTCCCACCATGTCTGCTGCCGCCGTCAGTCTGATACTGTCTTTCAGATTGTCCACAAGGTCTTCGGCACAACATGGAAGCAGCAAAAGAGTAAGCAAGAATACACATGTACTAGGGACTCGAGATAGAAATGTCAGTCATTTCGAGTTTAGACTCTTTTTGCAATATACTATCCCCAAGTCATTGGTTGAGTCAGGGTCAGTGATGGCCACAACTCAAGATGAATTGATAAGAACAGCATTTTTGCGCAACTTGAGTTGAGTCAACCCGAGTGCCCATCCCTGTCCATGGAAGTGTCTGCTTCTTTGAAAACATGCCCATTTATTGAGATCTTCATGAAAGGCCTGACTTTGGGTGCCTTTACCTTCTGAGGTGAAGATGTCATAGGGTTTCCAACCCTCAAGGAGTGTCTTGGAGTTTCCAGAAATCAGGATCAATCCCCACATGGCTATTGAAAGCAATCCTGAAGATTTTAACAGGGCCTCCAGGAATAAGGCCACCTGAGAATAGCTACCTAAGTGGGCAGCTACCAGAGATAGGGCCTTTTCAGTGGTGGCATCTCAGGTATGGAACTTCCTTTCTTTCTCAGTTCACCTGGCACAAAATGTGGTGTATTTTAAGTACTCTGCCATTTTTCCAACTTTTTAGTAGGTTCTGTAACAGCTTTTAATGGCTCTCATTGGTCTGATTGACTGATACTAAAAAATGCTTTTATTGTTGATGTTTTAAATATATACTGCAAATCACCTTGAAAATATTTTACTGAAAGAGTGAAAAACATTTTGTTAAATAAATGGGGGGAAGGCATAGTTAATGCACAAATCCTTAGGAGTTAATATTGTGAATTATATAAGACTGACCAGTTTCCTAAATGTATTTAGTTTAAATAGTGTGGAGTACCCGATAATCCTTTTTATACACATGTGGATAGAATGTCATTGTTTACACATTTTCCTACTGTTCCAAATTCTGATTAAACCTAAGATGTATTTTCCACATATAATAAATGCAACCAATATGTGCTTTGCAGCTGTAAAAGGGAAGAAAAAAAAACTTTCTCTCTTAACACAAAAGAAAAACGAACAAGAGAAAGATGATCGTGAAGGTGATGATGATGATGATGGTGAAGCATTAGTGCTAGATGGGTTCATGGTCTCTATTTGTGCAACATTTTTCTGTTTTCACTGTTCAGGTCATCGCTTTATGACTTAAGCTAGAGTTGCTAAAAAAAATTGCTGGGGCTCTACCACTGCAGGCAAAATGGGATTTACAGTATACACAAATTCTCAGACAGTTCCTTTAAACTTACGGAAACTCCCATAATGAGAGTTTTACCAATGTCTTCGCCAAAGTTTTTCCTGCTGATTTGGCTGGATTCTAAAACAGGTCTGGGGCTCAACTTGATTTTCCTACTGTCTCCTGCATGAAAAAATGCCTTATTTCACCCATGAGCATTAGCTATAAAGTAATCGTAATGAGATGTATAGAAATCCATCTCTCTCTACTTAATGGATTTAATCAAGATCCACAGTTGAGTGAGATCAGCTTTGGCAGAAACCTGTTCAGGTGCAGACTTCTATTGTTCCCTCAAACTATGTAACAGGAGTTCTCCTGTAGGCTAAGCTCAAATAACCTCTGCCTTTCTTTTCCAGGCCTTTAAAGAATGAGCCAGATATCCTGCTAGTCACAACATTGTATTGAATGTATACACAAAAGCAAAATGAGAATCAGTCTGGTGTTTTGTTTCAGATGATGAAAATTGTAGCCCTGATCCAGTCAGCATGATCTGTGATCCAGAACACTTTTCCATGCTTGGGGAGATGAGAAACTACCATACCTAGTGCAGACTGACAGATGCAGTAGTATGTGTGGGGTGGGGGAAGAGAGAAACGCATCCAGAAGGAAGGCTCTCCCATTGCAGCTTGAGTTCCCTGTAACAGTCTGACTGTATGAATGAATGTAATTGGGCTGCATATATGATTCACTAAAGGAGTAAGACTGGAAACATGAATGCCCTCTCTGAGGTCTGACATGATATTCATGCCTCCTGATCATACACAGCAACTTTCATTCAAGCCAACATGGAGGTGGCAAACGTATGGAAATGCTGGAAAGACAAGCAGGGATTCTGTGATCCCTAGTGCCTCCGTTCACACTTCCTTCCCTCCTATTTACAGCTGAAAATATTACCAACTATTGTTTCAATCTAATCAAATAGGTTGTACATTACAATACTTAGTGCCAGAACTACCCTCTGCAGATTGCGACCATATGAGGGGGAAATGGATTAATGTCATACTGAATTGCAACCCATCCCCCAAACAAATACTGCTGTTTGTCCTGGAAGTAAAAGCTTTCCTTAGTGCAAGTACTGGGTTTAAAAAAAAAAAAAAATCTCCTACCATACCACAATCTGCAGGAAGGTAACCTGGTTGCTATTTACTAGGTAGAGGATGCAAGGGGGGGGGGGAGAGAACAAGCAAGGTCCAGTCACATGGTTAAAGTAATGTGTAGGTCTTTGGCATATCCCATGTCATCCAAACTGACTATGTATGTTTCACTGTTCTATATTTATTTTAAGTCCTATTTTCATGCAGTGTGGCTCACGTGTGTGTGCTACTTGCATGGAAGATACCACTACTTTAATAATTTGAACTTTCTAATAGCTGCTTGTTGCTATATAAAAATGAGCATAAGTATATGTTGCACTTTCTCTGCCCCAGACAAACATCTGGTTAGTTACCCTCCACTGACTGACCTAGAGCAGTTACATTTTTTGACTCCATGCCATTCCTCTGGGCTGATGCTGAGGTTCAGTAGCTCACGCACGTTGGTTTGTCACTTGTTTTACTTGGCAATACAGCCCATAATTACGTCAATGACAGCATCTGCTAATTTAAAGTCGCTTCCACATCCTGTTGTGCGATAGGTATTTACCACTATGGAGAATTTTTTCTTTTTCAAAAAAAGCTCAGCTGCTAATGCTCACTTCAACCATCAATACATGTTCAGCAGTGCCAGCGTGTGACTCCAATGTTGCAGTATGATATGCGGCCATTGTAGGCAGATCTACAGGTGTGATAAGCTTAGAAATGCGGCAGCTGGTTGGGGTGCAGGACCTGCTAGCATTGGCAGAACTCAGTGGCGTAACTAGAGAGGGCTGCAAAGCACTAAGTTTTGCAGATGCCTGAACACACTGTGCCAGCGGCCTCTCCCCCTCAGAGCTGTTCCTGGTTTTGGAAGCAAAATGGAGAGGAACACCTCAGTTTGGTCCCACCACCCAGAATGACTCCAAAGGGGAGGGGGGAGAGTATTTGCATGGCACATTCAGGCACCTGCAAAACTTAGTGCTTTGCACCCCCTCTAGCTACGCCACTAACAGAACTGCTCTACTAGATTGTTATTTCACTGTCTTGAGCAGAAAATGGCACTTGTGCTGCTGAAATGGCATTTGGGGATGCACAGAGCAGAGTTATCCAATAGTCCCCTCTATGCCATGCCAAGGGCCCCCCCCCCATCTCCTTGTGTCATTTACTAGCACCATCTCACACCGTTGCAGATAAAGCACTGTTGCTGTCTTTGAATATTGTAGCACTTGTGCTCAGTGGGCTCCTAGGCATGTATAGGATTGCAGCCTTATAGCTCAAAATCATGCTTTTAAAACATTTCTTTGCTTTGAAAATGGAGTCTGCACATGTGTGCCAGGCCCCACAGAAGTTTCCACTTATAAAATCCATCCAACTTTATCGCTTACCTTGTGCAAATTATAATCACTGCCTTTGTACTTTGAAGCAACATTAACACTTGCAGGTTTAAAAAAACAACAATGGCTCCATGCACTATCCATGCAAAAACACAGATAGACAAAAAAAAAATGTTTGCCCCACCCTAACAATGACAAGAATACATTATCAGTATCCTGGTTTTAAAAAAGTTCCAACATTTTTTCCCCTATTGGCAACAACTTCAGCCTAAGGAAATCATTGTTGCTGGCATTTATAAACTAAAGAGCAGTTACCCCATTGAAGTGCTTTTGGTCAACAGACTGGCCACCACAACTTGCTGAGGCTATGTACAAGAACAAAGGCGCGGTCCAGGTTTTGACCCCACTGCTCAGTGGCCACTGAGTTCGGCTTAGCTATCTTTCAGAAAGAGCTGGAATGTTCCTTGAATGCCCTGCATTCTGCCTGTGAAGAAGAAAAGCTGGCCATTGACTTGTCACAGAAAGGCAAGCATTCTCCCAACATCAAAAAGGTACCACCACTAGCAGTCCTTGCACAGGTTTGCACTGCACAAAGGGGTAGATTTTCAGCAAGTGCTTCAAAGACAAATGAAGCTTTTTATCTGCTCTCTACTCTCCTGCAATAGGAGTTTACGTTAAAGCCACTTAAGGGTCTGAAGCACAGCCCTCTGGATTACCTGTTTGGAAAATCGAGTGCATTACCCAATCATGTGACTTCTGGAGGGATTGCAATCGTCTACAAAACGCTCTTTTCTTTGTGGGCGTCTGCAGCAGCTTTCATACTTTGACAAAGAATTCCATACATTTGGTCAAATGAGACAGGATTTAAAACAAGCAACTCCTTAGCGGGCAAACAATGTGGCTTCTGTTTCAGGAGAAGGCTGATTTGTTTAGCATTGTTTACTTGATGTTCTCCAATATTTGCATTTAGAATAGTGTGCAAAACTATCCAAAGCAAAGACATTCTTGGGTTAGTCATCCTTCTTGCTCACGTGGAAAGACATCAAACAAGACATCAAACAAGGACAACAAAATCAGCCTAAAGAGAATCTGCTGCAGAGCTAATATTTAGTGCCTATATATTATAAAGCCTCACACCATGGGTGGTATCAGTGATCATGCAAACATAAAGGCAGCCCTGTTGGATCAGGCCAAAGACCCATCTAGTCATGTCCTGTTCTCGTAATGGCTCGTAGCTGCCGCTGGAAAGCTCCCAAGCAGGAGGGATACTTCTTACTCCCCTACAATTGGTATTCAGAGGCACAGTGCTGCTAAAACAGGAGGTAGCACATAGCCATCATGACTGGTTGCCATTGATAACCTCTAATGCAGGGATGGGCTGCAAGTCAGATGACTCAGATTCAAGATATGAAAACATGTTTTTCACGACTCATACGGACTTGACACGCATGTCAAGAACTTGGGCACTGACTCGAGACTTTCACCCTAAAAATGAAAAGATTCAAATAGACTTGAGTCAAGACTCACTTTTGTGTGTATTTGCTTTTTTTTGCAGCTTCCATGGCTTGGATTGCTTTTTGAAAAGATTCAGACTCGAGTCAGGGTGACTCTAAAAATGCCTGTGGACAAGCCACAATGGTCCCTGTTATGACTTGTTTGGCACTTGAGTCAAGGCAGGACGGAGGCTCAGGACTTCACTTGAGGAAGTGACTCTGCCACATTGTTTTGCCAAATTCCAGGTCCAAGCTTTGCCTAGATAACCTATGACTATTTCAAGCTAATCAGCCTCTCCCCTGATTCAAGCACAGCTAGTTCTAGCAGCATATACACCTACTGCTGACCCCCAGCACCAGCAGAAAGGTGACTAGTAGGTGGCTTGCCTGTAAGGCTGCAGGGTTCCTCCCCCCAGTTCTCCAAGCAACAGTTCTTTCAGTTACAGCAGCACCATCTCAATTCCCCACTCCTCAGCAGTCTCTCTTTGGTTAGTCTAGTAGTTGGTGGCCATACTTCCTCCACTCCCCTACTCCTAAGGAGCCCCATATGCCTGAGGAACCCCTTCCTCCCAAGGTGGCCCGCCTCAGGCCCAGGCAGTACTGCCCCAAATGGCTCTGGTGTCTGCTGTACATACCGCACTGCTGCCCCTCTGGCTACGCTTCAGTACAAGGGCCAATCCTATTCAACTGTCCAGCACTGATGCAGCCCTGCCAACAGGGCGTATGCTACCTCCTGAGGTGGGGGGAAAGTCACGGAGACCTCCTCAAAATAACTGGTATTCTCTTCCCCTGCCACCCCCACCTTTTTAAGAAATAATTTTGGATACTAGTCCATTTTCAGTCTCAGTGCTCACTGTCTCCATATATATTTTCATTGGTGGTGTTCTGCTTGTGGAATTCCCTTCACTCCCAGAAGGTTTTTTTTCCACCTAAGGATAAATGGGGAAGGGGGAGGGCTGTATATGCTACACTAAATTCCTTGGAGGAAGGATGGGAAATGAGTGTATGATAGAAATTTCAGATTATTTTGGACCATAGACATGGCAGGGGAAAAAGCATCTTTCATCTCAATCAGCACCTTTTCAAGCAGAATAGCTGTGTGTGAGATGTTTCTAACAGTTGCATGAATAACCCATTGCTTGGGATAGTGTCTAGATTTGTACACTTGTGAGAAGTACAGATCACAAAACTGCAATCCTCTTGTAGAGTTTTGTCTTTCCAACAGAGCATTAGTGAACTGACTTGGGCCTCTCTGGATGAAGATTAGACCCTCTGTGTCAACTTAAGCTACAAAGAATGTGTGCAGACAAAACATAGATTAGATCTTTAGATATATTCTTCCTTCATACAAAAGGGCCCTGTAGAGTATCGCTGTAAATTCTGCAATCCTACAATGCTGGCTGCCTCCCACAGCATGTCTGAAAGCTGCCTTCTCTCAGACCACACACTCTAGCTGTCATGGGAGAAATAGCCCCTTCAGTCTGGTGCCTTGCGTCAAAATCCTCTTTGATGGTTTGAATAATGGGAAGACTTTTTTTCTCTCTCCTCTTGAAGTGGTGCTTTTGCTCACAAAACAGAAGTGTGTGGAAAGCATTCAGAAATATTGCGTCTCTAGACAAATATGCAGTTTATTTCTTCACCACCTTGAGTGGTCTTTGTCAGGCGGTATATACATAACGTGGTCAGAAATACATCTCTCAATCTCAGTGCTTCCAAATTCTCTTCCATTATTCCTGCTTTGATACACTGTTGTGCTGGACAGGTGGAAAGACCCATTTTGCCAGATTCCAAGGCCAAGCTCTGCCTAGAGAATTATGTCCACTTTCAGCTAATTAGCTCCCCTTCTTTCCCCCAAAATGAGCCTAGTTCTGCCTTGCAGCACTGCTGGACCCCACCACCAGGGCAGCTCAACAGTTTAACCTGCAGAGGTCTTCCTTCCTCCCTCTCCTGCCAGCAGCTCCTACCACCACCATAGCAGCATTTTGGACCTCAACAGGCCTTGGGCATGGCAGCCAAACATGAATCTCAGTGTCTCCAGCAGTCTGTTCCAGCAGTCTCCAAAGTCCATTCACCAATCAGTCCCAGCAGCCATTACTCCAGTCTCCTTTCCTCCTTCTACTACCCACACCCACCTCTCCCTTCCTCAGGTGCTTTTATGCCTGAGGGCCCTATTGCCTTCAAGTGGCTGCAGCTGTGCAGCACACGCTCTGCAGACTCTCCAGGCCTTAAAGGAGCCACTGCTGACCCCACTTCCTCCCTCCTCGCCAGATCTTCCGCGATTCCAATACAATACCCAAAGGAGTTGAGAGTTAGGAAGCCGGACTTGTAGAGTCAGACTGTTGGTCTGTTTCACTCAGTACAGGTCCAGCCTTGTTATACACAGATTTGTCTCAACACAAATGGCCACTACAAATAAGAAGGGATGCGCTGATCCCTGGAGAAGGGGAAAAATGCATTCCTTTAAAATCACACCTTAAAAAACTGCTGTTGTAGAGAGACAATCATGCAAGTGATCATTCCATTCTTCAACTGAACAAGGCAAAGGCAGGGGATCCTTTGCATTTCTAATTGCTTACTGCCTCTCTAAAAGCCCAATCCTGGGCTCGGTGTGCTGTAAAGCATGTTTGTGGACCCTACCGCCAGGCAAGCTCCAGTGGTAGCACCTGACCTCTGCCGCTCTGTGATTGTGTATACTACCGAGTTGCAGAGAGGTAAGCAGAGGCATGGGGAGATGTGGGGAGGAGACATTCTGGGGAGGGGGGAGGCGGGCTGAGGGTGAAGAGAGGGCGGGGAGGAGGTGTTACAGGGAGGCAGGAGGGCGGGGGGGGGGGGAGGCGTGCGGGGGAGGGGAGGGAGCGGGGGGGGGGGAGGTGGGACCAGTGGAGCAAAGCTCCACCGGATCCAAAGCCTCCCTGATGGGCTCACCGCCTAACACGGAGGCACTTGATTCACTGCCAACCTTTTTGTTGGTGGTGAATCAAGTAGCCCCATTGCGGGCCTACTGCAGTTACCCGAGGGAAGGGGATGAGAGTCCCCTTCTCCTGAGGTGCTGCTGATGGCTGCCTTAAGTGCACAGGATGCGGTGGCAGCCATTTTCGGTGCTGCCATAGCCGAGCGCCCCAGGCAGCTTAGGATTCGGCTGTAAAACATTAAGAAATGTTGTTTTTAAACAACTGTATAGAGACACACTTTTTTCTTTTTTTTTTTAACTGCTTTTATTTAACACATTATGATGTTAGCAGGAAGTTCCAGAATCAAACCCCTGCAGATGTTGAGGCAAGACCTTATTCCGTTAGGAGGAACGGAGGGGCAAGAAACTTGGCAGTGTGTCTTTAAATCTATTTTTCCACTTTTTTTTAACCATGGATTTTTTTTTATCCACAAGGGGATCCAGAACAGAACCCCAGTGGATAACAAGGGACAACCTGTAGTGTTTACATGCAGGCCTCCCAAATTGCAGATGGGAACATTTCCCAGTCCTTCCTGGAAATGCCAGGATTGAATCTGGGACCTTCTGCATGCAAAATATATGCTCTGATATATGTCACCCCCCCCCCCCATGCTATACTTAGAATTTCAGTAAAACTCATCTGTTTTTGACTGTTATCATCTGACAATTTTTTTTACTTCATAATGATTGCATTTATTTTAAAATGTTAAACAGAGAAAAGGAATCTATTTCATTTTCATGAGTCAATCCTATACAATACACCAGTGGTTCTCACACATTTAGCAGTGGGACCCACTTTTTAGAATGAGAATCTTTCAGAACCCACCGGAAATGCTGTCATGACCAGAAGTGCCTTCATCAAGCAGGAAAAATTTTTAACAATCCTAGGCTGCAATTCTACCTACACTTACCCAGGAGTAAGTTCCATTTACTGCCATTGTTAAAAGAATATACATAGTAGCTTGTTAAAAGTACAGGTTTGTAACATTTCCCCAAATGCAGTCACATACCAGGGTAGCATTAAGACGAATATATTAAAAATAAAATATTGAAATGAATGGGGACCCACCTTAAATTGGTTTGCAACCCACCTAGTGGGTCCTGACCCACAGTTTGAGAAACACTGCTATACAGATTTATTGGGGAGTAAGTCTCATTCTACTTAGCGGAACTTACTTCTGGGTAGACATGCATCACCCTTCTAAGTACGTATAGCAAGCCTTTGATAGCTGAGAATATTGAAACTTGAAATCTGAAGATGTTATACCATATTATATTGCATAATAGGTTTCAAGAAATGGAATATTGACTATTTGCATGGACTGATCTACTGCAAAAAAAATGGAGAGGGAATTACTAGAAATTTATTTATTTGAAAGATTTATATCCCGCCTTTCCCATGCTGGAGCACATGCCCAAGGTGGTTTGTGATTCCCAATTAAAACATGCAGTGTATAAAAACAATAAAAAAAACCATCATTAAAAAACAATAAAACCATTGGAGGAGAGCAAACTATTTATAATCAAGGTATATATTGAAAATAAATTAGACATTTGAATTATAAAGACATTTGGCATTCCAAGCTGAGTTTAATGTGGTATGTTCTATATGAGGGCCTGTAGATTACTTACTTAAAAATCATTTAGAAGTGTAGTATCATTTTAAGACTGGACCAAAGATAGCAATATTATTTCTCTTCAAAATGTTCATAATACTTTAATTTAGCCTGTGTGCTTATATATTCCTTTTTATATTGTGACGACTCTTTGCTATAGGCCCTAAATAATAATTAATGAATGAATGGGTGATTGAATGCATGAAAGGTTGCTGGAATGAGCTTAAAATACAAATTAGTGTGGTTATGTGGCCACCCTGTGGCACATTTTTCATTTTCATTTCACAACATTGGGAGTTTCTCCAAGATTTGACAGGAATGAGAATTGCTGCATATGATGCACGATTATAAGAAATCTAGTGTGCTGAATATTCACAAGTGATTCAAGTTGGTGTAACAAAAAAAGTGTTTTCAAAGTGCTAATAGCCCAATCCTATGGGGCAATTGCACTGAGAACACAAGCCTGCTGGTGTGTTGTATCCAAGATGCCATCATAGTGGACAGACCATTCAAGTGGGGTGAGAGGTGTTATACATAGAGATGTTATACATACATGCATGCCGGATATTGCATCACTCCCTATGGGGCTCTTCTGATCTATGTCAGCTCTATTGCTGGTGTAGTGCTACAGAGCATCAGGGAGCATGTCTGGCTTAAGAAGGGGGTTCAGGAAAGTTTGTTTGCCCTCAATGATGTTGCTAGATAGCAAATTCTGATTAGCTATATGAGGACATCATTGAGGTCTTTACATTGCCCTAACTCTGAATGGGGGAATTGAGAGGAGCAAGTCCAGTTGCTGAGGCATTGGTGATATGTTCTGCCCAGTGGTATAGCTAAGTGGGGCAGGGGGTACATTGTCCCAGGTACCATGCCTTGAGGGTGTGTCTTAAAGGCCTCTGAAAGGCACTTCTGATTTTTGCTGAAAAGTGCCTTTCAGAAGCCTCTAAGACACCACTTCAAGGAATTGCAAAGGCCTCTAGGATGTTGTATGGGGGTATAGGGACATGCTAAAAAATTTGATGCCCCCCCAGTGCCAGATGCCCTAGCTACACCTCTGCCTTTATATGTATATGCTAACGACCAGCCTGGTTATTGGGTTTTCTTGTTGAACATTTTATGCTTCTCAAGATATGACAAGTTCCTACACTGGGGAAGGTGATGAAGTGGTATGTGGGAGTAGGGGAAGGAAAAGTGGAACCAGTGGCATAGCTTAGGCATCTGGCACTGGAGGGGCACAAAATTTTTTAACATGCCCCATATAAATTTATATAAACTTTTATTTGTTGTATCTAGTTGTATTTAGCACATTTCTAAATCCTTTTGCATTTAAACTTTTTGAAAGTGATAAATTGAAAATTAAAATATATTGTGAAAAATGGGAAGATTAAAAAAAAATGTTAGATTGTGAACATTTCTGCTAACTGTCCTTGCCTTTACAATAATTGCATTCACACATAAACTAAAGCAGATGTTAGTAGCCCACAAAGCAATATTGATGGGGGAGCGCACCCACAAAATTACGGTTTATCACCACCAGAGAGCAGTGGTGCTCTATTTTAATATCCAAACCTTTGCAGGTCCTGTAAAGCATGTTCGTTTCATACATCTTCCATGCATAGAAATGACACTTCAAAATATTGTTGATAATGAAATCCCACCCCTGTAGCTATGTGGGTGGGCTTTGTTCAAGATGGATCAATCAAGAATCTATACACTGACTCAAGAAAAATGTAATTGGTTCTTGGTTTTCTTCCAAATAGAATGATTTCATCATGCACACCTGCTAGTTATTCTGTCTACAGGCTAAACTGCCCTTTACACTGCAGCCAGGTGTAATGTAAAACCCTGCCACCTGCCCTGCATTTCCCCTGAAACCCTCACCCAGCTGTTTCAAACCCCAGAGGGTTCCAAACCCATGTTTCTGATACAAATGCAGATCCAGAACACTGGCAGAGATAAAAGCAGCTGAGATGGGGTAGTTTGAACATTCTAATTCTAGCACTTCCTGCTGCACAGCCTGCTTATCATACTGGTGTGTAAAGTTTAGAACTGAGCATATAATATTTGGAATTATCTCCTTGAATTGTGCACAGAAGCTAAGGATCCAACTTGAAATGTGCTTTTAAGAGGTGTGCTTACGTCAGGGAAATGTGTGTTTTAAAAATAGCTAGAGGGAACCTGATCCTGACTAGGACTGTGGTGCACAGAGAAAAGATTAACCCTTTCTCCTTGTTCTAGTTTCCTGCTGAAAATTCCCCCCCCCTTATTTGACCCTGAAGTGGCTGTTTGTTGCATACAGTTGTTTAGGCAACTGACCAATTAGGTCAAGGGCAACTTTAGAGGGCAATTTTTGGTAACAAATGGTACAAGGGGGGAAGAATGACCTTTTCCTGCCCACGTGCCATGATCCCCACCATTTGGTATGCTGCCTCAGGCATCAGAAGCTCCTGGACCGGCCCTACCATGCCAGCAAAGCTCCAGAAGCAAGTTGGATTCTGGGAAAATTCCCTTTGGATGAGTATGGATGAGCATGAGTATGGATGAGTGCAGGAAGGGATTTGCACTTCCTCCTCCTCCCTGAGAATTCTCCCCTACAAACAGTCCCATCCCTACATTCACATTCCATCAGCAAGTGTAGGTTTGGAGATACTTTTTAAGGTAACATGTAGTTGTACTCTTAAAGCACTGCAACTGGCTGTTAAGGACGCTAAATAAACACTGTTAATAAGCACAGCTTAGAAACTAAAGTCACAGAGAGCATATTGTCTGACTGTGAGAAGAGGGCAAATCTTCCCTTTTAATTTGACTGACAGGTGTCCCAAATGCCATGTGTCTGGCTGACAGGTGTCCCAAAAATTTGACATGCACCAGGTTTTCAATAAGCTGATCTCCACACTCTTTCTCAGGCTGACCACTGAGCATCAACTCCCTTCTGTGCCTGGGATATTAAAATTGCTCTGGGAGCTTAAAAACATGGGCAGTTTTTTCAATGCTGCAATTGTTTTCAAAGGGCAAATGACAGGTGCACAGGCAGCGAAGACAACAAGGTTAAAGGATCTACCTCAGAACTCACTCCCTGTTATAGGCCTTCACTCACTATCTCTGCAGAACCAATGGGATGCTTCTCTTGAAAAGTTCCCCGTCTTGAGATGAAGAGGGGGAAAAAAGCTCTGCAGATTTCTATTTTCAATCTGTTTCACACCTGCACACGATCTCTTTATCTGGCCATCAAGAGCTAAATACATTTGTGTGAACTAACCTTAAGAAATTATTTGCCCACTCCCTTTCTTTCTCTTGGAACTATTCTGATGCAAACAGAGCCAGTGGGAATGCACCTTTTTGCTTTCTTCATTTCATGCATCACTTTGGATTTTTACAAAAAAGCAAACAGAAGATATCAGCTTTATCCAGATCCAACCTTAGGTACAAAGGGAGGCAGCAGGGGGCAGCCAGACCAAGGGCCCACACTGATGAGAGGCCTGCCTGGCCTGAACCCCTGAACCCCTAGTTCTATTGGCAGCTTTCGCTAACATCCTTTAAATTTTTTGATGTCATTCTTATCAGTATCAAATCAAGTATCAGTATCAAATCAGTATCAGTATCTGATATCAGTATCAAATCAAGCCGATATAACTCCGGCTATAAAAAAGAAAAACAAAATGGTCCAACAATTAAAGAATCAACCAAGTCTCATTATTCTGCTTCACCTTCTTGTAAGGCTAATTCCCAAATTTTATATCTAAAAGGAATAAGTCAATAATTCACTTCAAGTCAATATCAGTGTCCAAACATTCCCACAGTTAAAGAGTCATCCAATTCTTATTGTCTTGCATCCCTTCTTGTCAAAGATAATCTTTATATCCAAAAGGGGTGGGTCAGTAATCCAATTCAAGTTAATAACACTGTCAAATTAAGTTAGTATACCTTTAATTGTTCAGGTCTGAGTCAAGCCTTTTGCGGCAAAAACGAAAATGAAAGTTGTTCCATCCTTTAAAGATTAATTGTTAATTTCTTTTCCATGCATGCCATTCCTACAGAGTGATCCTTTATCCTCCCTTATTTACTTTTCTTCCAATCATCCTTGTGACAAAAAAGAAAAAAAACTGCTCCAGCAGGGGCTTCTTTAAATCCACATTCGCTCTTTTTCCCCTCTGGGTGGCTGCAAGCCAACGTAAATAATCTTAAAGTTGTCTTTCCCTCCTTCCAACCTCTTGATTGCAATTCTTTTTATAGCCTTTTAATGAACTGGTTACTCACAGTTAAAGGCTTTGTTCACTTTCATGTTTTATCTAGGCTGTGGGAGGAGGGGTCCTATCCAAATCGTCTCTGAAGATGGTGTCCGGGATACGATGTGATTCAGCACAGAGCAATCGGGGAAATACCTCTGAAACCGCCATTTCAAGAGACTGCCCCATTCAAGCTCTCAGCCTTCGTTCCTTCTTCTTGGCAATGAAGAGTACCTCATTGTTGAGGTTCTTGGAAAACACATCTATTTAGCAGTTCCCCCCCCCCAGAGCCCTCCAAGGTTCCCTGCTACTTCACTGAGTGTTAACTCTGCCCCCCATACAAAGCATAGTTTAATAGGCATTTGGCTTCCTTTCCCCCTAGAATTGAGGCCCTGGAGAGCTGCCTGGAGACATTGAGGATCTGGATGAGGGCTAGCAAGCTGAAATTAAATCCAGACAAGAGGAAGGTTCTCCTGGTTTGGAAATTCATGATGCAGGTGCTAGAGCATCGTCCTGCACTGAATGGGGTTGAGCTCCTCCAAAGGAGCAGGTCTGCAGCTTGGGGATTAGCCTAGATTCACAACTATTCCTAGATTCCCAGGTGGTCCCAGGTGGTGCATGTGGCCGGGGGGCCTTTGGATCGTGCAGACCTAGCCACAGTAATCCATGCCACTGTGACATTAAGGCTAGACCATTGTAACGCGCTCTACATGGGGTGCCTTGAAGATAGTTCTGAAACTGCAGCTAGTGCAGAATGCAGCAGGCCCTGTGATCACTGTGATCACTGGAGCTAGGCAGTTTGACTTTGTTGGGCCATGTCCCAGCAGCTGCATTGGCTGTCCATTCATTTCCAGGCCCAATTCAAGGAATTGGTTTTGACCTTTAAAACTCTATATGGCTCAGGGCCAGGATATCTGAGAGACTGCCTACTTTTATATAATCTGGCATATCCCAGAGTCATTGGAGAAGGCCCACTTACAAGTGCCCCCACCTAGGGAGCAGCGGTAAGAAATAGGGCTTTCTCAGTAGTGGCACCTACCCTATGGAATGCCCTCCCCCTTTACTTATGAACTGCTCTCTCCTTTAGGCGGGACCTGAAGACTTTTCTTTTTAGACAAGCCTTCTGAGTTCTCAGCCTTTTAAATATCTGAATAGCTTTTACGGGTTGGACATTTTATATGGTATTTCACTGCTGCTCTTGCATTTTTATTGTATTTGTGCTTTTATTGTAATCTTTTTATACACTGTTTTAATGTTTTATTCATATTGAAATTTTTTAATTGTGTTTTTTTTTTGTACTTCTTGTAAGCCACCTTGGGTTCTCTTAGAGAGAGGCAGGTTACAAATAAGAAAGAAAGAAAGAAAGAAAGAAAGAAAGAAAGAAAGAAAGAAAGAAAGAAAGAAAGAAAGAAAGAAAGAAAGAAAGAAAGAAAGAAAGAAAGAAAGAAAGAAAGAAAGAAAGAAAGAAAGAAAGAAAGAAAGAAAGAAAGAAAGAAAGAAAGAAAGAAAGAAAGAAAGAAAGAAAGAAAGAAAGAAAGAAAGAAAGAAAGAAAGAAAGAAAGAAAGAAAGAAAGAAAGAAAGAAAGAAAGCACTGTTGTTCATCTTCTTGGTCATAAAGACATTTCTTTCCCCTAGCTTTCATTATGTTAGAAATTAAAGTTCTGAAATCAGCACATTGCGAAGATTTATACTGCAGTTTAAAAACATTATTAAGAATCTCTATAAGGCAGAACATTATTTTTTAATTTTTCATTTGGTACCTCCCCACTACACTGTGAATGAAACAAACTCCCTTTCCACAAATCTGGTGAAAGGTTAGATGTCGTGCTTATTATGAGTTCCCAATTTCAAGGGGTTATGATTTTGTCTGTACGACTTGCTGTAAGCTGATAATAGATCCTGTAAGATTCTGAAGTATCTGAAGAAACAAGTTCATTCAATTATAAAAAAAAAGTAATCCACACGCACAGATGCCCTGATGCTGCACTTATTTTCTCTACATCTTGGTACCCAGAAAGAGAATTTAAAAAGAGTTCATTACCTGGATCCAAAGAGCTACTTAAACTTTGTCAAGGGGCTTGTGCTAACTAATGAGTTTTTATCTAAAAATTAATAAACAAACTAAGGGCGCAATCCTAACCCCTTATATCAGTACTTTCCAGCACTAACATAAGGGCAATGCAACTCTGAGGTAAGGGAACAAAAATTCCCTTACTTTGAGGAGGCCTCTGTGAGTGACACTCAACTGCAGGATGCAGCACATGTCCCATTGGTACCGCTATGCCAGCGCTGGAAAGCACTGACATAAGGGGTTAGGATTGCGCCCTAAAGAACACTTCCCTGTGCTGTTTCACAAACTGCTCTTGAAATTTCTCTAAATTTCAAAATAGATTTGCCAGGTGACAATGGGTGTGGGACCTGCTATCAACAGCAAGTTTAAAATCTTCTTGGGCTCATGAAACTAATGTAATGGTCCTTTGGATCCAGGTCAATGTCTTTAATAGAAACTTCTGTAAGACCAGCTTTCCATCTTGAAGGTCAGCAGTGACAGCTGCGCAGGCTCAAGCAGGGGATAGGATTGTGCTGTTAATGTGTTTTTCCTATAGATTCAGATATAAATTACAACAGTTTCTAAAGTTAATGGTAACATACTATTGTATACTTGCAGTCACTGCAGTAAGCTGATGGTCTGTAAAGTCATTCCAAGTGGCAAACAGAATCCCTCTGATGAAAGAGCCACCTCCAATTTCATCTAAAGTTTCACCTTCACGATAAGATTGCTTACTGTGGGAACTAGACCAGGTGATATCTTTCCCCAACCCAGTTCCCCAACCCAGGTGTGGGGTGAGAGAGAGCACCTGTTCCCCTCCATTCACATGGCATATCAGTTCCCCTGCCAATGTCCTTGCACATCCATGTGGAGTCATAAAATTTGAACAAGTTCTAAGTGGATTGAATCCACTGCATATAGGACAATTTTTTATGGTTGATCAGCCATTGATTGGTTGGATTTTACATGCATAGATAGGCCATAGCGCAGACTCATGTGAACCTCCAGGATTTAGAGGTAGAACTGGAGCACTGAATGGAGGTGTTAGCATGCTCTCATTCTTCTCCATGCATCTGGTCATATCAAGGAGAAATACATACAACCCACTGTAATCCATTGATGTATCCACATGTAATCTGCTCTGAGCGTGGGACGATGGAGGCCAGAATGTGAAAGCCAGATCGGAATGAAACACCTGAATGTAGTGGTTCTTGAAAGAAGAACCTTCTTTCAAATTGTAAAAATCCCTATTTAATAAGGGATTTAAATAAAAGCCTGCCTATGTAAACCGCCTTGAATAAAGTCTTGAATAAAGACCAAGAAAGGCGGTATATAAATACTTGTTATTATTATTATTATTATATTGAGAACTTCATTAACAAAATTAGCCTGTTTCAGCAGGATGTTAACTCCGGACAAGTCAAACACACATCACTATACCATGTATTGAGGCTGCCACATTTTTGGCAGACTCCTTGCTTTTGCAGTCCTAGGCAAGTGGCAGAAAGAGGAAATTTATCAGGCAGGCATTCCATATTGCTGGCAGTCTACGTTCATTTTGTTAGGTCCCACCTTGTGGAGGCTAATTAAAGAAGGTGCTTAATCCCCACTTTTGCCTGCTTAGGTTAATGGCCCATTTCAAGGAACCAGGGAGGGGGAACCCAATCTTTTCTTCAATCTGCTTTCCTATCATTGCACAGCAGTTATCAGCAACAAATGACTGACACAAGACTGCAAATGAAACTGCTGAAGCAGCATGGAAGCATTTAATTAATTAATTAGTAGCAGCCCACTGCTTCAATCTGTGGAAAATAAACATTCCTTGGATCTTTGCTTTTGTCAATTACATGTAGTAGCTTTGTGGAGCAAACAGTCTATGATTTTCAAAAGCAGGGGAGAGACTGTGGTTCAGCAGATGCTCCCAGGTTGGCAAAGATTATTGCAGAGTCCAGCCAAGTTTACTTATTGCACTAGTCAGAGTTCACAGCAGGCTATGAACTGCTGAGGTTAATATTACCCCATGTTCCTCGCAAGGAAGTGACCCCGCTGCTCTTTAGCTTTCAGATTTTATATATATCCTAATCTCACTTTCTGTTCAGACCACTTCACCATTTCAGAACACTTAAACTTTAAAATACATTTTACTTTAACAGCACTTATGACCTACCTTTCTGATTCAAAACTGATCCACTCAAGACAGCGTTGGTACCAGGGTACACGGGACCATGGATATGGTATAATTCTGGGCCTGCTCTCCGTTAGTACACTGGTTTTCCATGGAAAGCCATTGCTAGGAAAATGTTACTAGAAATTGAATTCCAATGGGGCAGGTAGAATTGAGATCTCACCTACATGTTATACAGGCCAAGGCTTCCTTGCTTTTAGAAGGCTTGTAGGAGGCATGGCAGCATGCAATACGGAGCGGCTGGGGCGAGAAGTGATTCTGCAGGAGGCCTATGATATCCTTATAACTGGTATCCCTTAATTCTGCTGGTGCCACAAGATTCTGGGCAATTTCAAAAGTGGCAGAGCCATATACACTGAGCAAGGTGGCCTGCTTTAGGGCAGCATCTTTAACTGCATTGGCCTCCAGGAAGAATTCCAGATGTTCTGTATAAGTGTCCCATAGCTCTGGGGACGCTGGATCAAATTCCCCAGTGTGACCTTGGGTGGTCATGGTGGCAGCTCAAGGGATGTATGGAAGTCGGTCTTCTTTCTTCATCTGGGGTGACAATTCCCCAGTGGTGAATCAGCTCTGAGTGAATCAGCTCTTGGTTCTAGCGTTGTTCAGCATGGAGGAATAGGATCCCACCTTTGTCGCCAGTGTTATAGAGTGGGTCCATGCGAATAAAGGAAAGCATAGAGATAACAGCTCAATACATTTATTCCATCTTCAGAACATAATATTGCTGAATACAAGGCAAACCCCTGGCTTTTTATAGCCTTTAACTCTGCCCAGACTTCCCGTGATTGGTGCAATTGAAACCTTACTAGGGGGCCAATCAGATAGTAGGATTTTGATCCATCACCCGATTGGCCAGCCATAAATCTGGGCCAATCAGTTATGCAGGATTTCGATCCTGCATAACTTACATACATAACAGTTACCTTGGACCAAACATCCCTTGGAAAGGGAAGAAGGAATTGTGTATGGTTTCTGGAAAGGAGGAAAACATGTTTGGAAGTAAGGTGGTCGAATTTTTATCAGAAGTGTCAGAACAAGTTGGCAAAGAGGTCAGAGCACATGTCGTACTGGAGGAATGTGGAGTGAGAGGGAATGAGGTGGCATGATCAAAACAAGGTTTGTGATCCAAAGGAGGGTGGTGGGGGGGAGAGAGAGAATGCAAGGCAAAGGATTCTAAGACCTTTGGAAAGTGGGGACAAGGTGGGAAAGGAGGTGTTAACTGCATGTGTAAGATTTTAGGATGGGGGAAAGGAATGAGATGTGTGTGTGGAGGGACTGAGGTGGGGTAGAGGGGGAGGGGGAAGAGGAGAGAGATGTGCCAATTGCCTGCTCTGTATGTGAGACCAAAAGTGCCCTATCAGTGGAGGCAATGCAGAGAGAGTCGCTTCTGGGGCACTGCAGGCAGACAAAAGGTGGCAAGAAAATGGGACTCTCAAGGATCCCTTTCCAAACAGCCAGTCCTTCAGTAGGTGGCCCCTGGAGGACTCCTGCTGCTCATTTGCTTCTTACCTGGCTGGCATGCTCACTCTCACCCACAAAGCAGTTCCCACCCAGAGCTCCTCTGAGCTTCTCCAGCTACCCAGTCAGTGTGTTGCAGATGAGAGCCCTCCCGCCACCCCAAGAGGTTGGATATGGACATGGGCTGGGAGGTGAGCCCTGGCCTTCTGTTGCGCCTACTGCAGCTGCCCCTCACTAGCAGCCAGAGCTGCTGGACCCACTGCAGCCATCCTGGTCCCCATGCCTGAAACGGCAGGATTTGAAAGTGGGCGCTGTGGGGCCAACAGATTTTCATTGGCAGCAACTGCTGGAGGTGGACAACATTGGCACAGAACAGACAGAGAGCTGGGGGATGACAACAGACTGGGCAGGCAGGATGGAGGGACAGGCCAGGGTCAGGGACAGCTCTCCTTTAGTGGCTGGCAGATCGAAAGGGGAGAGGGCTCCCTAACGAGCCCAGGGATGAGGCTTTGGATAAAGCAGGGTTGTGGCCAGGCACAGGAACCCAGAAGAGCAGAGGAGGAACTTGCGAGCCATAACCCCTCTGCCTTCCCCGGGGTAGCCGTCCGCCCTGCACAGGATCTTCAAAGCAGCAGCCTCTGGCTTCTTCTTCCAAGCATGTTGCCGAGCAATGCTTAAAGCAGCCGCTCTCCTGCACAGCTGCTGCCCATCACCTCGGACCCCGCAGCACACCTGAGGCTCATTCACAGCACACCAGTGTGCCGCGGCACAGCGGTTGAAAACCGCTGTTTTGTGGCAACCCTTGGGTTGCCATAGAATCAAGAGCCTCCATCTTGGGTGATGGATCTGACACGGAGGCTCAGGATCTGGTGCAGCAAAGCTCCACGGGTCTCGCCTCCCTCCCACCCCACTCCCTTCCCCAGCATGCCTCCTCCCTGCCCTCTCCCCACCCTCGCCCTGCCTCCTCCCATCCCAAAATGCCTCCTCAGTGCCTCCCCCACACCTACACCTACACCACCTGACAGTCTGCGCAACTGCGCAACTGCCAGTCTGGAGCACTAGTGATTCAACAGCTCTAGCCCAGTAAGCTGGTGTGCACTATTTAGGATTGGGCCCTGAATCATTTGTTTATTGCACATAGAATCATTGCGTTAATTGTCTTTCCTGTCCTTTGCTAGTTGCATTCTTAAATCACAACAGTGCTCAGAAGAACCAATTAGGAGAGAACAATTCCACAAATTACACTTGATATTTTTAGATTAGATTTTGCAGACATGCCCAGCTACTGCTGTCAATCAGTGTCCCTAAAGAAGCGAGCTTTGCTTGCATATTGTGTACCATAACATATCTCTGACATGGACCACTACCTTCAAAATAACCTCAAATTTCTTAGGCTGGCCTTACATCTTCCAGTAAACTAGAAGGCATTGCATAAATTTGAAAATGGAAAGAAAATAAGTCAAGATTGTTGGACCTCTCACACACATTCATTAACAATCAATTCAATTTGCTGTTTGAAATCTAGACTGTCTGTGCTTCTTTTCATTCTTTGTAAATATTAAAAAGTGCTTTCATATATCACAGCCACCCCCAAACCAGTCCAGCATGGAAAGATATTATTGTAAAAACCAGTTTGTTGGCAAGACAATAGTCTCTTTTTCCTTCCTACTTTTCTTCTATTATATATGTTAAAATAAAAATGTAAAATCTGCCATTACTAGTTCTAACTAGTCAAAAATAGTAACTCTGGACAGCATCTAAAATTGCCTAGGAATGGTGCTCCATATTACAAAAACTGAAAGCTATTGGAGACAAGATGCTGAACAAGGTGGCAGTGGCATAGCTAATGATTATGAGGTCCGATGCTGAGCTCAAAATGATGCCCCAGAAGTGATGTCACAACCAGAACTGATGTCACATCCAGACTTTTACAAAAGTAAACATCGGGGGGGGGGGGATTGCCTCTTTCCCCCAGCAGCTCACCATCCACTTGCTCTGTTGCCTCCCCCAGCCCTTGGCACAGCTAAGGCATCTATATGCTACCTGGAATCAAAGAAGATTTTGTAGCCCTCTTTCCACGACAAAATCAAATTTAATTAATTCAGAAAATAAAAAAAGTGTGCCCCTTATTGGTTAGAGATACTGTACTGGGGTGAAGAGGGATGGTTATTCTCCTCCTGCTAAATATAAGAGAAGCACCACTTGAAAAAGTGCCTCTTTACCCAGTTAACAGGGGTAACTGTATTATGATACAAGGAAATGAGAGCTAACTTATCTAAGCAACACCTTATTGGTTCCATGCTGTATCATAATAACATTTCATTAGCTCTCAGAACACTCAGTCTCATAGGTCAGTTTTGAGATAAAGAAATCAACTTTTTGTTCCATAAGGCAGTTGTGTTTTCATTTTCTGGTTAATTGACCATAATGTATGATAGAATACAGATATTCCAATGTGGTTTGTTTCATTGTATTCTGCATTAAATTACCTTTCCAATTATATATAACATGATGGTATTATTCGCACATACCAAGGTTTTCACAGTTTGGCCACTAGTGTCAAGCTCAGCTGGTTGCCCCCCTAAAGCTTGTTGCCTGGTGCAATTGCTACCCCCTGCAGCCTCTTAGCTGTGCCGCTGGCTGCATGAGCACCAACTGGAAGCCAGAATGTTTGCACATGTGCCAGCGATCCTCCTGGACCTGGCAAGGCAGATAAGTTGGTGGGGGAGGCAGGATAGGGTGGGGGAGGGCGGAACAGTGGCAGAGAAGGGCCGAAAAGTGAGGCAGTGGGGTGGGGGAAGGGTAGATTGGGTCCAGGAAGGTGGTGGGTGCCATGGTAGCTGAAGAATCCTAGCCTCCTCCCCAGACTCAATCCTGCAGCATAGATCCATGAGGACCTGTGCCAGTGATTTCGCTAACACAGGTCCAAGTAGACCCCTCTGCACTGCAGAGGCTTACCCCATGCAAGGGAACTATGATCCCTTACCCAGAGGAGAACTCCACAGCTCCCCCCTCCCCCGCCACAGGATGCAATGACCACCATTTTGAGTTTGCTGCATTGGTGGGGAGGAAAGGAGTTTTACCCAGCTCAACTGGTTTCTCCACAATTATTCAGTATTACATCAATAATAGTTTCCCCCCAGCTTCAGTCCTCATCTGTCTTAGACACGGGGATTGCCACAGTATCACATCCATTCATGCAGTAATTCACTTAATGGGTTCTCAGTAAAAGCCCTCTTTAGTTGATTGACTGTGGCTTGATTGCTGGTAGATAACTCTCAGAGGTGCACTCCATTTTCAGAAGGAAAAGGACGCTGGTTCACAACACCTTAAAGATTTATGATGCAGATTTGGGATACATGATGAGAAAACATCCATTTGATCATTAAGAAAAACTAGCATAAGGAATGTAGTATGGAATTTCGGAAAGGAATGAACAGTCCTTTAAAAAGCACAGAAATGTAGTGTCTAGGAGAAGCAAAAATACTGTTGAACAGCTGAATTAAATGACAAAACTATAAATGGCCCCAGTACTGTAAGCAAGATGCTATCTATGGTACTAAAAGCCACTTGAAAAAAGGGCCTTTCACAGTTTGACATCTGTCTCCTGATGATTGTAGGAGAGAGAGAGAGAGAAAGCAACGGGAGGTCCCAAGACAAACAACACTCTTTTAGGGACCTCTAGTTTTACGACTACTGACAGCAAAGGAAAATTTGTCAAATCTGCATTTTAATACAGTAAAAAGAAAAATATTGTTGAAAAAACTAACAAAAATGTTGTGAACTCACAGTCTCAGAGGGCAGCACTAAGTGTTACAGCTGACACACGACTGCTGCTGAAAGCTGTGGCATGGCACCTTCACTTTCCCTGCCCAACTCCACCAGCTTCCGCTCAAAGGGAGAGAGGAACGGTTAAACTCACGGCAAGGTGAAGTTGTTGTGTCATGGAGGAGGAGACCCAGGGCCACTACTTTCAGAGGCAGCCACTTGACAGCGTTTTTGGTTGGTCTCTTGCAATTCAAAAACCCTGAAGGCCATCATCCTTCCATACAAAACTGCCCGCCCCTTAAGATCTGTCGGAGGGGCTGCACATTTCCCACTTTCTGAAGCTTACTTGGTAGTGCCACATGGAAGGACTTTCTCTATAGTGGTCTCCAGAGGCGTAATGTCCCCAGGGTAATAACTTCACAATTTCATGTGGAGTCGTGATGACACTTCCAAGTTCTCTTCAGAGGGCAGGGCACTGCTGGCTTTGCGTGACCTGTTCCTTCTCCTGGAAGGAAGGGCATGCAAAACCAGCAGCATCTCCTCCTCCAGGTTCTCACTTCTGGGTTCTCCCTGGAGGGTGGGGTGCTCACTGCTGTGGCTTTGTGCACCCCACTCCTTCTCCTGTGGAGACTCCCAGCCTCCACAGGAAAAGGAACGGGGTATGCGAAGCTACCAGAACCTCCTCCATAACTATGCTGGAGCCTGGGGCAGTCATGCATCCCGCTGGCATAGCGCCAGTGGCAGGTGCCTCTCAGGCTCTGCCCATGTTATGCCTCTGATGGCCCCTGCTTTATGGAATTCTCTGCAGTGTGAGTTACATACGTCCCTTCTCAAAGGTGATCGGGTGAAAGCTGATGACACTCCTATTTCAACAAGAATATTCTGGCTTTTTAAACTTCTCTCTTCAGATTCTGAAGCTTTATTTTCATTTTTTATGTTGCTTATCTTTTATTGTTATTGAATTTGCTGTTGAGTGAAATGGCCAAGCTGGGCAGGGGAGTTTTTATGACCTGGGAATGCAGTCTAGGGAGGTGGGACCCACACCATGGGATGGTCTTAGAAGTGGTACTGGAGCTCCTTAGGGCTTTGATCTTGGGAGAGTAAGTGTGCATGCCAAGACCTCCAAGAATGCTGTGGCTCAGTCACTGGTGTACCTGGGGAAACAAGGGATGCAAATGTCCCAGGTGGCACGGGGGAGACGGGGACATGCTGCCATCCACTCCCCTACACCACCACCACATCACCCTGCACAGAGGCCTCCAGAGAAGGCTGCACATGGCCGTCTAAGGGGCTAAAATATCACTTCCGGTTTTTGCCCGAAAACCAGAAGTGGGGTTTTAGGCCTTCTGGAGGCCAGAATCGATGGTAGGGGTGGCAACACTCAGACTGGGTGGCATTCTGCGAACCTGACATCAGGTGGTAAAGGGGCCAGGTTTGCAAGTGGGCTCCGTTCATGGCCACTATGACTATCATAGACCTGCCTAAGGTGATAATGGCTCCCATATATCAGGCAGAACTTGTTCTTATTTTTTTCCTCAGGTCAGCTGACTGGTGATCTAATGGTCGAGGAGATTAACCACTCCATTATGGACAGATCACTACCTATTAGGGCTTAGATTTACTACAGGCTTAGACCACTGTATGGGTGGGGGACCTACAAAACATCTGCCCCTGGAAACTTTTGGATCTAGATGGATTCTTCATGCCTCTGAAGGATTACTTCAGCAACTTCTGCCAGTGAGTCTGTTGAGGCCCTGCTCGAAGTCTGGAATGCAGAAATCATCCGCACAGTTATTCATGACCTCCTTTGTCCCTCCCATGGAGCCAGATTGGCTCCTTTGTTTTCCAGGGAGCTAAAGGCAATGAAGCAGCAGGATAGAGGGCTAGAGCCACAGTGATGGAAGACCATGACATGTCCAATCTCTAAACTCCCATTAAGGAGCTACACCATGGGGGTGATGGCTGCAAAGAAGTAGTAGTTCTCTGGTAGCAAAACTGCACAGAGTCATCCAGAGGAGCTCATCAGGGTCCTCAGAGAGATGTGACGGACTCCTCAGTGGCCTATTATGACCACTCAGTTTTCCCCTTTGCAGATAAAGTTGCTCCCATTCATCACAACTTAGATGCTATATTAGTTCTATTGCTGATACCACTGCAGCCGCTTGTCCATTTCTTTTGGGTTCTTTTCAATTTGGGCACCCCAAGGACAGGTTTCCACGTCCCTCACAACCTTACTTGCCTATCTATCTCTGAACTCATTGCTGCTTATCCAGGGTCAACCAACTGGACGAATTGCTCCGAAGTGGGACCCCCACTAGGGTAAAAATAAAAAATTAAATTAGCATATTTATTGAAGTAAACCATTTCACAGTCACTAAAACAAGTAGTTTTGTAACTATTTACTTTTCTAAGATTATTTATACATTTTGTTTGTTTACTTGTAGGCTTACATGTATGTAATTTTATATTAAAATGTACTTAGATCCATTTGGTCCATTAACACACATGCACTTTTCAAGCACACATTTTGATTGCTTTCCAATCTACCATAGAGATTGGAATTCTGCCTTGCTTTTAACTAGGTCAGTGGTTTTCACACATTTAGTACCGGGACTCACTTTTTAGAATGAGAATCTGTCAGGACCCACCGGAAGTGATGTCATGACCAGAACTGACATCATTAAGCAGGAAAATTTTTAACAATCCTAGGCTGCAATCCTACCCACACTTACCCAGGAGTAAGTCCCATTTACTATCATTGTTAAAAGAATATACACAGTAGCTTGTTAAAAGTACAGGTCTATAACATTTCCCCAAATGCAGTCACATATCAAGGTAGCATCAAGTCTAATATATTAAAAATAAAATATTGAAATGAATGGGGACCCACCTGAATTTGGCTCGGGACCCAGCTAGTGGGTCACCAACCCACAATTTGAGAAAAACTAAACTAGGTCATTCTGACTTATTTTATGCCTGGTTTTTATTGTGATTTTAGCATTTTTGGTTGTTCTATTTAATGCATTGTTTTGTCCATTTATGTATCTTGAGCTCCCACAAGGATGGAAAATTGAGGTATGAGTGCTTCAAATAAATAAAATAACTAATAATAATGCTTATAAATCTCAATCATTTCTGCCTCTTAATCATCATTTTTGCATGCTAAAAAGCTCCAAATGTTACAGTTTTTCCTCATAAGGAAAGTTCTCCAGCTCTCTGATCATTTTGAGTGGCTTCTTTTGCACCAAGTAGAATAACTTCAGAAGAGCCCGAGTTCAAATAAGTTTAAGAAATACAGTATTGCCATAAGAGATAGCAGTAAAAATGGAATGATCCCCTTCTTTTAATAAGTAACAACTGCCACTGAATACTAAACATATTTCCATCATGAAGGTTATTTCTTGAAAAACTGTGGTAGAGAAGGTTGACTGGAAGCTACACAAAAACAACAGGTTTTTTTCCCCACTGTTCTATAGTGCTAACACAGCTCCTTGGCTGCTGATATGGCATAAAAGCAATCTCTTATTGATGTAAATGCTAATTACAGGGTCAAGCACTACAAAATCAATCTAACTAGGAATTCTCTTTTTAAAAAATCCATCTAGTTAATTCAACCACACAGATAATGTGCAGCAAAGGTGAGTCTGCTGTATATGGAATGGTCTTGCCTTACATGCTGTTAAGTCAGAACCCAAATAAAACTGACTGAATTCTCTGCTAACTCTGAGCAAGTGAAGAGTTTTTCTTCAACAATTCAAACATTCATGGAAGAATGAATGAATGAACTGAATGAAGACTGTAGTATGTATGTCTTCAGTGGACCACACTCATAACAGCTGAGAACAATTTGAACACTGACCAAAATTGACATTGCTCGCATGGTTAAGACAGCTCTTTCTGTCATTTGAAAGTGCCTTCACTGCCCAGTAAGCCAGGGGTCTCCAAACCCCGGCCCGGAGGCCAGATGCAGCCTGCAGAGAGCCTGTATCCGTCCCGCAGCCAGCCTCTGATCCCCTGAGAGCCTCTGGCCCAGTTGACCAAACACAACCGGAGTTGTGCTTGTGGGGTGGGGGAATGGGGGTCCATTTAAGTGTGTGCTTTATTTCTTGGGCTGCGTTGGTGCTTGGAGAAATCCTGGATATCTGAGCCCAGTCATTCATTCATCTAAGTTACATCTCTAATGTATTTATTTAAATTTTTTATTTAACTTTTTTTCCGGCCCTCAACACTGTGCCAGATATTTGAAGCGGCCCTCCGGCCAGAAAGTTTAGAGACCCCTGCACTAAACCAATGGCATCTTCAGCACTGAAGAACAAAAGAAAAGACTTACTTACACTGAAGTGCACAAAAGATCAGACTGGTCCATCATTTATTTTCCACCAGTAAAAAGATTGGAAGTATGCTCCAGGTTTATGAACTTGTTCCTCCTCCCTCTTCTTTTCACTTCTGTTCATTCTTCTGTCCCTTTCATAGTTTACTTTAACCATTGTGTAGCATTACATCAGTCTGTACAAGTGCCAACAATAGTCTATAACCAGCGTTTCTTAAACTGTGGGTCGGGACCCACTAGGTGGGTCGCGAGCCAATTTCAGGTGGGTCCCCCTTAATTTCAATATTTTATTTTTAGTATATTAGACTTGCTGCTACCCTGGTATGTGACTGCATTTGGGGAAATGTTACAGATCTGTACTTTTAACAGGCTACTATGTATATGCTTTTAACAATGATAGTAAATGGGACTTACTCCTGGGTAAGTGTGGGTAGGATAGTAGCCTAGGATTGTTAAAAATTTTCCTGCTTGATGATGTCACTTCTTGTCATGACGTCACTTCTGGTGGGTCTCAACAGATTCTCATTCTAAAAAGTGGGTCCCAGTGCTAAACATTTGAGAACTGCTGGTCTATTCAAACCAGGGTTGTTCTTGTAACTGATATTTTTTTAAAAATCAGATATACCAGGAGTCCAACTGAGATGGCAAACTCTAGTTATGGTGTTAACTGGTTGGTGCAGACATATGATTATGATTAGATATGATTATCACACAACAGTGGTGTCACTATGAGGGTACAGGTGTTGCCGGCTGCACCAGGTGTCACCTTTAGAGGGATGGCACCACCCAAGTCTCCATTTGGTAATCTTCAGAGGAATGTACAGAAGATGGAGGACAGAGTGGAAACATGTACACAAGTTCATGGCACAGTTCCTATCTTATAACCATGCTGTGTCTGAGTAACACAAGATATGATGTGTGGATATAATGAACTTACCAAAGTCATCAGATTTTTTTTTTTTACTCTATAATTTACCACTTGCCAAATTATAGATTTTTTAAAAAAATCTGGTGACTTTGGTGAAAGTTATGGAGGGAGAACAGCAGTTTTGCAACCCAAGTAATTTTCATCCAGAATTGCAGGCTGCCCTCTGGGTTCATTCGATATAACTACTAATGAGGAAACACAGGGAAACTAAGGTTATAAGATTCCACTGCCTGTGGTCGAGCACTCTGACCAGTGGAGCAGTACAAAGTAGTTGCCCTGTGAATATATGACTGCTTTTTGTGCGCATACTAGAAAACTAATGAATATCGCTGCTCCTACTGGGCAGGAGGTCTGGTCTAGAAGGTAGAGCCTCCGTTTGCCTGAAGATAACATCCCAAGATCGCCAGTTCGAGGCCACCGGCACCGTGAATGGCGAGACCTTGAAGCAGCTGACAAACCTAGCCAAGTTATGCTGAGTTATTCCACCTGCTCTTTGGCCACTGTCAGCCTGTGTGGGAGGAAAATGGAGGCCAGAATGCGATACCAGATCATTAAAGATCCATCTGAAATGTCGTGGTTCTTGAAAGATAGAACCTTCTTCAATTGTAAAAATCCCTATTGGGATTTAGTATTGCCTGCCTATGTAAACCGCCTTGAATTAAAGTCGGAGGAGAAATCTGACGATCAAGAAAGGCGGTATATAAATACCTGTATTATTATTATTATTATTATTATTATTATTATTATTATTATTATTATTATTATTACTGGGAAGATATGTGCTTATTACAAAAGTTTCCCTAGATATTTCCATAACAAAGCCATGCAGTAACTCCTTTGGAGACAGTAGTAATTACATGGCATGTCAAAATATTGCTATCTTTCTCTTAGATTTGCTGATCTGGAGCTAATAACAGATTACTGTTTGGCTGTGGCTAAAATAAAGTATGCAAATCCTTTCATACCTCACTCACTCAGCTATCAACCAAGCAAGAGAAAAATCACTTTTAGAAATTAACTTTGCCTTCAACTGAGCTAAATTATTGAAATACTCAAGTTGCAAAGTTGGCCCATCCACGAGGCCAACTGAACCTGTTGCCTCAGGCAGCAGATTGGTGGGGAGTGCTCTTCTCTGTCCATTGTCTTGTCTCCACTACTCTTCCTCCTCCGTCTACTCTCTAGATTGGAAAAGGAAGAGGGGAGCATATAGGAAAAGGAAATCTGCAGGGGAGGGGAGAATTGAGCAAAGACATTGGAGAGTGGAAGGAAAGCAGCTGGTGTATCACTGGGTAAGGAGGGGTAGCATTTGGTATGCCATCTGAGGAGGTCTTGTCAATTGTAAGTTGTATAGGATATTTTTAGCCTAGGACTCATCATAGAATATTCCCATTTCCCTTCCCATGTCGCTAATAGCAATAACCAGTGCTTTTTTTGTGAAAAAAAGGTGCAGAAACTCACAACTTGTTAATCTTTTATTTATTTATTTATTTATTTATTTATTTATTTATTTATTTTAAACCATTTTTTATTGGAGAAATAAAATATTTTTATGTGCTTCCCCCTAAAGATGAACTTACTTCTAAGTAGACATGCATAGAATTGGGCTGTCAATCTCCACATCCCCTTCCCCCTAGCTACTTTTTCTACACATGGGGAAAAATACTGTACAGGTGCACTTGTAGCATGTAGTGTGGCACTACTTTGAGGAGAGGAAGCAGTGAATGGATTCTGAAAAATGGCTTACATGAGTTCCATGTAGTAAAATTACTCTAAGCAACTGTGGGAGTAAGAACAAAAAAGGAATTCTTCCACGAGAGGGGTCCTTAGGTGCACATAGAAACAGCTACTTTTGCAAACAAGCGATTAAATATGGTTTAATTCAGGTATCAGAATACTCTGTGTCTTTGGGAAGGTGCTTGGCATGCAATTGTATGTTCTCTGCTGCCCTGAGCAGCTGCTTTGCATTGCTGGAGTGGAGCTGCAAACGCTGGCTGGCGGAGGGCATGCTTGTGGGGGAAGGATGAGGAGGATCTCTGGCAAGGCTGGACAGCACGTTGTACACACGGAGAATCCCTTTTCACCTGCCCTTACCATGTGAAAACGGGTGCAGATATATATATCTAATCAATGGAGCTTACTCCCAGGAAAGTGCCTAGGATTGCAGCCTAAGAGCCCAATCCTATGCATGTCTACTCAGAAGTCCACTTTAGTGAATGGGGCTTACTCTGGATAGGATGGCAGCCTTAGAGTCCAATCCTGTGCCTGTCTACTCTGCCTCTGTTTTGCTCACCCCCTCCTGGTATGCCTCTGAAGGGGAGGGGACCCTGCAAAAAGGTGCCAGAACTCCGTCCCCCCACGTTCCATTAGAAAAAAAGCCCTGGCAATAACCAAGAACTACTTTCACAGAACGTACATGTAAGTGCAAATAGCTTGATGCTGGTAAGAGCCAAAGATGAGCTTTCTGGCTGAAAACCTATTTGTGCCTCATGCTGACTCTATGATTGTCCCCCGTGTCCTGCAAGCTGCCATGCATCTCCTCTCTGATCTATAGCCTTGAAACCAAAGGCAAATGCCTGGGTCACTTGCCACCTCTTCATCATTTGGAAGAGATTGAGCTACGACTTGCCTGATTTCTTCCTTCTGCACTATAGGCCCTCCATACTCCCTTTGGCAGTAGCATAGCTAGAGGGGGGCAAAATGGTGAGTACTGCAGCTGTTGCAATGCACCGTGTAAGCTGCTCCTCCCACTTACCGTTGGAGCCATTTTGGGCAGTGACGGCAACACGCAGGTGCTCGCCAAACCAAGCACCAACTCCTGTGTGCTGCTATCACTGCCTGGAATGGTTCAAATGGCGAGTGGGTGGGCCTGCTTACATGGCGCATTGTAACATCTGCAGTACTTAGCATTGTGCCCCCCTCTAGCTACGCTACTACTCTTAGGCCCTCCATCCACTCTCAAGTCATCCACCTTTCCCTTTCTGTTACCACAGCACAGCATATTATGGTCTCAATTAAAACACTGCTGTGTGTTTTTAAATTGAATTTACCTGGTTTGTTTTTGATTTCTCACTTGCACCGCTTCCCCTGGCTACTCTCTATCTTTGAAATGGATTACCCTTACATCACCAAATCCAATGTCCAAACATCCTCCTCCCTTCCATATTTATTTCTTTAAAACAGTGGTTCTCACACATTTAGCATTGCGACCCACTTTTTAGAATAAAAATCTCTCAGGACCCACCAGAAGTGATGTCATGACAAGAAGTGACATCATCAAGCAGGAAAATTTTTAACAATCCCAGGCGACTACCCTACCCACACTTACCCAGGAGTAAGTCCCATTTACTATCATTGTTAAAAGCATATACATAGTAGCCTGTTAAAAGTACAGATCTGTAACATTTCCCCAAATGCAGTCACATACCAGGGTAGCAGCAAGTCTAATATACTAAAAATAAAATATTGAAATTAATGGGGACCCACCTGAAATTGGCTCGCGACCTACCTAGTGTAGCATCAAGGGTAGCATCAAGTCTAGTATATTAAAAATAAAATATTGAAATGAATGGGGACCCACCTGAAATTGGCTCATGACCCACCTAGTGGGTCCCAACCCACCGTTTGAGAAACACTGCTTTAAAACATTGATACCCTGCCTTCTTATCCCTGTAAGAACTAGATTTTATAAAGAATATTTTACAAAGGATTATTTCTGAGGATTCCCCTTTTTTATAGCATAATCCTACGCATGTCTATTCAGAAGTAAACCCTGTTTGGCTCAGTGGTTACTCTCATGTGAGTGTGTATAGGATTGCAGCTTCACAGCCCAATCCTGAGCTGCCCAGGGCATCCAGGCTCAGTGGCACCGAGGAGGGCTGCTGCCGAATCCAGTGCCTCCTGCACTAACACGGGAGGCACCTCGGGAGAAGGGGATGTTCGTCCCTTTCCCCCGAGTAAGGTAAGCTGCTCCGCAATGGGGCTACTGACTTTACCACCGACCAAAAGGTCGGTTTTAAGGAAAAGGCGCAGCCCTCCAAGAGCGCCCTGGATCCTGTGGAGCCGAGCTCTGCGGATCCACCTCCCATCCCTCCCCCAGGCACACCTCCCACTTGCCCCCCTCCCTGCATCACAACTCCCGGTCACGCCTCCTCCCCGCCCCTGCCCCACCCGCCGTTCTGCACCCCAGCAGTCCAGGAGACCGCCATGGAACCTGGGCAACCACCCCGCGTTAGCCCAGCACTAGCCGGTGCTGGGCTAGCATGGGTGGGACCCCGGCGGTGAGCCCCACGAATGTGCCTTATGGCACATTTGCGAGTGTGCTCAGCGGCACAGAGTCGTGCCACCGACCACAGGATTGGGCTCTCAGTCTTTCACTGCCTAATCTTCCCCTTTCTGATTCATTACTTATATTACTCCACCTTTGTTCAGAAAATTGCCTATACACAGCACAGCAGATCCTATACACAGCACAGCAGAGCTTTGAGGCAAGACTTCTATGAGAGGGCTACGTATGAGTTGCAGAGCAAAAGACTGGGAAAATTCCTTGTGGCCATGCTACTGATCTACCATTTTTAGCACAGAATTTGTGGTCATTTGTTGTCATTTGTAGTCATAGAATTTGTGGTCATTTTTGGTCAATTTTGGTCATTTGTGAGCAAGACTCTGTTCGTCAGAATGAAATCATCTGAATTATTATCACTTATCAATGTGCATTGTGTTTTAAAGAATCAAGTTTAATGTTGTTCTAACGTGATGGTACTGTGAAGATGAACCAGCTTAATTTTCCTTAACCAACACATTTTCCTTTATTAACACACTCCTTACAGGTTCATGAAAGATGAGTTCCATTGATATTATGCTAAAATGTTCTCATGCCATCAGCTAGCAAAACTTTACAGCTCTTAAACAATCCAATTTAGAAACTGTAATCTGTTGTGGCTCATTGAACAAATTACTTGTCCATTAATTATGGAATTAATTACATTACTTTCCAGTTAATGTTACTACTTAATGAATAAAAGTCTCTCAAAGAAAACTTACTACCAGATCTGATATAACTAATAACACAATACTATGCATGTCTGTATAGAAGGAAATTGCACTGAGTTCAGTGTGTCTTACTCCCAGGTAAGTGTGCATAGAATTGCAGCCCAAAACTTACTTAAAGAAAAGATGTATGTGGTAGATTCTCTCCATATGATTGGGAATCCTGCAAAGGGCAGTCTATACCTGTAAGAACAGAGGTTCTATGATTGGGCTCCATCTTTTTCAGGGTCCCTAATCATGGAGAGAATCTTCCATGTACAGTTATTTGTCCTTAGGGTCTACTCAGATCATTAGCTGAATGCACAGAACTTGGAAGCAGTGATAAGAGGCACAATCCTGATTCCCCACCCTTCACACTCACACATACGCATGTCTTCACTGAACATGGGAAAAGGGCTACTATCAAGTGACTTTGACAGTGACGGAACATGTGAAAAGGGCTACTGTCAAGTGACTTTAAATAAATGACTTTAAATAAATAAGTAACCCAGCCCAACATTTCAGTCTAACATTTAATACGAATATATGGAGTATCTTTTCCATATGGTTCAAAGAAGAAATGACCACCGCCATCAAGTGCGGGGGTGGAAGGGGAGGCAGAACTGCCCCACCAGAGTTCTTTGAAAAGTGCCATCACTGCTGCCCACCGCTGCAGCTGTGATCACGCAAACAATTTCAACCCATGTACTCCAGCCGTTCAGAGTGTGTGGGATGTGAGTTAGCATACTCACAACTTTGGCAATGGCAGCAGTGCTTTTTGAAGAACCCCAGTGGGGAGTCTCTGCCTCACCATCTGCCCCCCCCCCACACCACACATCACTGAAAATGACATATTAAGAATGAACATATTAAGATTCAATGTGTTTCCATCCAAGGTCCCAGAAGGCAGATATAAGCAAATACCATATAAAGAAAGCCTCTGCCCTTGTAATTTGGGAAATGTTGAATCAATCATACACATTCTTTTTTATTGTCCTCGGCATACTAGATACTGCCACACTTACATGACTCCACTTCTCGGCAAAATGAATGGGCTTTCAGATGAGGCAAAACTGAAGTGTCTCCTAAATGACTGCTCACCAGATGTGCTAAAGGGAATTTCTAAATTTTTACTTTCGGTGATTTCGAAGCCTTCTTAATGTAATTTGTCAAAAATGTTGATATTTTATGTTGAACTGTAAATGTTTTATTAGTAATTTAGTATCTTAACCCCATTTTGATAAACGGGATTAGGACTAATTATGTTTGCTTTTATGATTTCTCTATCTATGCCTAATAAAGGTTTATTCATTCATTCATTCAAGAATGAACCACAAAATAGTAACCAGGCAGTTCAGCTAAACTGAAAAACAATGGCCCAACTCCTAACCAACTTTCCAGCTCTGACATTAGCTCTGCCAATAGGGCATGTGCTGCATCTTGCAATTGACAGGCAGTCACTGAGGCCTCCTCAAGATAAGGGAATGTTTTTTCCCTTACCTTGGAACTCCATTGCCCTTAGGTCACTGCTGGAAACTTTGTTAGGATTGCGCCCAATGTCTATAAAAGGGTGTCTGCCATAGGGAGTTTGGTAGATATTGCATTCTGCACATACTGGGTGGAACTTTGAGGATGGGCAAAACTATTGATGGGCAAAACTATTAGATTCTCTGAATTATAATTGGGTTTGCAGGGGGAACATCACCAAAACAGCACACTTGAGAAACTCTAATCATGTCTGGGATCATAACTGAGACTAGTGTGCCCAGTTAGATGCCACATATACCAAGGCAAAAATACCTGTGTTTTTGGTATTCCTGTTCCTTTCTACTGGCTTATGCTGTGAGTTATTAATTTATTTGTAGGGAATATTCTTAAGCTCAAAGTTGTGTTACTAAACAGCAACATAAGATTTGTGCGATTGAGATTGAGGGATTTTGTCACCAGCGTTGTGGGGAAAAAATGTCTGTCATGACAGTGGGAGAGAAAGGGATGCTGGTTATGATAGACAGAAAGGAGGACAAAAAATTGTTGGCCAATTTCAATGAATTTAAGACAGCAGGGGAGGATGAGTCACGCCTCTCGATACTGAAGAAACTAGCAGTGGAAATCTCTGAATCTTTAGCAACTATATTTGGAAAACCCATGAAGGACATAAAGTCTCCAGTGACTAGAAAAGAATAAATATACAATGCTTTCTTTCAAGAAAAAAACAAGGAAGATTTGGGGATTCACTTGTGCTGGTGATGCTACCTCTCCACCTGGAATGGTTGCCCCCCCCCCAGCCCCCATACCAGCTGCAGCCACTCCTCTGGTCTCCAAAGCTGCCTACCAGCATGGTGGTAGCCCCTGAAGGCTAGTCACCCAGCCTGCTTCTACAGGCCTGTAGAGGGTAGGGGGGTGGCACTGGATTGTCTATGGGTGTGATGGTGGGCCTGCTTCCTATGGAATTACTCCAACAGATGCCATTGGTGTAGCATTTTTCCAGTGTCAGAAGCATGTCTGTTATCTGAAGGGGGGCTAGGATCTGGCACACGTCAACTCCTCTTCGTCCCTCCCATGTCACTACATGTAATAGCTTTTCAGAAAATAAATAAATCACTAAAGGGCTAAATTTAAGATTGTGATTTTATTTTTTTAGTTTTGACCAAATTATCAAAGTTTTTCTGGAAAAAAAAAACTTTTAAATTTTATTTATTTTAAAAGCTTCTATAACTCTTCTCCCAAAGGACCCAGCTGGTTTACTCTACAGACAATAACAACCAAAAATTACAAATAAAAAAGAATAAATAAAAATCAGTAAAACCAACAAGCTGCTAATGAAACGATGATCCCAAGATAAGTTTGTATTAAATGTAGTTTATTTCTAGATAGTAGTGAGTTTATCAGTACACTTAACTCTTTTGACGGAAAAGATTCATTCTGGCCTTATGCATGGAACTTGGAAACCTTGTTTTGTCATGCATAAAATGTATTTTTAGCATTTAGTAAATGCTGAATGATGAAATCTTTAAGTGTAGCTGTTCAAACTGGTGACAGGCCAGATGCGTGTCTCTGCAGCAACTTCATAGGACTGCCAACTCCGCCAAGTTCACCTTTTGCCCTTGCCTGTGAAGGAAGATGCTGCACTGTGACTAGGAATTGTGTGGGAACACTAACAAGGCTCTTGATTGGGGTTTTCCAAGACTGCCACATGTGAAGATGTATTAAAAACACATCATTCAACACAATACAGATGTCCACAAGAGATCAATTAGGGTTCAATCCTGAATTCAGCCAGTGCCAGCACTGAGTCTAACACGCCATAAGGCATGTTTACAGCACTGGGCCAATCCTAGTCAGGCGCCGGGCCTAGCACCAGCAGGAAGAGGACACACCACTGCCAGGAGTAAGTGTAACCACCGGGTAGGAGGGCAAGGTGTGGGAGGAACTGGGGTGGGAGGGGAAAGGATCAGCAGAGCTCTGCTCTGCCATATCCTGAACTCCATGTTGGGCCAGAAAGCCAGAAAACAGAGTTTTCTTGTGCCAGAAAAATAGCCAGTACAGAGACACCCCATTGAGGGGCTTGAAGCTTTCCCTGGGGAGACCTCTGGCTGCTTCCTGGCACCTGCTGGTTAAAGTGGTTCTTTGGCGCTCTTTGGCGCCGCTGCTCCAGCGGGCTCCAGGAAGCTTAGGATTGGGCTGCCCGTCTGGTCATGCAATTTGTCAACAAGAATGGCAACCATGTATGTCTCTGCAGTAGATAACAGGGTAGTTCTTTCCCTGTGAGCCAAAACATGATGCATATGATCAAGAATCTTGGGGGCAATTTTCTCATGGTTGCAATTATATATTAGGACTTTCGAAGCCTTTGATATTACAGATTCCTCTCTATTATAGCACTTTGCCTAGTATGTGGCAGCTATAGCCTTGGAAATTAATTAACCATTAAGTGAGTCATGAAGGAAGTTCATCCAGTGGTCTGACATTTTTGTTTGACTTCACTTCTCTCTGCACACCTGTCTCCCCTTTTTTCTGAGCTGGTTCTGAGTGATAATATGATTATTCTGCATGATGTCCACCATCTTGGCATGTTGCAATACCTTGGCCATGTCAGTACTGCCACACAGTCATCAAATGTGCATGTGCCAACAGGGAACAGACAATTAACCATTACAGCAACATTCATTGTCTTTGGGAGATGTTGGTCTCCTCAAAAGAACAAGGTAGATCTTTTTGTATTCTCATGAATACTCTGTATGTAAGTTTCAATGACATTCTTCCAAAAATCTTGGTATTGCTTTTTGCCTATATCCTTTATCTTGTGAAGTGAATCAACAGCCTCAACAACAGAACTTCATCTATCAAGTGATATTAAGTCTGGGAAGCCATCCAAGAATGGATTTCCCATGGTTTGTCTAGTTTGAGATAAGTTTCTGACTTCTCTCTGAAAGTTCATTTGAGTTGAGTGCCCTTGCTTGAGATGAGAAAAGTTAGGGGGCTATTTATTTATTTATTTATTTATTTATTTTATTCATACAGGTATTTATATACTGCCTTTCTTTGGTCGTCAGATTTCTCCTCAGACTTTAATCCAAGGCGGTTTACATAGGCAGGCTGTTCTAAACCCCCGTAGGGATTTTTACAATTGAATAGTTCTAGTCTTCCATAGAACTCCTCGTTCCAGCTGGATTCCTTTCCGGTCTGGCCTCTCTCTGACCCTTCCCCTCCCATGCTCCACTTGACGGCAACTCCTCTCTGCCACCGAGGGTCAGCTCATCAGCATATCAGCGTGTCGTCAGTTCTCAGGTACTTCCAGCTGTTTCGAACTGGCAGCCTCAGATCTTCAGGCATACAAGGTGGCAGCTCTATTTCTGTATCATCATTATACAGATAATTTCTGTATCATCATTACAAAGATGCTTTCCTTCAAACTTTTTCAATGTTCTGACTAGTCTCTGGCACCTGAAAGCAACTTAATTTTCTTCACTAACTCCAGCTGCATTCCTTAGCAATTCTGTTTTCTAGCTGATGAATTTGATCAACAGGGTGTGCAGAGAATTTTATTTTAGGTCTAACAAACCTTTGTTGTAAATTCTCAGCACCTCCCTGATTGGTCCTAGTAACGAATGATTTTATATCCCTTATATGTATTTGGCATCAGACTTCCACAATGTAGTTAAGCGACAACAAAGAATAGAGGTGTCAGATCCTCTAAGACAGGGGTGCTCAATAGGTGGATCGTGAGGTAGATCGCGAGGCAAAATGAGTAGATTGCGGAGTGCCGACCCCCCCCTTCAGGTGCCTCTGGGAGGAAACGCCGGGAGTAAGGCCCATTGTACTCAATGGGGCTTACTCCCAGGTAAGTGTGGCTAGGATTGCAGCCTCACAGCCTAATCCTAGGCATGTCTACTCAGGAGTAAGTCCTGTTATACTCAGTGGGGCTCAAGGTACACCAACATACATTGTACACATAAATGTTACATGTTATGATGGCGTGAACATTGTAAAAAAAAACTCTGGTAGATCTCCGGGCCTTGCTGGGTTTCAAAGTAGCTCTCGAGCCAAAAAAGTGTGAGCACCCCTGGTCTAAGATGTCAACATACAAAAGCCAGCTGCATGATCAGAATGAGTTTTATATCAGACAAGATCCCAGAACAAGAAAGCAGGACTCTTCCACTGTGCATCATTCTTCTAGGATTCTATTGACGCTTTGAGATGGGAAAGCCTGAGCTTGACACCAGTGGCTAAAATTGTGAAAACCTTGGTATTTCCAAATAATACCTTCATGTTATAAACCATTCAATGTGGAATTAAAGCAGAATACAATGAAACAAACCCTGTCAGAATATCTCTATTCTATCAAAAGTTACAGCCAAATAACCAGAAAATAAAAACACAACTGCATTATGTAACAAAAACTGGATTTTTAAAACTTAAAACTGATCAATGAGACAGGCAGCCCAATCCTGAAGTGCCTGGGGCACCCAGACTCAGCGGCACCAAGAAGGGCTGCCACCGGATCCTGCACCTCCCGAGCTACCGTGGGAGGCGACTCGGGAGAAGGGGACTTTCGTCCCCTTCCCCCGAGTAAGGTAAGCAGCCCCACAATTGGGCTACTTACTTTACCGCCGATCTTTCGGCGGTAAGGTAAAGGCACTTGTGTAGGGCACGCAGCCCTATACAAGTGCCCTGGATCCTGCGGAGCGGAGCTCCATGGACCCACCTCCCATCCCTCCCCCTGGCACATCTCTAGCCCACCCCCCTCCCCACGTCACACATCCCCGTCATGCCTCCTCCCCGCCCTGTCTCCGCCCCCGCCGGCCTCCCCTCTCCCCAGAACACCTCCTCCCTGCCCCCGCCCCCATCCCCGCCTACCGTTCCGCAGCTCGGCGGTCTGGGAGACCGCTGAGCCGCAGAAGGTGGGCAACCACCCCATGCTAGCCCAGCACTGGCTGATGCTGTGCTAGCACTGGCGGGAGCCTGGCGGTGAAGCTGGCAAATGTGCCTTATGGCACGTTTGCGACAGTGCTTGGCAGCACAGAGCCGTGCCACCAAGCACAGGATTGTTCTGCGAGCCAATTAGGTGTTGTTATGATACAGCAGGGAACTAATAAGGTGATAATAGGAGACAGCTCTCATTTCCACATATCATAATACAGTTACCCCTGCTAACTGCGCAAAGGGGTAAGAGGAGTTTTAAATGGTACTCCTCTTATATTTAGCAGAGGAAGAATAACTTTCCCCCTACACCCCAGCGCAGTGTCTCTAACTGATATGATGCACACTTTTTATTTATTTACTTAATGAATTAAATTTTGTTTTGTTTTGAGGGGGGGGGCTACAAAATTTTCTTTGACTCTAGGTATTTTTATTAGCAGATAGCAGAGCAGATAGCAGATAGATACCTTAGCTATGCTTCTGGCTGGGGGAGTGTAATGGAAGATCAGAAGATCATCAGGTGGATGATGTGGTGTTGACAGTGATCCCATGTTTTGACAGCTGTTTGACAGCTCTGGGAAGGGCAGGGCTGGCTCCACAGCTGTAATCAATCAAGGCCAATGGAGACTCTGATGGACACCTGAGCTTCATTTGACCTTGATGAGACTTTGAATGGACTGAAGAGATGGCTCAGCTGAGCCTAACTTGGACTTCTCACAGCTGAGCTGGATTTGGATTTAACAAGGGACTGCAGGATAAAAGGCAGCTTCAGAAGGAGCCAAGGGCTGGTCAAGCAGGACGCTGACCAAGAGGGCTACCTGACCCAGACCTACAGGAAGAGAGGACTGCCAGGACCCTGCTGGAGAAGACACACTGCTGGAGAGGAGGAACTCTACTGCAGAAGACTGGACTGTGTTTTGGAGACGGATTGGACTTGGAGGCTTCAGACGTTACCCCCGGAGTTAAGTGGAGTTTTGGGGAGGGAAAGCCTCTGGACAAGGGGACTTGCAGGGAGTGGCTGTGTCTGTAGCAATAAATTCTTGTTATTTGCTATAGATAAGGAGTTCTGTGTTCATTCCATTGCACACTGCAGCTGTTGTTCCTGGAAAAGGAGGGTGTTAATTAGCCAAAAAGCGGGCATTAAAAGGGAGTTGGGATATTTGGACGGGACAAATTGCCGTGGTCGGCAGGAGTCGAGAATTTGGCAGAACAGGGAGGCAGCAGTGCAAGTGAGCTGCTGGGTGGAGGAGGCAGATTCTCCCCCATTTTCACTTTTTTAAAAGTCCAGGCATGACATCACTTCCGGGGCATCAACACCTGGCTACAGGATCATTAGCTTGCCACTGAGTGTCATGTATGCATTCCTCGCCCCAGCATGTATGGCTTGCAGCAGCAGCAGCAGCCAAAGCCGCGTGCCTGCGGTAGCACCCTCAGCGAGTCGGGGTGAGATGGGAAAATCCTAGGAGCCGAAGGAATCCTTAAGATCCTAGGAAATCTTAGGAAAGATCTTAGGAAATTTTGGGGGCCCCTCCTTTGGTTTCTGGGCCTCCGTTTGACCCTGGGCTAGGGTACAAATTACACCCTTTACCTCCCTCTGGTGGGTACTAGCAGCAACTGCTCCAGTGATGTGCAGTGGGTGGGGAGGCAGGTGAGGCAGTGCCTCCCCACCTGAGTCCTTTGAACCGCGGGTGGGTTGTGAGCGCTTGAGCCTCTGGTGGGGAGGCACTGCCTCACCTGCCTCTCCACCCACCACCGCACTGGTACTCCTAGGTAAAGAGTCAGATGGTCTTGCATCAGACTCTCCCCCTCTGCCCAGGGAGCCAGTGGGCAAGGGAGGTGGCTGGCGGTGAGACGAGGCGCGCGGGGGCTGCCGGAGGCAGCGGGCAGGTGAGGGGCGTGCGCAGAGCACCCCCTGTCCGCCTGCCTCTTCCCAGCCGCCAGCGGAGGCTTCACTCTGCTCCTGGCGCGGCTTTCTTGCACCGCCCTCCCTCCGCAGCCGCCAGACGCGCTGGGCAGCCTGGTGGAGGTCTGCTTGCCCGGCTCCCTGGGGAAAGGCGCGCTGAGCCTGGCGCTCCAGCCGAAGCGGGGCTGCTTGTCCCTGAGCGCCTTCTCGGGGGCTGCTGCGTCTGCCGCTGACTGCCCAGAGCAGAGCGCAGGACGGCTGACGCCGCGGGCGGGCGGGCGCGCCCCTCAGCCTCTCCGCCAGGCGGGCAAGCCGGTCACTTGGTCCCCCTCCGCCCAATGAGGGCGCCCGCAGGATCCCCAGGTAAGTCCTGCGCTGCCCTCCTGCCTTAGCCTGCAGCCCGCCCCTCCCCCGATGCCAGTTCCCCAGCAGGGTCCTCTCTGCCAGTGGCGTAACTGGAGGGGTGCAAAGCACTAGGCTTTGCAGGAAGCCTCCCCCAGGGCGACCAGATGTCCTCACCGCCCAAGAGGACCAGGCACCCCACAATGTAGGACACCCCAGAAAAATGGAGGGCGTGACCAAATAAAAGCTGAAAACACTCATACATGCATTTCATATGGTTAGTTCAGGGCACAAGCCTAACCAGGTCTACTCAGAAGTAAGTCCTATTTTGTTCAGTGGGGCTTACTCTCAGGAAAGTGTGGTTAGGATTGCAGCCTTGCAGCCCAATCCTATCCGCACTTTCCTGAGAGTAAGCCCCATTGAGACTAATGGAACTTCTGAGTAGACATGCATAGGATTGGGCTGTCAAAATATAATTTATTTCATATAATGTACTCATTACAAGAAAGCTCTGTGCTGCCTGCAGAGGTCTGCTCACAGGGAAAAGGAGGACATTTAAGTTCTTTTCTAGGGCACAAGGCTAAAAAAGAGGATATGTCCTGGAAAAAGAGGACATGTGGTCACCCTGACCTCACCATGGCTTGCAAGCAGCCCCTCCCCTTTGGAGCCATTCTGGGTGGGGGGAGCAAAGCATAGGTGAACACCTTAGAACACCTCCCCCTCCCGGAATGGTTCAGAAGGGAGAGACCGCTTGCACACCATGGTGAGGCTCCCTGCAAAACTTAGTGCTTTGCACCCCCTCCAGCTACGCCACTGCTCTCTGCTTCCTCTCTCCTCTTCCGGCATGCAAGAGCCAAAATAAGCTTCCCAGCTGCCTCCAGTTTTATCTTGATAACTTTTTCCTCCAGTTTTCTATTTATCACCATGTTTTTTTGACATTCACCATTCCTAAACATACAGGTGATGAACCCTCTGGCATGTATCCCCTTCTGGTATGCCAAGCCCTTGGCCATTCACCAGTTAGTCACTGTAGAAATAGAGAATTCATTCTTCTAAGTATTCGCCTACTTTGGAAGCCTCATCCTTGACTTGGGGAATATTTCTCCTGTCATATGCCCAGTGTCCTATCCTGTTACCTACTTGGTGTATATACTGTACTGTACAAATATCTGTACAGGTGTGTCACATACAAGCATGCCTTCTTTTGTATACGTGTGCAGCCTGAGACATGCACCCTTTCTGTATGTTATAAGCCTCAAGTTATGGTCCTTTGCTATCTTTACCCCAGCATCTGATGCTCCTCCTGTCCTTCCCGTCTCTTCCTGTCCTCACTCCTAGTCTTCATTATGCTCTACGATGTTCCTACACATATTCCTTTCATTGTTATATACGCACTGTACTTTATTTAATGTTTAGCACCAGTCCTGTAAGTACTCTTTGCCTACATATTTATATTCCCATCTAGTACTTGGATTATGCCAGAAGCTTATGACCTTGCTGCCAAGGTCCACCCCTTCCAGCCTACTCCACACTCTCCCCCTCCCGGCCCCAAAAGCTCCCCTCCCCACCCCCCACTGCCAACTTACCAGCTGGTAGAGTCTCTTGCAAGACACTAGCACATGCACCACATCTCTGGCCATTTGCAGCAGCAGCTTAGAAGTGCACAATGGTGTCCTGGCTTTCATGCCACTAGAAAGGGCCTTGTACTGCCAGAGCGCAAGTTCTAATAGTGCAAGGCCCAAACAGTACTGGGCTGTTAGAGCCATTGAAACAAATGGGACTTACCTCTGAATAGTTATGTATAAGTAGTTGTGCACCTTGGGTGTTTGGGTGCACTTGCCCAGGCCTCCTGCAGCCTCCCCGGAGGTGCGGGGAGCCCTGTGCAACATTCGGCAGGGCTCCCCAGGTGAGGAAAAGTGAAAGCGGAGCGATTGCGCCCCGCTTCGCAAAACCAGAAGTGGAGCACGATTCCTCCGCTTTCCCTTCTGACGGGGCTGCAGGGACTGGAGTGCACCCTGCAGCAGCTGCCCATTTGTGCGGGGAGCCCTGCGTGAGTGCCTGCACCTACAGCGCCCGCTCAGATCACTCCACTCTCCCTTTCCCTGACCTGGGGTGCCCTGCAGGCACTCGCGCAGGGCTCCCCGCACACAGGGACGGCTGCTGCAGGGACTAGAGCAGGGGTGCCCAAACCCCGGCCCGGGGGCCACTTGCAGCCCTTGAGGCCTCTCAATGCGGCCCTCAGGGAGCCCCCAGTCTCCAATGTGCCTCTGGCCCTCCTGAGATTTGTTGGAGCCCACACTGGCCTGATGCAACTGCTCTCAACATGATGGTCAACTGTTCGACCTTTCACATGAGCTGTGGTATGAGGGCTCCCTCCATTGCTTGCTGTTTCACATCTGTGATGCAGCAGTGGCAGTAAAGGAAAGGCAAGCCTTGCTTTGTGCAAGGCCTTTTATAGGCCTTGAGCTATTGCAAGACCTTCATTCATTCATATAAGTTCACCTTTAATAAATTCATTTATGTAAACTTATGTAAATTTATTCAAATTTTAAATGTAAATTAATTCTTTTTTTCCCCCGGCCCCCGACACAGTGTCAGAGAGATGATGTGGCCCTCCTGCCAAAAACTTTGGACACCCCTGGACTAGAGGGTGCACCCCAGTCCCTGCAGCCCCCTGAGCGATGCAATCCTGGGGATCGCGTAGCTGCCTTCCCCCTGCCCCTGCTGCCTCCCCCGCCCCCGCAAAGACTTACTGCGGATTTCAAACTCCCAGAGAGTTTGAAAACCGCAGCTATAAGTCTTTAACAGCTGGTTGGTTTGCAGAATATAGATAAATTGTTGTGCTGAAAATCTGAGTCGCTCAGTGAAGGGCAATTTTATCAGCAAGAACCAATTGATGTATGCTTATCAGTTTGTTCTTCACATCAGCTTACATGAGCACTCCAGGAAAACCAATTTTGTAAGCAGTAGAATGAATGGACAGAACAACTATGGGCACATCTCAACTCTCTCGTTGAAATCAATTAAACTGGAATGTGCTTAATGTTGGCTGGATTTTTTAGTGGGAAAAATGAACTTAAATACATAACTCACAGATACCTGCCTATAAGTAGATCTCACAGATAAGTCGAGGGCAGGTTTTGAGGCAAGAATCATAGAATTTTCTGTGACCTTCAGATAAGTCAGGGTCATAAACTTAGGGGGTGTCTGATTAGTTTTGTCTGATTTTACCCTAGGCCAGATCCTGAAAAATAACCTACCAGTAATTGTTACCTAAGAACTGACAGTCTCTAATTTATTAAAAATATAGTAAAAGATCATAAGATTCATTTTTATTCATAAGCTTTTAAATTCTGGTCATCACCATCTTTTTGTAAACACTATCAGAGAGTAATGGCACTGTAAACAACATGGTAATAGAACAGTGGTTCCCAACCTGGGGTTCAGGTACCCCCAGGGGCACTCAACAGGACCTTTAGGGGTACTTGAAAGAGAATGGAATAATGGCAGTGCTCCAGAATGCCTTGCAGGGCCAGCAAGGCAGGAAGGGAGGTAGCTAGTTGACTGTGATAGCCCCACCAATAGCTAATTTTTGGTGATCAATTCATGTATGAACCAGTGATTGAAGACCAGCACAGGAAAAAAACTAAAACATAAAAAAGTGATCTATCACTCAGAATTTCTCAGCACACTTCTGGTGCAAAACAGTGCAAAGGCAGTGTCTTCTGCTCTTCAAACAGATAAAAAGAGGAAACACTGTGATAAATACATGAAGTCTGGGCTTTCATATAGAGGAGATGAGGGCTTGTATTACTGCAAACATTTTGCTAATGTGAAGGGTACAATTTATGGAAATGGGCTGCCAAGCGATATGCAAGTGAAAAAGGTTGGGAACCACTGCAGGAGATGCATGAATCAAATCCACCTTTAAGGTGGACATGAGGAGAAGCATGAATCAGACACCTTTAAGGTGTGTTAAGCCAGAAGCTCTACATATAACATACAACTTAGAACACAACTGGGAATGTGCAATTCAATTCACAGCTGAGACAAGCAACAGCAAATGGCTGTGACCAAGTGCAGCTGCACACAGAAGCAGACCCATTGCTTTCTCTGGGTGTTATTCGTAAGTAATGGTGTTCTGAATTGTAGTTTGTGAGACATTCCATGGGAGTGTTTCCACTTTCAGGGAAGGTGCATCCTGCAGCTGGAACAAGCCCACCCTCACCTGGTCTGAGGGCTGTTTCCTCCTCTTGATTTACAGCAGGAACAAGGCTGTCAGGGGGGTTTCACTCTTAAAGAAGTGGGGTGATTCTGGGAATGTGCCAGCTCTGCTCTCTGTCTTGGGGGGATGTGCCAATGGAAACTGCTGTCTGCTGGTCTAATCAGTTTCCTGGTCAGTTTCCCTGATCCCATGGCTTGTAAATAGGGGGCAGAGAAAGAGGGTGTTGTGACTATGTACATGTTAGGCCTTGGTTGGGATGTGGAGCCTGAACCAAACTAAGTCAGTAATGGAGAAGTTGCTAGCAGTTCCTAGCTGCAACAATGTGAGTAAACAAACACAAGGATTGTTGTCTCTCCTCTGCTGGCCTGAAAGGACAGACAACAAGAATTACAACCCATTGGAATGTAGCACCTTTGCAGACAGACCAGTGCCTTATCAAGCTGATGAAATGCAACTGTGGATCTCCAGTTGGGAGGGGTAAGAACTAAGAGGGCTAGCAACCAGGCCCACTTCCAGAAGGTTCTGTCCTCAAAAGTTTCTGATTGGACAGTCTAAATAAGTATGAAGTCACCTCAGTACTATTAGCATAAGAAGTATAATAATGAGGCCCAAAGGGTGGGTCCGGTCCCTTCTTGGACAGAGGTTTTGGGTGCAACATCCTACATGCTGTGAGCTCCATTGTCCAACATGGGCATCTGGCTTCACAGGTAGCCTGGAGCTAAAAGATCTACAAGAAACTGACCCAGGTGAGAGATAGGAATTAATAGAGGTAGCCAGCTAGCTTTGTTATTTTGTTGCTGATATGTTTCCTAGATGTTTATGCCTCTAGCATTTGCTGCCTTATGTAACTTATGTAACCTGATGTACTTAATAAACTAAAATCTATTTTACTAAGTTGTTTCATTGTCTGTTGGGGACAAAGGTTCAGAATCCTGCCTAACCTTTCAGCAAGCTACCAAGTGTTCATTGAGGTCTAGCAACTTGAGGACTGAAGCTTTAATTGGAGAAAGAGCTCAGTGCTTGCAAGGGATAGAGTTAAGCCTAGAGGGTCTCAGTGTCCCTAGACTGAGGCACTGGCACATACAGGGTGGTGGCAGTACTACTGGACAGGGGGGCCTTGAGGGCTTTAGGGTTCAAAACCAAGAACTCTGAGCGCCCCAAACCCCCCTAAGTTTGTGACAGAGGGACAGTGGGGATTGGAGAAGAGAAGGGGGCACAGCTGGGGAGGAGAAGGGGTAGAAAACAGTTCAACAGAGTGAAGGCTGGTGGAGGAAGAGAGGGGCTGGGGCTGAAGGGCAGAGAGAAGCAAGCAGTGCAGGAGGGGGGGGAGGCTGTGTGGGGGGCTCCTCTCCTCCCTCTTGCTCAGAAGAAGCAGATACAGAGCTGTAGACTCTGCATGAAGAAGCAGCCCTCCTGTCTCTCTCCCCATCTTCAAGCCTTTCCTGGGAGTAAGCTCCATTGACAATAATGGAACTTACTTCTGCGCAGGCATACACAGGCTTGGGCTCAAAGGCTGCCATCCTATGTACACTTTCCTGGGAGTAAGCCCCATTGACAGTAATGGAATTTACTTCTGAGTTGACATGCACAGACTTGGGCTCAAAGGCTGCCATCCTATGCGCACTTTCCTGGGAGTAAGCCCCATTGACAATAATGGAATTTACTTCTGAGTAGGCATGCACCGGCTTGGGCTTGAAGGCTGCCATCCTATGCGCACTTTCCTGGGAGTAAGCCCCATTGACAATAATGGAATTTACCTCTGAGTAGGCATGCACAGGCTTGGGCTCAAAGGCTGCCATTCTACGCACACTTTCCTGGGAGTAAGCCCCACTGATGACACGCATGGGATGCGCTCCAGGCTCCCGCTCCCCTTTCCTGTCCTTTAGAAGACTAGGAGGGGTGGAGGAAGAGGAAGTCAGAGCCGAGGAGACCAGGCTTGTGGAGCCTGAGCGGGTGGGACTGCAATGCCCAGGAGCAGCGAGGAGGAGGGAGCGGCAGGTGAGCTGAGCAGCTCCCAGGCTCCCCGCTCGAGGTGTGGAGTCAAGTGCTTCCTAAGCACGCGGTGGGGGAGCGGGTGGTGCGTCACTCTCCCCAGCAGCACCACTGCTGCTCCGCAGTGTGCCTGAAACAGCCCTGACCCCGAGTGGCCCCGCAGATAAGGCAAAGGGTTGATTCAGGAGCGATCTGTTGGGACAAATTTATCGCCCTATAGGCGAGTATCTACAGTGTTTGGAATTTGGTGTAGTTTAATGTTCTAAAGTAATATAATCCAGTAGAGGGCACTGCAGCTCACTAAGAATAATTCAGTGAATTCATCAAGACTTTATTGCTGCTGTAGGTGAACTGTCTTAAAATTTCAATTCTATCTCTTTTGATTCTGATCAAATGAATATGTAGATAATTCGAAATGAAGTGCATTTGCAAAGAACTCCTTCCCCCTTCTAATATTTCCATCCATTTAAGTAAAGTTTTAGTTACTTGTGGGGGAAAGAATTTATTTTCTACTGTACTTGTTTAGGGTGACATTGTTTTGCTTGTAGAATTGATGGCACCAGGGAGTGTGTATCTTTGGAACACAATTCTCTTTCCCTGAGCAAGTGTTAATGTCAGCAGGCTGCCCGCTGCTGTTGAAACTAGTCTCTAGCAGTGTTTCTCAAACTTTGAGGGAGCTTTACTCCCTCAGTAAGTCTTTGTGGGGGAGGGGCTAGGGCAGGATTGCTTTGCTAAAGGGGGGGCGAATGGGGGTGCTTTTACTTACTTTGTGTAGATAGGGCTGCAGCAGGCTGCAGGAGGTGTGGATAGCCCTGCACAGCCCTCCAAAGCACTCCCAGAGGCTTGCAACGTTCACTCCTGAGTTTGCAGCTGCGGCAGGCAAGAAGGGAGACACTCTGCCCCCACGCTGGGGAGCGCCTGGCAGGGAGTGGGCAGTGCAGGATGCTCCCTGTGCGCTCCCTGCTCTCCATTGGTTCAGCAGCAGTGGCAGCCATCATGCTCCTGCTCTGCTCCCTGCCCCCATGGGCAGCAGGACTGCGGTGAGTGTGTGCGGTGGGCTCCAAGAGGGTGCAGGGGAGGGCTGGGCCAGCAGGTTGCCCCCATACCACCCTGCCTCCTCCTGGGCTCCTCCGGCTCCTGGAAAAATGGGGGGGCCCGCCAGGTACAGGCAGGAAATGTAGCTGCCGGGAACCCCACATGAGGCCTAGAGAATGTACCATTGCCCGTCCACCTGCAGAGTACTCCCTACCGTGACCCAGGCTGGGAGCAGATGGCCCCCTCGCCCCTTCCATCTGCCTGTGTGACTGCACAGATGAGGTGAGAGGGCGATTCACCTGTGATTTTTTTCACACAAATTTCTCGCCTTATAGGCAAGTATCTATGGTAGTTAGAAGGGACAAGAGCAGAGCAGGAGGTGGGTGCTGGTTGTTAACTGATAGGCATTGTGCCCACCTTGCTCTCTTGCTGTCATTACAATATGTTTTCCTAAAATAAATCTTCAAGGGAGGATGGTCAAAACTTCAGAGAAATGTGTTAATTCCTCACAATTGAAGAGGATTTAAGTTCCTCGCAAGTTGTTTCCCTGCTGGTGCATCTCCCATTCTGCTCAATGAGGTTTCTTCCCAGGAAAGCGTGGCTAGGATTACCTATAACTGCATCCCTATTCTAATACAATAGGTTGCAGCCGAATCCTATGCTGTTCTGGTGCCCATTGGAGCAGCGGTGCTGAAATGGCTAGCGCTGCATCCTGTTGAAAGAAGCCATGCTTTACAGGGTAGCAGGGAGAGCTATCTATAAAGTTGTGGACAAGACTGAATAGATCACACACACACAAAACATATAGGCGGACCTCTGCCTCTGTGGATCAGGGATCTGCGGATGTAATTACCATGGATCAGGGGGCCTGTGCCCCCGTGCGGTCTGTGCCGACTTCCCGCTAGTGGGAAGCGCTAACGCTGGTGTTTCTTCCTTAAACAAAGCGAAATTGTTACTAAAATGAAGAGCAACCGAACCAGCCTGCACGCTAGATGGAGACTAACTGAACATGAAGTGCTTCCTGTTCATGTTGAGTATCAGCCCAGTCTAAAGCTGGTGGCTCCATTGGGTGCAGTGGTGTCAAATTGGCTATTGCTGCATGCAGCAGCGCCACTGAGGCCGCTGGAATTCCCCTGGGGGGAAAGAGACATTCATCCCCTTCGCCCAGGGAAAGCCCCAAGCCTCGCAATGAGGCTTCTCAAGGCTGCACCAGCTATTTTGCTGGCGCAGACCTGAGGGACACTGTGTTGGACCAGAAGGGTTAACGTGAAGTTCACAATCCTGCAGAGCAGAGATCCACCAGTTCCAGAATTACTCTTAGCTTTTCATCTCTGAAAGCATTAGTACTGAACTAGCTAGTTTGTCATAGAGTAAAATTAGCTCTGTCTGTGTTGCCAGTGTAAGGCAGTGGAATGTGAGATGTGGCCAAATGGGTAAACAAGTTCAGCCACGCCTAAAATATCTTCCACTCCAGCCACAAGTGGGGAAAGTCATTCTGTAAGTCAGAAAGAGTCTGGTCATAGTTAGTTCAGCAATTTCTGCTGCTTTTTAGTCTCCTAAGGTAAGGAGGTATGCTTGGATATATTAAAGTTATGAATTATAATTAGTATAGTACACTAACATCTTTAAAACGATTGTGAGAGTGCTTTCAGTTCTGTTTCTCTGCCCTTCTGTCTGCCATTAGGCTGTTGCTATCTTAGCTTCAAGCATGAAACAGAGAATTTAATGTTTTGATCTTTATGAATTATTAATTACTATATACCCTGAGTATAATCTTTTCTAAACAAGCAATAACACTGATTGGTTCATTGCATGTTACGTTGCTACATGGTATTAAAAAGACTGGGTAATATCAAAATGTTATGTACTCTATGGTAACTGGGACAGGATACTGTATACCTTATGTCTCTTTAACTCGTAAGAAAATGTGGCTCTTTTGGCATGCAAGTTTTTTTTTGGCAAGGGATTTTCTTGTGCATGTGAATGCTTGGCTAACTTTTAATTAGAAAATAATCTGTACAATCTGTACCCAACTGTGGATTTTTCTTGCAATTGCCATATTTGGGCATAGGTATAAAAATTATTATATTTTCCGTTACATTCTCTTTGAGTCCAAATGTATTAAATAATACACATGCACAAAATCAACCACATTTATTATATTTTACATATTATGTATCAAATATTACGTTTGAAATTCACTGAACTAGACCATTTCCACAAATGGGACACCTAGTCTTGCATTTCTCAAACGTGTAAAAAGAATGAACACTACCTTGACTAGAATGTATATCTGTGATTAAAAATGGCAGTCTTATTGTTTTCTGTACTATATCAAGAATAGCCACAAGCACTGCATTCTGGATTAAAAGGCATTCCTAGTATCACTTGAGAAAGTGGTCATGATTAATCCAGTTTTAATGCCAGTAGATTTTGTACTTTTATTTATTTCTGTCTCATATTCCAATTGATCAAATCCACAAGGTTAGCATACAGTGAAAAAATACACAAAAACGATAAAACAGTATGTGGATTAAAACAGAAATTAAATGGAAGCATGAAAGTAGCAATTCATTAAAAAAAACTCATGTTAATTAGAAGCCACTTACAGCATAAATTACCCCTGGGGGGCTGGGGATAAGAATAGGTCCTCGGTTTGGCTGTACTTGTCGTAAGAGGCGACTAAACAGCCACCGGGTAGATGGGACTCGTCAGCCTGGGAAGGCAGCTCATCTGAGAGAAGGAAAACTCTGATCCCAAACCTCCACTGCCTTGTGGCTACATCCAGTTATGGAAAAGGCTTCAGGAGTCAACCTCGAGGCAAAATCCGGAGCCGGAGTCCCTGAGGCAGTTCATGGCTGAACACAGTCATGTTCTGGCAACTCCTGCGACGCCGCTGGAACCAACCGTATTGGCCTCTGCCTTTCCATTGGACCATTTCAGCGACGTGGAGAGGGGGGATTTGCTGCATGGGTAACAGCCTATCCTCCATACCTACTTTACCCAGGCTTCGCGCACTGGAGAGGACACTCTGTTCCAGAACCACCATTCAGAGCGTGACACCATAGTCTTCCAAGACTGAAGGATGCCAACTTTACAGCATAAATTTATGCATGTCTACTCAGAAGTCCCATTAAACACAATGGGCAATTGTGTTCAGTGGGGTTTACTGCCAGGAAAGGGAATGTAGATTGCAGCCTAAATTTGCTCTAGCCAAATATTTCCTTGACAACCCAGATTCCTTATCTTCAGACCTGTTTCTTTTTTTGCAGTGGATGCTTTTCTTCACTAAAAGCTATTGGGTAGCATCTTAATAGATGCTAGTTTTTGAATGGATGGAAATAACTTCTCTTAGTGCAAGGAGGACAATTTGCACATTCTTCCTCCTTTGGCAACCCTTTCTGCTGCATCCCATCCAGAGTGACTTTTCAGGAAGCACAGGGCCTGAAGGGAAGAGGAAAGAGTGCCAATGGTCCCTTGCAGGGAATGTCCTTCAATGTGCTTTAGCATTTGGATGCAACCCACTGGCATACCTGAGGAGGTCTGGGGGCAAATGCACCGGCCAGCACCCTGTGGGGGATGCCCTTGTGACCCATCCCCTTTTTTTTCTTTTTTGGGCCCATTTTTTAGTTCTTAAAAGGCCTTTTAAGGGCTAGGAAGTTTGCCTCCTTGGCCCCCAGAAGGCTTCTCAGGCTTTCAAAGTGTCAAAAACCGGCATTCCAGTTTTCAAAGAAAACCAGAAGTGACTTTTTCAGAGAGGGTTTGTGGCATTTTGCGGTCCTGGCCCTGGGCAGCACCATGGCCGGATTTGCAATTGATGCAGCTAATTTTATATTCTTGATTCTGATAAAATACTGCTGGTATTGTAGGCTGACATGGAACCATTTACTAGTACTTGCTGGGAACAGTTGATTAATCAGCTTTGAACCCATCTATCAGTAGTATCACCTAACCCACATTTTATCCACAAGGATATCATGGGATACCTTATCAAATAATTTGCTGCAATTTAGATACACTATGTCCACTAACATGATCTATCAGACTAGTCACTCTATCAAAGAAGGAGATGAGATTCATCTTTCATCAGGCTTCTGAAAATCACCCCAAATGTTTAGACAGGGATTTTTGGGTGCTCACTAGTTCAAACTCTACCCAAGAGCTTAAGAACTGGTGAGATACCGTATAATGTTCAACATCCCTATAGCATGGTTCACTGCTATTATTCAACCTTTATCTTGTCTATGTCTGTGTTGGCCAGATGTTTCTTAAGGCCCTTGGGAATTGCACCTAGTGTACCAATGACAGTAGGGTAGTGGTTATTTTCTTTCTCCAAAGAAATTGTGTTTCAGTTTCCAGGTCTTTGTAATCTTTTTCAATTGTTTCACCTCAATTCAATTATCTCCTGGAATGACCACTGATAATTATTATAATAATTATTAATAAGAATATATACAACTTGTTGTGGGTAGGGTGTAGGAGTTTCTAGCAGAGTGAAAAACAAACAGCAGCGCAGCAGAAACTCGAGGCTAATGTCCAAGGAAGTCCCTCAGGAGGCTTTGTAAATTGCAAAGAAGCACTCGACACGAAAAGCTGGGTTCCATCACCAAGGTATATTATATACAAAGGATATTTACCATAACATGGTGGAACATACAGCAACACACATACGGCTTCTCGATTCTTATGTCCCCCCCACAGAGAGAGACATGAGCGTTTGTCCGCAGGCTTGTTTTATGCACAAGTCACGCCCACAATCAGGTGCACAGAGTTAGCAATCAGTAACAGCTGCTTCTTGCTATTTGCTACATGCTACAGACAGGCTATTCAAACATAGTGCTTGTCACATTTCCTCCTGTGCACAGGACCTGAGTGATTTCCTGGGTTCAGACCTCAACACAACTTTTCAACAAGAATTTGTAGCACTTTTCAACAACAACAACAAAAATTCACAAAGCAATTTACGGACAAAATCAAATAATTAAATGGCTCCCTGTCCCAAAAGTGCTGTCAGTCTAAAAAGCTGCAGAACACCAGTGAACAGATACTAGGAAAGATTATGCTGGGGTGAAGGACACTTGTTCTATCTGCTCTATCTCTCTCTCCCTGCTAAATATAAGAGGTGCACCACTTGAAAAAATGCCTTTTTGTGCAAGGGAACAGTCTGTTCCAGGCTTTTTCCAGGACATGACACAGGCTGAATGTAGTTTCCTGGGTCTTCCTTTTCCCCTTTTCTAAAGATAAGCATAACATTTGCTCATCTCCAGTCTTCAGGAGCCTTATTCATTCTCCTTGAATTCTCAAAGATGACAAACAGCAACTCCACAATCGCATCCACCAGCTCCTTCAGTACCCTAGCATGTAGTTCATTGACCCTGGCAACTTAAATTCATTCAGAGTAGCTAGGTGTTTCCTTATCTATCAGGAAAGGTGGTGCCCCAGTACTTCATTAGTAGAACTGTTAGGTTGGGCCATCTTCCTCTTCTGAGAGAACTGAACAACTCTGTCTTCTCCCCATCCTCTGTTAACACTTCTCCATCTTCTCTAGAAGATCAAGAAAATGTATACAGTTGACCCACATTTTGACCATGATAGACTTGTGCAAATTCATCTTCTGTGATCAGCAATTTAAATAGTGCAGACAATGCCACCCACCATTCTGTTTACTAAAATAAATACATGCTCTGGAGGGCACCTGAGATTGGATAATGAAACTGCTGTTCAATCTTGGTTCCCACTTGTGTCTTGTCATTTTTAAAGAGACAATATGCATTTTCCAGATGTCAGAGATTTTCAAGGCAATTTTGAGTGTACACTATTTTATTTTTACACAGTGACTCTGGAAAGAAATGCTCATGCAAGCTGGGGCTGACTGTATATTCTGTTGTCTATACCAGGGGTCTCCAAACTTTTTGGCCAGAGGGCCACATCATATATCTGGTACGGTGTAGAGGACCAGAAAAAAAATTTAAATATAAAATTTATATAAATAAATAAGAGATGGAACTTAGATGAGTGTATAAATGAATGAATGGGCTCATTCATTCAACCTCTTTGGCCCTTAGAATACCCTCCAGACACAACCAGAGCACAGCTCCAATCATGTTCGACCAAGTGGGCCAGAGGCTTTCAGGGGACAAGAGGCTAACCGCGGGCCACATGTGGCCCCCAGGATGCAGTTTGGAGACCCCTGGTCTATACCATCTTTCCCCAGGTTACATGTTTACAAGTCTTATGAGAGGAGAGGTGGCCACAATCCCCCTTTTTTTAAAAAATCTGAAGTGTCACCAAAGATTGTGAAACAATCAGTGGTTCCCTAACTGTGAAGTGCAACTCCCAAGGGAGCTGCTATGTATTCACAGGGGTGTCACGGGATGTGCCCAGCATCTTCTTCCCAGGTGCTGCCATTTTTGATCGTGTGATATCTCATACTATCTTGCAGGTCCCAAGATGGCAGCATCTGGGAAGAGGAAGCCGTGGAAGAAGGGAGTAGTTAACGCTGATAAGTTTGGGTACCACTGGGGCAGACAGTTGAAGGGAAATGGGAATTTTTACTGAATTAAAGCTGCAGATGGGAGAGTTGAGTGTTTGAATACTCCCACCAAGCAAAACACCTTTATACATAGAAATCTAATATGCTGGGAGAAAACTAAACTGCTTTCTGACATGGTAGTTTTTCGGCATTGAGGGAGCTTTATTACATGGTAGAGCATTCAAACTTGCACTTTTCACCTGCGCTCTGAAGTAACCCAGTCTAGGAAAAGAGTTGATTTTATGAACCAGGCCAACATGTTTCATCTTAGGGCACAATCCTAACCCCTTATGTCAGTGCTTTCCAGCACTGGCATAAGGGCATTGCAGCTCTGAGGTAAGGGAACAAACATTCCCTTACGTTGAGGAGAACTTCATGAGTGACACCCAACTGCAGGATGTAGTACACGTCCCATTGGCACCACTATGCCAGTGCTGGAAAGCACTGACATAAAGGGGTTAGAATTGCGCCCTTTGTACTTGCTCTTACTAACACGACTACTGTTTAGCATTTTTTTTACATTACATGACAGAGACATGATTCTGCAATTGTTGAAGCTCACAAATATTATTTGAATTTAAAAGTTAATCTGGAGAATTTAGTGTTTCTGTGTTAACATAGCTGTGCCAGGACTAGTTAACACAAATTTTCATTATATTCAAATCACACTGATTTTTCTAACCAGCCTGGATGGAATGGGCAAACACTGTCTGCCTTCAGTCTTCAGCTTGGAAGTCTTAAAAGTACTTTCATGTGATCTTTGAAATTACAGTGTGTGGATTTGTGCTGATAAACATAAGCCAAGCAGTTATTCATCTTTGTTTAGGTCTTTGTAAGTCTCCTATTATGGCTTCTTTGCACTCCTCTGAATCTGTTCCAATCTATCAGTGCAGTCTGTAATCTGTATTTAGGCCTTCAGAAGGTCTCCTCTAAACTTATTCCAGTTTGTCTGCAACATCCTCATGAAAGTGTGGAGTCCAGACACAGTTCTCCAGATGAGAACTGACTAATGCAGAAAAAAAGTAGAACAATTACTTCTCATGACTTGAAAACTATGGTTCTACTAATGCAGCCTAAAATTGCATTGATCTTTATCACAATCACCTGTTTTGCAGCTCCATCACATGACTGATCCCTGTTCAGCTAAACCTTAATTGGGCATCAAAACAGGATTTCTTTTCCTTCCCTATGGTGGAAGTCTTCTGCTGACTTTTTCTTTCTACCATCCCCTCAGCATTCTCTCCCTTCCCTTTTATCCTTGACACGGTGGGACTCTGTCTCAAGTAATTTGATCCTGGTGTGGTGTATAAGTTCATTTGATATAGTTTGTACATTTAGGGCCCAATCCTATCCAATTTACCAGTGTCAGTGCAGTCGTACCAGTGGGGCATGCACTGCATCCTGTTATGAGGAGGTAGTCACAGAGGCCACCTTAACATATGGGAAAATTTGTTCCCTTACCTTGGGGTTGCATTGTGGCCGCACCGGTGCTGGAAAATTGGATAGGATTGGGCCCTCAGTTACCACTCCCAAGTGTACAGGAAGAGCCAGCAGTGAGAGCATACTGTAAAGCAGTGGTTCTCAAACTTTTAACACCAGGACCCACTTTTTTGAATGCTTATCTGTTGGGATCAGCCAGACACGATGTCATGACCGGAGGTGATATCATCAAGCAGGAAAATTTTTAACAATCCTAGGCTGCAATTCTACCCACATTTACCCAGGAGTAAGTCCCATTTCCTATCATTGTTAGGCATCTGGCCTGGATGCCTTTAAAAGGGGACTGGACAAGTTTCTGGAGGAAAAATCCATTACGGGTTACAAGCCACGATGTGTATGTGCAACCTCCTGATTTTAGAAATGGGCTATGTCAGAATGCCAGATGCAAGGGAGGGCACCAGGATGAGGTCTCTTGTTATCTGGTGTGCTCCCTGGGGCATTTGGTGGGGCTGCTGTGAGATAAAGGAAGCTGGATTAGATGGGCCTATGGCCTGATCCAGTGGGGCTGTTCTTATATGTTCTTATTGTTAAAAGCATATACATAATAGCCTGTGAAAAGTATAGATCTGTAACATTTACCCAAATGCATACCACATACCAAGGTAGCATCAAGTTTAATATAATAAAAATAAAATACTGAAATGAATGGGGACCCACCTGAAATTAGCTCGCGACCCACCTAGTTGGTCCCGACCCATAGTTTGAGAAACACTGCTGTAGAGCATACTGTATGTGCTCAGAACTAGACCATATGGATTGGGGTGGCTGGATGAATCCAGGTTAATTTATAAAGTTTGTGAAACGCCAATAAAAATTTACAACTGGGACATGAGAGAACATAGTGAATAGACAAAAGCAAGAGTCTGCTTAATGAAGAAATAAAAAACATCATTCTTTATTAGTCACCAAACTAAATCCAGTTGCATTTTTTTTTCAGAACTTTGAACACTGACTTAGGAAGCCTGTTTCTTTGTACTCTTAATGTGATACTTTATCAGAAAGCACTTTAAGTAGTATAAAGGAAGATCTAAAGTTGTTAATTCTAATGCTGTAACAGCTGCTGCAGCTATTATTAGCCAGCAGTGTTACAGGACTATTTTCTCAGTGAGTGATTAAAGCAACAAGTCAAGCCTTAGCCACTTCTTGCTCCTTTTAATTATTCATTGTTTGACTTTCAAATTTGAAGCTAAAGTAAATAAAACTAATGTTTTATATTCATTTGAATATAACCAAAGAAAGCTGTTTAAATAGATGGCTAAAGCAGAATTCATGATGGAGTAAAATATTTAATGATATGTGTTATAAACTCATATTAAACTGAAGCTAAGAAATGTGGTTATAAAATAAAGTTCCAGTAATATTTTTTTTAATATTTGCATTAATGAGCTAGCAGTTAGTTGTATCCTAAACTTGTTCTTAGAAGGCAAGGGGTGAACCATTTTTGCCAATCGCTACTTCTCAAATCAGCCCACCAAGCCATGCCATCCTCTTCCAGAGTGTCTCCCAGTTTTCAAAATTTCGTTTTGAGCTATGCGGGGTTGGGTATACTAGGGAGGGATGAGAAGAATCATAGTCACTCCCCTCTTTATGTTATCCATTCTCGCCAGCTAACTCCTCCACATTCTTCTGCTCTTGCCAGTGGCTTGCTAGTGGCTTCTAGTCATCCATCTATAGCTGAACCAGTTCCATCTTATACAGTAAATATGTTATACTATTTTTGCAGAGCTGTTACTCCCATAGTGCAAGCAGATACGGTGGCCCACATGGTACTCACTTGAATGGTGAGGTGGAAATGGAAAAGATGCAAAAGAGAGCGACTAAGATGATTACGGGGCTGGGGCACCTTCCTTATGAGGAAAGGCTACGGCGTTTGGGCCTCTTCAGCCTAGAAAAGAGACGCCTGAGGGGGGACATGATTGAGACATACAAAATTATGCAGGGGATGGACAGAGTGGATAGGGAGATGCTCTTTACACTCTCACATAATACCAGAACGAGGGGACATCCACTAAAATTGAGTGTTGGGCGGGTTAGGACAGACAAAAGAAAATATTTCTTTACTCAGCGTGTGGTCGGTCTGTGGAACTCCTTGCCACAGGATGTGGTGCTGGCGTCTAGCCTAGATGCCTTTAAAAGGGGATTGGACAAGTTTCTGGAGGAAAAATCCATTATGGGGTACAAGCAACCTCCTGATTTTAGAAATGGGCTATGTCAGAATGCCAGATGCAAGGGAGGGCACCAGGATGAGGTCTCTTGTTATCTGGTGTGCTCCCTGGGGCATTTGGTGGGCCGCTGTGAGATACAGGAAGCTGGACTAGATGGGCCTATGGCCTGATCCAGTGGGGCTGTTCTTATGTTCTTATGAATTCAAGTATACACATTTGTGCCCCCCCCCCCAAGAAAAACAACTCTCAGGCCTTGAGAAAGTAGAATGAATTGACATGACCTTGTTAGTGTAATCCTTTAAATGGTACAGAGTTGTGCATGTGCTTGATTAAGGGTGCAATCCTAACCCCTTATGTCGGTGCTCTCCAGCACTGACATAAGGGCAATGCAGCTCTGAAGTAAGGGAACAAACATTCCCTTACTTTGAGGAGGCCTCCGTGAATGACACCCAACTGCAGGATGCAGCACTCATCCCATTGGCACCACTGTGCCAGTGCTGGAAAGCACTGACATAAGGGGTTAGGATTGCGCCCTTAGTTGCACGCCCTAGATTCTGTTTCTCTTGCTCATAGTTTAGATCAGGGGTGCCCAAACCCCGGCCCTGGGGCCACTTGCAGCCCTCGAGGCCTCTCAATGCGGCCCTCAGGGAGCCCCCAGACTCCAATGAGCCTCTGGCCTGCCGGAGATTTGTTGGAGCCCACACTGGCCTGATGCAACTGCTCTCAGCTTGAGGGAGACTGTTTGACCTCTCGCGTGAGCTGTGGGATGAGGGCTCCCTCCACTGCTTGTTGTTTCACGTCCGTGATGCAGCAGCAGCAGCAGCAAAGAACAGGCCAGCTTTGTGCAAGACCTTTTATAGGCCTTGAGCTATTGCAAGACCTTCATTCATTCATATAAGTTTAATATATTCATTTATGTAAACTTATGTAAATTTATTCAAATTTTAAATTTAAATTAATCCTTTTTTTCCCCGGCCCCTGACACGGTGTCTGAGAGACGATGTGGCCCTCCTGCCAAAAACTTTGGACACCCCTGGTTTAAATAAAAGACAACATAATAAGATTTCTAGCACATGTGATTATCAGTTAAAGCCAGCATAGTTGTAAAAGATATTGAAAAATACAGCCCAGTTGTAGGAAGGGATGTAATTTACCCTTGCTAATTGAGTAAAGAAGCACCTTTTAAGAGGTGGTTCTCTTGCATTTAGCAAGGGAAAAGCAATTGCCCCAGAAATCTACTGGGGTCTCTTTTGTGCATGCCTCTTTGGAACAGACTACCAATTTTTCATCTGTTTTGCTTTGTAAACTTTTTGCTGAGAAGTGGTATAAATATTCTAAATTATAATGAAATGTGATGCTTGAAGAAACTGTACACAGAACATCTAAACTAGAACAGTAAAAATGAAGACTGCATCTTCATGTGATATGCATCATAATGTGGGAAATGAACGAATTTTTGCCAATAGATCCCTGTATCGTCTGTCTCTTGGGAACAAGTTTCCCACCTCTCCCACAAGCTTGGGGAGAGGTGATCTTAAGGAACAAAAAGGTTAACCCCTGCTAATTGGGTAAGAGGCACTTTTTCAAGTGGGTGCTCCTCTTTTTAGCAGGGGGAGAGTAACTGGCCCACCTCACCCCAGCACTGTCTGTTCTAGTGGCTTCTGCTGGTATTCATTTGCATCTTTTTAGATTGTGAGCCCTTTTGGGACAGGGAGCCATTTAGTTATTTGTTTTTTTCTCTGTAAACCGCTTTGTGAACTTTTAGTTGAAAAGCGGTATATAAATACTGTTGATTGATTGTTGATTGATTAACCTTTCTTCCCCCAACTCCACCCTCTCCCAAAAGCTTTCAGGACAATCTGAAGCCATCAGCCATTCAGTTCTATGTCACTATAAACATTAATATTTCATTGGGTAGAATCTAGAGTACCGTAGTTCAGAGGAAGAGTAACTTTAGATGTTTCCCTCTACATCAGGCGATATAGAAAAGATTAAGGATAATTAGAACGTCTTTGCTGTGACAGGCATATAGCTAAAGCAGATTAAGGTGAAATTGTGTTTGAAGGAAGACATGAACAAGCAAAAATGGTTTTTCAGCTGTGTTTTTGTATCAGTTTCAAATTTCTACATTTGTATGTTTAGCAATTGTTTTTACAGATAATGTTCACAATTTTCTAATATTCTTTATTCTCTAGCAGATGGTGCGCGAAGAGTATACAACAACATCACCAGGTACTAACCTAGATAGGCCTGAACCTCAGTACATCTACAATGTTGGCATATATGGATGGAGAAAGCGTTGTCTGTATCTTTTTGTCCTCCTCCTGATAATCATTTTAGTTGTGGATCTTGCTCTGACAATTTGGATTCTTAAAGTGATGTGGTTTTCTCCTGTAAGTGACTCTCCACATTTTTCTTTTGCATGTAGTATTGCTTCCCTTATCTCCTATGCATGTAAATAGCTTTTTAAAATAACATCTTCTCACCTGATAAGTTCATCAGATTCGTGATATTTCTGTTTCCTTATGCTATCCAAAACTATCCTACTTTTAAGTTTACCTACATTCCTTTAATGAATCCTTGAGTGATCTCCGTCATGTCTTTATCAGATAAATTGTTCAGGTGCCTCAAGTGTCTTAAATTGTTCATAGCCCATCCTATTGGGCTTTAGTGCTCTCACAAAAGTGCTATAAAGTGGTTTCCAGTAGCAGACCAGGACAACGGCAAGAAAGCCAGTGCCTTCCTGCCCATGTTTTCAGCTGTCCTGCCACCCACCAAAGCAAGTTAGTAGGAGAGGTGAAAGGGGGTGGGGGAGGGTGTATTGGGAAAGGGGTGTAATGGGTGGGGAGACTGTAGAAGGGGTGGATCCGGTGGTAACAGCACATGCCAGATCCCATCCCCCTTTTCTGCAGCTTCTCCACCCCCTTTCTCTTGTTGGACGTGCTCTAGCAAAATTACTAGCATGGGTCTGTGGAGGCCCATTGTGGAATGTGAGGCTTACAGAGGTATAAGGGGACTTAAATCCCTGTTGAAACTTCTGATTTCCCTCCCCACCCCCACCCCCGGGCAAACACAATTATGCCCTTTTTTGCTTGGATGCATCAATGGGGGGAGGAATACAATTGGGCTCTGAATTTGTGAAATGTTACTTTACTGATGGAATATCCAAATCCACTGTTTTCTGAAAAACCCTGATAGTGTGAGAATACAACTGCCTGAATTAGTGGCTTCTTGTTGGATAGAAGAATGACTGCCAAACATATTGACCCTGAACCAATTTGTGGGTGGGTGGGTTTGTGGGTGGGTGGGTGGGTGAGAAGGACAAAGGTGTGGGAAGATTACATGTAGCCCCTCCTGTTCCAACCCAAATAGCTTATTTGTGAAATGCTGCTTTTTGAGCAGAAATGTACATACATACCACTGGCAGGTGAGTTAGGGGAGGGAACTTCCTCGCAGCACCTGGTGCTGGTTGCTGTAGCTCAACTACTTGTCCGTGCAGATGTTTGCGTCTCACACATTAGATTGCTAACTGCACTGTGGCATGACATTTTTCTGAACTCCATTACACTTACGGGTGGTCATCACTCTTCTGCTGTCACCTTGGCATCATGATATGCATTTTTAAATATTCATTCCCCTACAGTTTTCATCAAAAATGCTGAAAAATTTTCATCAGATGTTTTCATCAAAATCAAAAATGCTTCTCATGAGAATGTGATTTGGCATTTCAAAAACATAGAAACAGGCATGCCCCTGTGTCCACAGATGAGTTGCATGGACTCCCCCAAGGATGTGGAAACAGTGGATATGGAGGGGCACCTGTCTTTGTACACCCCCCCCACCCCTCAGTACTCCCATTAACATGATTTCGAAGGTTATCCCAGCAAAAATGGTCTTCCATTACAGGGTCTCTATAACCATACAAGCTTATAGTGACACTCAGGCTGCCTCTCTGCAACCTGGGCACTTAAAAAAAGAGAACTATCTCGAGGTTAACAGGAAGCAGATGTTGACCACTTTCTGTTAACCTAGTTTTTTGCAAGTATGCAGGCTGCCAAGAGGCAGTGTCATTAACAACTTGTATGCTTATAGAGATCCTGTAAAGGAAGACGATTTCAATGGCCTTGGGCAGCCCAGTCCTATCTGCCTCAGCACCACTGGGTTCAATGGCACCAAAATGGCTACTGCTGCTTCCAGTGGGGTCAGGGAAGCTGCCTGAGGTCTCCTCAGGGGTAGGGGACATTCATGCAATGGGACTACTCACATCTGCACCAGCTATTTTGCCAGCGCAGACAACAGAAGCCTCATGTCAAGCTTAGCAGCCCAACACAGGGGATAGGATCCAGCCACACCCCTCCTGGGCCAGTCTCTTCCTGTACCGCCCTCTCCCTTGCCCCATAAAGCTCACCCCATAAAGGAACGTCCCATAAAGGGACGTCTCTACCCCGCCCCATAAAGCTGCACCACTGCCCAGTTGTGTTACTGTTAGTGACTGTGCATCACCCTCCTTCCAGCGCTGAGGCCCAGTAATGACTGGTGCTGGCCCACCGCCAGCACTCCCTACAATCTGAGTGCTATAAACGTGCTTTATGGCACATTTGCAACACCCAGCGCCAGCATACCGACGGCGCTAGAGAGTTCAGGTTTGGGCTGTAAATCATGTTAGTGTGTGCATGGGGGGAGGATTTTCAGATAACCAAATCTGTGGATATGGGGGCCAGCCTGTATAATACTTACTACGGAGAGATTGTCACAATCGTAAAGCATACAGAATACAGGTCACTTAAAGCACAGAGCTGTTTTTTTTCTTGTTACAGATTGGAATGGGATATCTACATGTTGAAAGTGAAGGAATTCGTCTAGAAGGAGAGTCAGAATTTTTATATCCTTTATATGCCAAAGAAGTTCACTCTAGAAAGGTAAATAAGACTGTGATATTATATACACCTACTTGGACTACACCCCAGTTAATTCAGTGGGACATACTTCTGAGTAAAGGTGCATAGGATTGGGCTATAAGAGCCCAATCCTGGGCTCGACATGCCGGTTTACTGCCGGCGCGCACTATCGCAAACGTTTGCGAGGCCTAATGGTGGGTCAGCACCCATGCTAACCCAGTGCTGGCCAGCGCCGGGCTAGCACTGGGCAGGTGCTCGGCTTCCGCCACTTAATGGTCACACATACTGCCAAGCCGCAGTAAGGTAAGCAGGGGCAGGGGTGAAACGGGGAGGAGGCGTTCCAGGGAGGGGGGAAGCAGGGAGAGGTCGAGGAGGAGGCATGCCGGGGGGAGGGAGCGTGGAGGGAGGGAGGTGTGTGCAGTGGAGCTCTGCTCCACTAGATCCAGAGCATTCATATGGGGCTTTGCACCCTACACAAACACTCTTCCCATTGCGGGGCTACTTCCCTTATCTGGGAGAAGGGAATGAAAGTCCCCTTCTCCCAAGGTGCCACCTGCAGCTGTCATGGGTGTGTTGGATGCGGCAGCAGCCATTTTCGGTGCCGTTGCAGCCGCGTGCCACAGGAGTGCAGGATTGGGCTGTATGTCAGGTAATCAGTGCGTCATCTAAAAAAATACCATTTACAAAGCTTACATAGGCGCAACTCAATAATGCACTGTAAAACTAGAATAAAAACTAATATGGCTTTGTGCTTCTCTGATTTTGTTTTTAGCTGCTCATCATGTCTTGTGGCATGGACAGGATAGCACAGATGTGTATTACCATCTAAACCACGAACACACACACATCATTTTCATTTATCATGGAATAAACTGGCCCTGTTAGCCATATTGTTGTTTCCTATCCTGGTTCTTGTGAGACACTCTCTTCTACCTTCATACACACCAGAAGGTGCTGAGGTTCAAGACTGGTCCTGTGATGGACCTTGTAATATGCCATTGTGGCAGTGAACAAACTGACAGATCAAGCGAAGGAAGACAATGCAGACATAAGTCAGGGGATTTCAGGTTTGCAGCTAGCTTGCCCTCTGTTAAACAGTCTGTCATAGGCTATTTGGAGTATTCAAGGGACCAAAATAGTTTTTCCTGTGAGGAATATCTGAAACAAAAGTTTGCAACTTCTTTTCTATACTCTAGGACTCATCGCTGCTTTTACAGTCTACTCAAAATGTGACCCTAAATGCACGCAATGATGATGGGAACATCACAGGCAGATTAAGTGTGGGTAGGTTTAAACTGTGTTTCTTCAATTTGCACTGTGAAGACTTCTAATACGCAAAGAGTTACTCACTCATTAATTGATTTATAGGGTTGTTCTTTGAGAAAGCTCCATTTGCATAAGAGGGAAGAGGTAATTTTAACTGATCTCTCCATTCCACTATAGCCCTTTGCATCCCCTGAATTCCCACTGCTGAGGGCTGGGGGCTTCTCAGGTGCAGATATTTGGGGGGCACAGAGGGTTGCAGAGGGAAGGGGAGATTGATGAAAATGTTTCTGCAAACAGAAGCATCTTAGGCTATAAGGCGTAGTCCAAATGCTTTTTAAATACTCCCAGATAGTCAAATGGACTACCCAATCCTATGCAGGCTTGGGCCACCAACTGGAGTGCTTGCAATAGCAGTATGGATCTCCATTGTCACAAAATGGTCACCAACAACACACGGAGTGCTCCATTGGCAGTCGTTTTGGGAGCACTCCCTGTCTGTCTCCAGACCTCGCCACAGCCACTGGATCACATAAGGCAGTGACTGGGAGGGAGAGAAACTAAGTAGGGAGGGGGAAAGAACAGGGGTGAGGAGGCTGTGGGAGTGGTAGATCCAGCAGCGGTGCTGTGCACCGGGTCCTATTCCCTCTGTCAGCAGCCTCCTTGTCCCCTTCCTCTCCTCAGACTTGCACAAGCTACAGAGTTGGCACAGGTCTGAGGAGACCCATTGCGGAGCAGGAGACTTTATGAAGGGTTAATGAGATTTAAATATCCTTTCCCCTCCAAAGCCTTCTGATCTGCCCTTCCACTGCTGGATACAGCATGCTCCTTTTGGTTATGGCTGCACCAGTGGAGGGGGAGAAAGGATAGGATTGGGCTCTGAATAAAGAAAACAAAGCACTGATATTTGTTGGTCTTAACTGGAACACCAGCATCTGGGCGATTTGCTTTTATCATCCAACTTGGGACTATTTGTGTTCTGAACTTTTAACAAATTTTTTCAAGCTTTGAGCATAATTCATGGCACTTAATATACATCGCTGACAGTGTTCCCCCTAAACTGTGCAGCCCCTTGGACAGTATTGGAGTCCAGACCAGCTTCCATCATGGTGCTCCAGAGCTTGGCAATGATGACATTATCGCTGAGCACTCCTGGAGCTGACTTTGTGCAGCTCCATTAGGGTTCTGCACAGTCCCTGTAATTTTTACAGGGAATACAGATCAGTGAACAGTGAACATTGCCAGTTAAACAATTGTAGCATGTGATACAAATTGCACAGACATTGATTAGACAACTAATATTAAGCAATTTAATAATAAAATAAAATCTGAAATTATAGCATAAAACCTAATGGATTATTTAGTCCCTTGCTCCATCCTTCCTTCTCCTTTTCACATTCCCAGCATTGTTGTACATACACATTTTTGCATGTGGATACAAACTAGATAATTCCTCAAACTATTTTTCTTAACCATTTGCTTTGAACAATTCAATTTTTTCCTGCTAAACATGCAACGTATCACTGAAAAATTTGCATATGTTGAAGAGATGAGAGATAAATGTTCCCTTAAAAATATTAATCATGTACTTTTTAGGTCCTAACATGGTACAAATCGACAGTCCGGAATTTCAGATCAACTCCATGAATCTGGATGGAAAACATCTTTTTACAGTAAACGAAACTGAAGTTAGAATTGGTACAGATAAACTTCGAATTCTGGGTTTGTATGCAAGTCTAAGAAACAAAATTAAAAAATCATTTAAAGGACATAAAGGCTTCAATGTGAAAGTAAAGTGAAATAATTATTCCAGAAAATAGTCAGTGTTAATTATAGTTAATTATAGAAAATAGTCAGTGTTTATTAATCATTGTTTTAGCACAACCATTTTCAGTGGTATTTTATTTAGTGCTAGTTCCTGTTTTATGTCATTGAAACAAAGTATCAGTCATTAAATTTCCTCAAAAATTTTCCAACATTGATATATGGAAATTTATTTTAACTGTGTCAATCAGTCAAATAGAAGCAAGGGAGCTATTTTGTAAGTTAACATTCATAGGATATATGTTTAGCTCTTCAAAGTTGATTAGCAGTCTTGTTACAAATTTGCCCAAGCCAATACTATTCTAATATTTTCTTTCAATAGTTATTTGCTAGTGTGTTCATCTTAGGTATTTAGCTACATAGAGCTTCTGCAAATGCACACTCAGTCTTCACCATGATTGTCTGAATCTAGAGTGTGTGGTAAAATGATGGCCCAATCCTATCCCTAGTGGTGCCGCCAGGTGGAGTGGCACCAAAATGGTTAGCGCTGGGGCTGCTGGAGGTCTCCGTGGAGGAAGGGGACAAACGTTCCTGCAGTGGGGCTTCTCAAGTCTATGTCAGCTATTTTGCTGAATCTCCATGTCAGGCTTTGCACCCTAGGCTTTGCATGGAGGATAGGGCTCCACCGTTCCCACCCCGTTCTGCCTCACCTCCTCCCCTCGCCCCACCTTCCCCACACCTGAACACGTCCCCCCACCCCCAAGGCCCTCGCTACTGTCCAGAGCTCCTACCATGCTCCGGGCAGCATCTATCTGGCACTGGGCCCAGTGCTGACTGGCACCAGTGCTCCCTCCTCTCTGGGTTTTGCGGACATGCCTTGCAGCACATTTGTGACACCCAGCACTGGCACTAGAGGCCCATAGGATTGGGCCCTGAATCCTGAACTTGTGATGATCCTACATGTAGGCTTCTCACTGGGCATACAAATGCTGAAAAGCCATAGTTACCTTCAGTTTTCCAACACGTGAACTCAGCAAGAAACCAAATGTAGTATCCTTGTGCTTTACAACCTAGACATGGTTTGCACTGAAGTGCCTACACGTAGGAAATTGCTAACAAGTGAAGCAACTCTTAGAGTTTACAGGACCGCATGTGGTCTGATAAAGCTGCCCTGAAATTCATAACAAAATGCAAGGACATATATAATGTAAACCCAAGGTGTTGTAGGACCAGTTCTGTTACTCTGCCAAGTTCTAATCAGAAAAGGTTTGCTGTTTCCTCCCTGCCCCACCTTCAAATATAATGCTTCTTATAATGACTAATGGCTACAACAATTTTCTGTTTCCTGTAATACTTTATTCTTGTGTTTCAGGGCCAGAAGGAGCTCTTTGTGAACATTCTATAGAAACACCACTTATCCAATCTCAAGGTGAAGAGCTTAAGTAAGAATGTCTCTCATATACCTGTTATATTGTAAATCATGTTCACAGCTCATTAGGAACAGGTCACTCATGACACTATATATAGAATGTCATAGTGGCAGATCACAGAAGGTACAGATTCACTACTTGGAGAATTTAATCTGCATATTTTATTTATTTATTTATTTATTTATTTATTTATTTATTTATTTATTTATTTATTTATTTAGCGTGTGGCATATAATACATGGACTTGTTTATCAATTAGACAGGATCAAATGTCAATGTCCAGTTCATGCAGCCATTCAAGGACAGAGTAACCTTCATAGAAAAAGTCAGCCCATGGGCCAGTACACCCCCTCAGTTTGCAGCCAGGCACAGTGTGGTACATGTTGAGACATGCTATTAAGTTTGCTTTAAAATACTGTTTGTCTCCAGTCATGGGGCACAATGAGACATGACAATAAACTGTGAGTTTGCCACTGAGTGTAGTCTCCCCACTTCATGTTCCTTTCCTCTTCCAGTGTATAATACACATAATGTATAATTGTGTGTGATATGTCACCATGTTCTGTGTTTTGTCACTCACATGCTAAATTATTGTCATGCATTCCTATTACTACACATTATGGCAGGCCACTCCCTGAGGCCAATTGAAGCAGTTTCCTAAGCAGCAGACGGGGGGAGCGAACCACTTCTGTCTGCCCACTCACCTCCTCAACCTCCCACACCTTGAACTGTAAAAAGAAGAGGGAAATGGACCAGAAGAGAGAACATGGAGGAACATCATTTCTTAACCAGTGGTCCTTGAGGTGGTGTCTGGTGGTATGTGCAGGACCCCCAGACCCCTGTCACCTGGCAGCAAGACCAGCAATGTGACAAGCAGCAGTAGGAGGCTCAGCTCAGCAGGCAGAACTCCAGCGTGCACTTTTCATGCACTTGAAAAAACCTCCTGTTCACCCTGAGCCTCTTACCAGTATTTCTTGCATTGCATCTGGCATTCTGATCTGGAAGTAACTGGTGATGACATTATCTGGTGGTACTTCTAGTACCACGCGAAGTGATATGGCGAGACAAATGTTGAGAAATGCTTGACTAGGTGTCAGATATGCTCTAGCCTACCACTGTCCTCTCCTTCATGCTTCCTCTTCTGCTCCAGCCCCCTCTTTACCCATTCCAGTGAGTGCGAGAAGCAGTGAGAAGGGGACCAGAGGTGAAGGGAGGCAGCATTTGGCCTGCTGCTTGGGCCAAAGATTAAGAAATCTTGGGCCACCCTGCATTATGAGCAGAGAAAAGAAACTTGATGTGGGTTTGCAGTTGCATCCTGCCGTTGTTACCTCTCCTCCTTCTTTAGTCCTTAGCTGGCACTTGGGGAGAAGGTTTTCCTCTCAACCAATACACTGCTGTAGGTACCGCTACAATCCGGGTGTCATTCATTCACTTCCACTCTTTGCAATTGTTAGTGATATTTCTAGCCTCATCAGTGATCAGTTGCTGGTTCCTTAGATCTTCCTCAATGTGTCTGAGCTATGTTTTCTTTGGTGTTTCCTGTTGAACCCCCCAGTAGGAAGGTCACTCTCACCAGACAATTGTTACCTAGTTTAGTTCTGCACTTATAGTGGTGTTCAGGAGATAACTTCAGGTTAGAGATGTAAAGCAAAACACTAAGCTACTATCTAAAAATGAAATCCATATTTCCTGCTTAAATTATGAAACGAGTAAACAGGATCCATGCATTACAAAATTAGACTGTGCTCCAGATTGTGCTGTTTTTAGTGCTCTTTGTGTCAAAGATGAAGCAACCTCATTACAGCTGAAACTCTTGCTTGGGAGTATTTCTCTTGCATGTATTGTGACATTTAGGGCACAATCCTAACTAACTTTCCAGCACTGACTTGGCTGCAGTGCCGCCCCAAATTAAGGTAACAAACATGTCCTTACTTTGAGGAGGCCCCCTTGATTGCCTTCCCACTGCAGGATGCAGTACACGCCACATAGCTTGATAGATGTACATAGCTGGTACATAGATGTACATAGCTGGTACAGCTATGTCAATGCTGGAAAGTTGGTTAGGATTGCACCCTTATTCTTGGTTATCTGTGAGTCATTCCAACAGAAAACATCATAGCATGAGGCTGACACAAAGGTCTTTTCTAGTGAATGGCCTCTTGGCTTTGAGGTCTAGTTTTGTTTTTGTTTTTTTTTGAAAGACATATTTATTCAGAAAGAGTCTGTTGTGGAAATGTTCCCAAAACAAGAGACTGGGGATGACTGACATCTTTCTTCATAATGCTCTTTTTTAAAAAAAACTTGACTTAGAAAATTAGAAGAAATTAAGCTGAGTTCCTTTGTCACTTGAACTGCCTGCATACATTGTTTCCAACTATGGTAGCTTCACTCATGCATTTACTGTGTCAAAATCTATTTTAAAAAATAAATGCAATATTCACTCTTCACTATGAATACGAACCAGGCATTCAGCATTTTATAGGCAAAGATGAAGTTTTCCCTAAGGCTGTAATGAATCTGTGTTCATTGTGAGATGTTTCGGGACAGACAGCATGTGAGCTCATGAGTGGGCGGCAGAAGAATGGAGGATGGGGCCAGGATCCTGACCCTGTTCCTGGGCAGCCTGGGGCAGCTCTGGGCTGCTTGGATCTGCACCACCTCTTTAGGTGGTACAGATCCAAGTCGACGAATTGGGGCTGCAGCCACTCTCCCTGGGGTAAGGGGAAGCAATTCCCCTTGCCCTAGGCTGAGCCACTTTCAGCCGCAAACTTCTGCTATATTTGGGGCAGGCCTGCCAGCCTTCCCATTCCCGTGCAAGTTAGGGTTGTGCTGTGAGAACTACAGCAGAGAGAAGCTCTGCTGGATGCTTGATTATTTAACCTGTTTGGAATTGGTGTTTAGGGTTTGGATTCTGGTTCATTGAGCAGATCTCTCTGACCATCTTTTTAGATCTGGATTCTGTTTGGTTTGGCTCCTGGAGGGCATAGAATAGGGCCACACTGCTAAAGCTAAGCAGGTTTTGTTCTAATGTTCCCTGTAATTTTTATAGGAAACCCACAGAGCTGTACAGTGCCTGGGTGGAGGGAGCTCCGGAGTGCTCTACGATGACATAATTTGTCATCCCCAAGGTCTAGAGCACCCTGACAAAAGCCATGTGGGGCTTTGATTTTGGCTGTGTGGCCACACAGCTGTGGGACAGTACAGTTTAGAGCCTGGCTGGGTGGTTGTTTGCATACTCCATGTTTCATGGTAGAATAAAGGTGAGACATAAGCAATAAATACACATGCAGGTCAATCACGACAGCAGACATTGAAATGTGGGTCTGGTCTGTAAGTTGTTCACATAGTTCCATGGGGAAAAGGCTATGGTTTCCAGATCCTGGTAGCACAGATCTCTCTGGATCCTGGCCAGAGTCAGTAGTCAAAGGGACCAATCCTATTCAACTCTCCAGTGTCAATATTTTTGAACAGTATTATCCATAGTTGTCAAATGGGTAATATTCTTCAAAAGTAAATACCTGATAGTGATTTAAGTACCAGCAGAAAGGGCATATTTCTGAAAATATGAAAAACACCTTTTAAATGAATAACAAGAAATTTCCACTTCCGAATTTGTTGTTTTATCTTTCCTGTCCCTATGCAAACACATGCTTTACCACTAAAATCAACAGAAACGCAGCTAGCTGGACTGTGTATGTGTTCCTTTGCATTTAGACAATGCAGCAGTCCTAATGGGCTGTAAAGAGAAAGTTCTCTTATCCTTTTCTGCCACCTTGTGGCACTACACATTTTCAGGGCCTTACAGGAAATGATATATTTCTTATAATAAATAGTTCTACATTATGTTAAGGTTTATAAATTGAGAATTTTAGGGTTTTCTTTACTAAACTAATAATTATTCAATGTTACCCAAAATATGTATACTGAACTTTGTTATATATTAATTTGAAGTGACTTTGCTATATTGGCACAAATGCAAAAAAGGGAAGGCAACACCAACATGACCCCATTGCTGGGCAGCGTGGAACAGCCTCTAGCTGCTCCATTCTGCTTGGACTTGCACCACCTCCTGAGGTGGCGCAGTTCCAAGTAGACCCATTGGGTGCAGTGTGACATGTGGTAAGGGGAAAGTTTTCTTCTTGTTGTGCCGCTTCAGTCCCCAAACGTGCGCTGAATCTCCTGCCAGCCTGCCTGCTCCAGTGCAAGTTAGGATTGCGCCCTTAACCAGTCAGTGCATTTCAGCATGTCTTATTTACATCGCCACTCTGCCAAAGATCTCCAGCAGCTCATGGATCGTTTTAGCAAGGCCTGCCAAGATTTTGGACTGACGATCAGCCTGAAGAAAACACAGGTCATGGTTCAGGATGTGGACTCACCTCCCTGCATTACAATCTCTGCGCATGAACTGGAGGTTGTCCATGACTTTGTGTACCTTGGCTCAACGAACTCCGACACTCTTTCTCTCAATACCGAATTAAACAAGCGCATCGGTAAAGCAGCTACCACGTTTTCCAGACTCACAAAGAGAGTCTGGACCAACAAGAAGCTGACGGAACATACCAAGATCCAGGTCTACAGAGCTTGCGTCCTGAGTACACTTCTGTACTGCAGCGAGTCATGGACTCTTTGTTCACAACAGGAGAGGAAACTGAGCGCTTTCCACATGCGCTGCCTCCGACGCATCCTCGGCATCACCTGGCAGGACAAAGTTCCAAACAACACAGTCCTGGAATGTGCTGGAATCCCTAGCAAGTATGCACTGCTGAAACAGAGATGCCTGTTTTGGCTCGGTCATGTCGTGAGAATGGATGATGGCCGGATCCCAAAGGATCTCCTCTATGGAGAACTCGTGCAAGGAAAGCGCCCTACAGGTAGACCACAGTTGCGATACAAGGACATCTGCAAGAGGGATCTGAAGGCCTTAGGAGTGGACCTCAACAAGTGGGAAACCCTGGCCTCTGAGCGGCCCGCTTGGAGGCAGGCTGTGCAGCATGGCCTTTCCCAGTTTGAAGAGACACTTTGCCAACAGTCTGAGGCTAAGAGGCAAAGAAGGAAGGCCCATAGCCAGGGAGACAGACCAGGGACAGACTGCACTTGCTCCCGGTGTGGAAGGGATTGTCACTCCCGGATTGGCCTTTTCAGCCACACTAGATGCTGTTCCAGAACCACCTTTCAGAGCGCGATACCATAGTCTTTCGAGACTGAAGGTTGCCAACAAAAAAAAAACAAAAAACAATTTACATTGCACTTGACCAGAGACTTCCTCCCCTTTTTTACTTTGATGGGTGTCCGCCAGAGTGGCTAAGCCCAGTGCAGGGAGTGGAACAGGGTAGGGGGAGGGAAGGGCAGGAGGTGGACAGAGGCATTGGAACACTGGTGCGCCAGCTCCCTCCACTGCTGTGAAGTGACTTATTATGCTTTTCTGACAGCCTGCACTGTTGGAACATGCATTCCACCAGTGCAGGCCTTGGTTAGGATTGGACTGTAAGGGAAGGGGCATGTTTAATCTAAAATGGGGTGATCAGTGGGTTTGTAGATTTTATTAAGTTTCCCCCAAGCTTCCCTCCTCCATAATTGGAGCACTGGCTATTGGGCAGCCCAATCCTAACTCCCTGCATGGCGAAACAGCAGCACCAACATGGCTTCCACTGTATCCCATGGGGGTGTTTTGGAATGTTGAGACATCCTTGGCGTAAGGGAAGATTTTTTTTTTTTTTAAGACAGTCCAAAGCTTGTCTGAAACATGGAAGTTCAGCAAAAAAAATCCACACTGGCTCCCAAGCCGGTTTTGTGTGTTGGTAGCTGGAAGTGAAGGAATGAAAGCAAAGGAAAGGAATGGTTGACACTCAAAGGAGTTAAGGCAGTGTTCTCCTGCAGCAGAAAAAAATAAATCTGCACTGTCTCCTGTTGTTGGATTGTGCGCACTTTGAATATTTCTTTCATTAGGAAATTGTCCTGATCTAGCAAAGCAGTCTGTGCTTGGAGATACATTATATTTAGAGCAGAAAATGAAATCAATATTTGCAAATGTACAAAATTCATCAAAATTTTGCCGTAGATCAGCATTTCTCCATGATCGTCTGACACTGTACATGGTCACATGGTCCACCTTTTGGAAGTACCACCTGAAGTAACTGGTGATGGTGTAATCATTAGTTACTTCCAGATTGGAAGTCCAGACACAACATGACAAAAACCAGTAAGAGGCGCAGTTTGGATGTGAGCCGAGCCTCCTACTGCTGCTTGTCACAATGTATTGCTGGTCTTGCTGCCAGGCAGTGGGGGCTTGGGGGTCCTGTGAGTACCACCAGACATCTCAATGACCCTTTTATGCCCAGGGCCTGCAAAGAGGAGTAGAAGTGACTACTGTGGGAAGGAAACATACGCAAACAGGCACCAGACCATCAAAGATCACAGAATGTGGACTAACTTGCACTATTTTAAATGGAATCTGCTTCAAAGCTGCAATCTTAAATACTGGTAGTTTTATTACAATTAGTGTCACTTACAACAGGGTGAAAAAACCACACTGTATTGAGATGTTAAGTTTGCTTAAAATGTTGTGTTTGCTTTCAGACTAGAATCTCCAACTCGGACTCTGAGCATGGATGCTCCCCGAGGGGTTCGTATTAAAGCACAAAGTGGGGGCATGGAGGCTCTTTCTCATGAAGATATCAGGTTCCATAGTTCTGGCTTGGTGAGTGACAAAAACCTACTCCATTTTACATCTTCTGTTGAGAATGTTGAGGTTGCCATTTGAGTTCAAATGTACCTGCTAGTTTTCCAATTTCCTGCTAGTTTTAGAAAATATTATACAGGTCCAGCCTATTTATACACAGATTTGACTCAACACAAATGGCCCCTGCAAATGAGAAGGAATCTGCTGATCCCTGGAGAAGGGTAAAATGCACCCCTTTAAAATCAGTTTAAAAAACTGAACAGTCCTTTAACAACAGCCTCCTTAATGAGAGAGATAGGGCAGCTGGCTGGCTAATCCATCATTCCTTCTCTCTCCAGCAGCCCCTCCCTTCCCCCTGAGCATTGGTGCTCTGCATTTGCATTGGTGAAGGGAGGGGCTGAGTGAAGTGGTTGGAGGAGGACTGATTGATGGATTGTCTTCTTAATGACTCTTATCTTAGAGTCAAAAGGTCAGCAAGGCTGTTTTTAAATCACTGGAGCAAAGAAACTTTGTTTTTTAAATTGATTTGCTATAGTGCTTTTTTTGCCATCCACCTGAGTGCTTAGAAGGGAACCCACTGGAATAATTAGTCTCAGCCTGTAATGCTGGCCCTAAATATGGATCTCAAAAAGCAAACTACACATTTGTAGTGACTGCATGGTTAAATTATTTAGGTCCTAGTATTATCCAACTTTTCAGTGCTGATACAGCTGTGATACAGGGTGGGCAAATCCCAAGGGGGCAGCACTGTAGCCTCTTCAAGCTGAGGGATCATTTGTTCCTTTACCTCAGGACTGCATTGCAGTTGCATTGGTGCTGGAAAGTTGGATAGGATTGGGCAATCGGTTTTATATAAATGTATATTCAAGATATCTTAATGAAGTTGCCAGTGTGGACAAAATGAAAAAATAATAACAATCCCATGGAAACCATGTTTAGCACTCTCAGCTGTTCATACAAGAATACAAAGCCAAAGTTCTTCTTTCTGTTGTTTCCTTTAAAGACTTACCATATATTTCAGGCTCCAATGATTAGAGGCAATTGTGTGTTCTGATAAAGGGCACTGCTGCTTGGTCACAAAAGTGCTATTGCTGATTCAGAGCTGATTCATATAGCACGTTTTGAATATACAGGTCCAACCTTTTTATACACTGATTTTTTAATCCACGGATTAGACTCAACATTGATGGGCACTACAAATAAGAAGAACCCTTTTGATCCCTGGAGAAGGGTGAAAAAGTTCCTTTACAATCCCCATTCTGAAAACCACTTTTCTAGGGAGTCAGACTGCTAAAACTGCCAAGAAAAGTGAATTCCTCCCCTGGACCTGGCTCTGGCTCGCTGAACAATGGAATGAGGAAGTGGTGATGCCTGGAATGAGCCAGGGTGATGGGAGGGGATCATTTTTCTCAGAGCAAGCTGCAAAATAGCATTTCTGATTGACCGACTGACTGGTGTTTGTTTTAACTGCTTTTATTTAACCCAGTTTTTGGTATCTGCAGGAAGTCCCAGAACCAAACCCCAACAGATACCAAGATGCCACCTGTAAATATATCCAAGCTCATAAAGAGCTAGAATCCTTGTGACCACAACCTTTAAGAATAAAAAACTTGAAGAATCTATCCGTCACAGATTTGGAGGGCACATATTTTGTTAACATTGTAATGTGGTTAAAAATGAAATGGTAACACCTGGGTCCAGTGCTATTCAAGCAATGTATCAGCAGTAATTCCCTAAACAAGTATTTTATGCATCGCCATCTGTTTCATTTGTAGAGCTTGCTTCCCTGAACTGATTGCCTTTACTGAACTGGGAGGCAGAAAATATTCCATGCAAAATGAAGATAACTGGCTATATTAAAGTGTAAAATCTGTAAAAATTGATTTTATAGTCATAAGGAAAAGGTTAATTACAGCAAGCCTTCTTGGGTCTTGGACAAGAGACATCCTTTTCTAGTCTCATCAAGCACTTGACCTCTCCTCTGAATGCTGATGCTGTTTTCAGAGTGGCTTTCCCCAGGCTAAATTACCGTATTTTTCGCTCCATAAGATGCACTTTTTTCCCAAAAAAAGTGGGGGGAAAGTGTGTGCGTCTTATGGAGCGAATACTGGGGGCAAGGTCCGCACCGGGGGCAAGGTCCTCATTTGCACAGGTGCCACAGGGGGAGGGCAGGTGGAGAACAAAGGGGGCAAGGTTCGCACCGGGGGCAAGGTCCTCATTTGCACAGGCGCCACAGGGGGAGGGCAGGCGGAGAACAAAGGGGGCAAGGTCCGCACCGGGGGCAAGGTCCTCATTTGCACAGGCGCCACGGGGGGGCAGGCGGAGAACAAAGGGGGCAAGGTCTGCACTGGGGGCAAGGTCCTCATTTGCATAGGCGCCACAGGGGGAGGGCAGGCGGAGAACAAAGGGGGCAAAGTCTGCACCGGGGCAAGGTCCTCATTTGCACAGGCGCCACGGGGGGGCAGGCGGAGAACAAAGGGGGCAAGGTCTGCACCGGGGGCAAGGTCCTCATTTGCACAGGCGCCACGGGGGGGCAGGCGGAGAACAAAGGGGGCAAGGTCCGCACCGGGGGCAAGGTCCTCATTTGCACAGGCGCCACAGGGGGGGGCAGGCGGAGAACAAAGGGGGCAAGGTCTGCACCGGGGCAAGGTCCTCATTTGCACAGGCGCCACAGGGGGAGGGCAGGCTTACTTTAAAAGTAAGTTTTCCTCCTCTAAAAACTAGGTGCGTCTTATGGTCAAGTGCGTCTTATGGCACGAAAAATATGGTATTTACACGTCTGCTAATTGAGGCTTTCATTTGTGTGTGTGTGTGTGTGTGTGTGTGTGTGAGAGAGAGAGAGAGAGAGAGAGAGAGAGAGAGCTTTCACTTTTAAACTGATAATGCAACTTCCACTGATTAGCGTAATGTGATACCAAAGAAAACATTTTAGGAAGAAACAGCCTTGCACAAGTACAGCTATTCTAAATGGGTTTTTTTCCATGTAGACTAAAATTGTTTTCAAGAGTCAAAACCGAACCCAGTCTAGTGCATGATATGTTATAAGCAGTTAACCTTTCTTTCTTTCTTTCTTTCTTTCTTTCTTTCTTTCTTTCTTTCTTTCTTTCTTTCTAAATTCTTGCAACACAAATTGTGTCTCCTTTGCTTCCTTGCAGCTTACACTTGATGCGACTTTGCGACTGCCAGCGTTGCCTCAAGGAACAGATGGTGAATCTGGCAGTTTCCAAGAACTCTATGAGGTCTGCGTTTGCCCAGATGGAAAGCTTTTTTTGGCAGCGGCTGCTCAGGAGTCTGTTTGCTTGGAATATAGTCCTGTCTGTCAACAAAGCACCTGAAGTGATCACCTGTTCTCTGACCATTTTTGCCATGTTTTATAGCACTGAGAAACAATCATTATTGGTATTGAAGGAAAAAGTGAAACCAATACATTTTTTGTATTTATTGAATAGACCAGGGAATTGCAACTTAAAATGTATGCTTCAAAATAAATCCTTGAGTTAAGCAAGTACACGGAAGCAGCTGTAATGAAACTTGCAAACCTTGCCAACAAAACAAGCAAATATTTATGTAAAATACAGTAGCCGTAATCTTTGCAATTTGCAGCTCTCCTGTAAGTGAATATAGTCATTGTGGTTCTAGTGTCACAAACATGAGCTATGCATGCTCAGTATCTCACAACAATAAAAGGAAGAGCACAGATGAGTGCCTAAGATGATGACTTGAGTATTCAGGTAAGAACATATGGGAAAAGATGTTTGAAGGACTGGGCTTTAAAAGGTAAGCACCGACACCTTCTATTGAGTCCCAAAACTTAGAGGAAGCCAATACAGATGAAATAAAATTGGTGTTGTGAGAATGTGTTTCCATGCTAATAGATGCAAGTCAGTATTTCCTCTAGCTAAAGCAGTCAAATCATTGTTTGTGGCAGCACTAAATAGAGGACATTGGAGTAATCATTCATTCAAATGAATATATATAAATACTGTTATTATTATTATTAATTTATATCACACTTTCTGCTCAGTCCTTTCAAGGCAGCTATCAATAGTTCTTTTTTGTAAGTTTAAAAACAAAATACAATTACTAATTAAATTGGAAGATAAGGATGATAATGGTGTCTAGATATTTATCTGAATGGCTATCAATTCAGCCATTGAGTACCAGCAAAAGCTAGCGAAAGGCACTCTTTGCAATTGTTGTTGGTTGATCCAACAACAGAGGTGTCAAGAACAAAAAAAAGCCCACCAGACTGAGAACCTGCTCTTTCAGTTGTATGGGCCTATCTGGAAAAGATGAGTTGTTGGTTCTTGTTCTTAATACTCCTCTTGATTCAGATTTAATATGTTTACCCACATCCAGCCCATAAGGCATTCATTCACAGAATTCACCCCAGGTCAAAGAAAAATGTAGTACTGTCGTAGTAAAAAGTAGTCAACAGTAGTACTGTCGTGATTGTTGTGATACATGAATATTTTTTCCACATAAGAACATAAGAACAGCCCCACTGGATCAGGCCATAGGCCCATCTAGTCCAGCTTCCTGTATCTCACAGCGGCCCACCAAATGCCCCAGATAACAAGAGACCTCATCCTGGTGCCCTCCCTTGCATCTGGCATTCTGACATAACCCATTTCTAAAATCAGGAGGTTGCGCATACACATCATGGTTTGTACCCCATAATGGATTTTTCCTCCAGAAACTTGTCCAATCCCCTTTTAAAGGCGTCTAGGCTAGACACCAGCACCACATCCTGTGGCAAGGAGGTCCACAGACCGACCACACGCTGAGTAAAGAAATATTTTCTTTTGTCTGTCCTAACCCACCCAACACTCAATTTTAGTGGATGTCCCCTGGTTCTGGTATTATGTGAGAGTGTAAAGAGCATCTCCCTATCCACTCTGTCCATCCCCTACATAATTTTGTATGTCTCAATCATGTCCCCCCTCAGGCGTCTCTTTTCTAGGCTGAAGAGGCCCAAACGCCGTAGCCTTTCCTCATAAGGAAGGTGCCCCAGCCCCATAATCATCTTAAACGCTCTCTTTTGCACCTTTTCCATTTCCACTATGTCTTTTTTGAGATGCGGTGACCAGAACTGGACACAATACTCCAGGTGTGGCCTTACTATAGATTTGTACAACGGCATTATAATACTAGCCGTTTTGTTCTCAATACCCTTCCTAATGATCCCAAGCATAGAATTGGCCTTCTCCACTGCCGCCGCACATTGGGTCGATACTTTCATCGAGCTGTCCACCAGCACCCCAAGATCTCTCTCCTGATCTGTCACAGACTGCTCAGAACCCATCAACCTATATCTAAAGTTTTGATTTTTTGCCCCAATGTGCATAACTTTACACTTACTGACATTGAAGCGCATCTGCCATTTTGCTGCCCATTCTGCCAGTCTGGAGAGATCCTTCTGGAGCTCCTCACAATCACTTCTGGTCTTCACATATAATTCAGTTTTGTGTCTATGCTTTTTCTTTATAAATATTACATAATTTAAAGATGTATTGTTTGTTAAAATATGAAACTGAATTATGGATACTCTACATCAGTGGTTCTCACACATTTAGCACTGGGACCCACTTTTTATCTGTCAGAATCTGTCAGGATCCACCGGAAGGGATGTCATGACCGGAAGTGACATCATCAAGCAGGAAAATGTTTAACAATCTTAGGCTGCAATCCTTCTCACACTTAACCAGGAATAAGTCCCATTTACTATCATTGTAAATAATATAAGTATAAAGTAGCTTGTTAAAAGTACAACTCTGTAACATTTCCCCAAATGCAATCACATACGATGGTAGCATCAAGTCTAACATATTAAAAATAAAATATTGAAAAGAATGGGGACCCACCTGAGATTGGGCCGCAACCCACCTAGTAGGTCCTGACCCACAGTTTGAGAAACATTGCTCTACTTTATTTTCCTAAGGTTTACAAAATAAAATTTTTAAAAAAATGGAACATACTAGATTAGCTTCAGAATATGATGGTGTTGGAATGAGGTTACTGTAGTGGTGTAATCTGATTCTTCCCTGCAAAAAATAGGAATAATAAAGTATTGTATTCAAATTGTACTACCTCAAAAGGGAAGTGGAATAGGGATCCAGGCAAGGTTGACTCACCAAACAATTTAACTAAGTAACCAAAGAAATGAAAAGCAGTGCTTTTCCCTACCATTTGCTAATGCAAGATGTTAAGAACATAAGAAGAGCCCTGCTGGATCAGGCCAAAGACCCATCTAGTTCAGCTTCCTGTATCTCACAGTGGCCCACCAAATGCCCCAGGGAGCACACAACCTGTGCCTGGTGTCCTCCCCTGCATCTGGCAATCAGAGGCAACCTACCTCTAAAACCAAGAGCTTGCACATACCTACTATGACTTGTAACCCGTAATGAACTTTTCCTCCAGAAATTTGTCCAATCCTCTCTTAAAGGCATCCAGGCAAGATGCCATCAGTACTTCCTGTGACAAAGAGTTCCACAGACTAATTACACGCTGGGTAAAGAAATATTTTCTTCTGTATGTCCTAACTCTCCCAACACTCAACTTTTGTGGTTGTCCCCTGGTTCTGGGGTTATGTGAGAGGGAAAAGAGCGTCTATCTACTCTGTCCATCCCCTGCATGATTTTGTATGTCTCAATCATGTCCCCCCTCAGGCACCTCTTTTCTAGACTGAAGAGGCCCAAACACTGTAGCCTTTCCTCATAGGGAAGGTGCCCCAGCTCAGTAATCATTTTGGTTGCTCTCTTTTGCACCTTTTATTAACAGTATTTTTTTCCACCTCCACTATATCTTTTTGGAGATGTGGTGACCAGAACTGGACGCAATACTCCAGGTGTGGCCTTACCATTGATTTGAACAATGTCATTACAATATTAGCTGTCTTATTCGCAATGCCTTGCTTAATGATCCCAAGCATGGAATTAGCCCTCTTCACTGCCACCACACATTGGGTTGATGCTTTCATCAAGCTGTCCACAAGGGCCCCAAGATCTCAATCCTGATCTGTCTCAGACAGCTCAGAACCTATTAGCCTATATATAAAGTTTTGATTCTTTGCCCCAATGTGCATGACTTTACACTTAATTACATTGAAACGCATCTGCCATTTTGCTGCCCAGTCTCCAAGTTTGGAGAGATCCTTCTGGAGCTCTTCACAGTCTCCTTTGGTCTTCACCAGTCGGAAAAGTTTGGTGTAATCTGCAAACTTGACCATCTCGCTGCTTAGCCTGCCTCCAGGTCTTGAACAGGTTGAAAAGTACAGGTCCCAGGACAGATCCTTGGGGCACTCCACTTTCCACCTCTCTCCATTGTGAAAATTGCCCATTGACACCCAGTCTCTGCTTCCTGTACCTCAACCAGTTCCTAATCCAGGAGAGGACCTGCCCTCTAATTCCCTGACTGTGGAGTTTTCTCAGCAGCCTTTGGTGAGGGACCATGTCAAATGCCTTCTGAAAGTCCATATATATATATATATAATGTCCACGGGTTCTCCCGCATCCACCTGCCTGTTGACCTTTTCAAAGAATTCTAAAAGGTTCCTGAGGCAAGACTTACCCTTACAGAAACTAATCTGATTCTCCCTCAGTAAGGCTTGTACATCTATGTCAGTGTTTCTCAAACTGTGGGTCAGGACCCACTAGGTGGTCACAGGCCAATTTCAGGTGGGTCCCCATTCATTTCAATACCTTATTTTTAATATATTAGACTTGATGCTACCATGGTACGTGACTGCATTTGGGGAAATATTACAGACCTGTACTTCTAACAAGCTACTATGTATATTCTTTAAGAATGATCATAAATGGGACTTACTCCTCGGTAAGTATGGTTAGGATTGCAGCCTAGGATAGTTTAAAAATTTTCCTGCTTGATGATGTCACTTCTGGTCATGACAGCACTTCTGGTGGGTCCTGACAGATTCTCATTCTAAAAAGTGGGTCCTGGTGCTAAATGTGTGAGAACAACTGGTCTATGTGTTTTAAGATTTTCTCTTTGATGAGGCATCCCACCATCTTACCTGGAACAGATGTTAGGCTGACTGGCCTATGTTGTGATAGCCATTAAATTGGCTTAAGTTTGCTTCAAAAGCGAGACAAATTAATGGTGGACATCTAGCATATCTATCACATAATCTACCTCCAGGTTATGAGGCAGTACATAAATCTTTGAATCCCATTTTAGGAGAGGGGTATGCCCTCACCTTGTGCTTCTGGGCTTCTCAGAAGTTCACTCTGGGAAACAGAATGCAAGATTAGATAGGCCTATTGCCTAATCTAGCAGGGCTCTTCTTAGGTTATCCATGCAGAACCACTAGTTTAATAAGTTTGTTTAAAAATCACACTAGGCTGAAGTATCTTCAAGTTTATTATGAAAAATTACTTTATGGCACTTAACAGCAGAAATAATCACATGGCTTTGCAATCAGAAGAAAAAGATTTGAAAGCCTAGAACTTCAATTATTTTTCATATTAAAAGCCCTTTATTACATTTAACTGAAGAGCTTTTATCAATTTTGGTTGTAATTTCTCAAAGCTCATCTTATTCTTTTCTGTTTTACATTCTTTAAATAGAATTATAGTTTCAGTGTACTAATCAAGTTAATTATGACCATTGGGTAATAACAGAACATAATACTAAATGCAGCAGGTTTATTTTATAAGTTTTCATTATTTTTCTTACAAATATTGAATAATTTACATGGCATTATCAAAAGTATTACAATTTATAAAAGAAAGTATATGAATGAAAACTCAAGACATCTCATATGCCACAGTGTGAGACAAAATAAAAAAAGCAGAACATTGGAGCACCATTTAATATGTAATTAAAAAAAGTTTACTAAATACCAAAATGCTTTAACAAGTTATATTATTTCCAATGGCGGCTCATTAATATAAATGAAAAACAAAAAGCTGAATCCACACTACTTCTCTGAAAGGATGGGTCTGGGGTGCAGTTTCAAAAATCTTACAAAAAATAAATTACTTTCTAAGTTATGCACATGCAATTCTCATTGAACAAAAAATATACACATGCCAAAGATGTGTAAAGTAGGTTAAAAGGAAAGGAAGTAACGTGAAAATCATTCAACAAGGATTAAAATGCTGTGCTGTGTCAAAGGTCCCCTAGTAATACCTGATGTAACTTTTGATGCAAGACTACAGCAAATCTATCATCAGATCCAGCAGCCAGTATTATTCCAAGTGAAATCAATGTCCAGGAAAAAAATAAAGAATGCTCTGGAGTGACTTTTCTCTGCAGATTTTTTGAACTCATTAAAGAGACTAATATGCCCAGTCTTAGTACACGGAAAAAATGACTTATTTTGGAAACAAAGAATTGAACAAATACAGTTCAAGAAGACAGATATATACAAACATACATATTTTACAGACTATGATCCTAAACTTTGGTTACATAAAGTGCAATTCAGCCCTGTATTTTTCATTATTGTACATAACCACATTTTACAGCTTAGGCTCCCTGCATTTCTTTAAATACAGTATACGATCCACAGTTTTGCTAATAATGGGCTCAGTTGTTTTTTTAATTACCTACATAAATTGATTCCAATCATATGTACCTCATGAATAAACCAGTTGTTCACTAACGACCAAGGTTGCCACCCAATAGCTGCAAGCAGTAAAAGGATGCATGATTTGCAATGACAAAGCACTAGGTGGTGAAGCCTCCTTACTTCTCCCTGCCTGCAACTTTTCCTGCTGCAGCTGCCTCCCTCCAAGCCACTATTCCCTCTGCTAGGTTCCTCAGACATGCATTTTTTGTATCCCAGGAAAATGCAGATGAGAGGAGAGAGGTTTCATTGGAAAAGTGGGAAAGGTTAAGTGCTCCCTCCCTCTCTGAAACTTCTCTGCTGCAATCCTGCTTTCTCCCTGCTGCTCCACAGCTCTTCAATAGCAACCCAGGTTCCCAGGCTCATGGCTGCCACCAAAAGTCTAGCTTGGCCCTCAGTACCACTAAATCAAATGCATCATATTTATAAGCTGCTAGAAACCATTTAGCTTCTGAAGTACAGTAATTGCACACAAATCATGTTTTATTCCATTATATTTAATATATAGGTCTTGCAAGCAAGGGTAAACTCAGACATGCTCTAATTTTCTCTGTGCATGTGCAGAGAACTTCCACTCCCACCACACAGAGGCATATGGCTGAGAGCATGAGACATCAACAGTGATATGTCACTAAAAAGCAGCTTAAAGAAAACTATGGCAGGAGATATGGTGAGTACATCCGAATCCACCACATCTTTAACTTCTCTCATAGCTTTTGCTGTATGAAGTTTTCAAGTTTTATTATAATACATGCTGTACACTCCATCACTCTCATAGCAACTTCAGATGTGAACCTGTCATTTGGAATCTGGGGAAAAGGAAGTAGGTCTGGGTAGCGAGTTTTTAAGCTATCCACTCCATATGCTTCCAGCGTGTGAACATCATTCGTAAGACCTTCAAGTTGTTGGCTATATTCCTCTATTTTTTGTGCTAGGGCTGTTGGTTTCACATCTTTATCTGACTTACCCCTTACTGCATAGTCAGCAGCAATCAAGGCTAGCTTGGTAGACAAGTAACATTTAAAGCACACCCATTCATTGGCATTTTTATGAAGGTCATTTCTTGCAGCTGAGAAATTTGCTCTCGCTTGTCTCAACCACCTACGTGCCTCAACAGGATTTCCAACTGACTTGAATGTAGGTGGCACAAAAAACCGTTGGGAATATGAAGAACCAGTAGAAGATGGATGTTTATCTTTGGACTGTTGCCTTTCAGATTTATGACTTGTTGCTTCCTGATTCCATGAAGTGTAAAATCTTTGAAATGAAAATTTATCCGATTGAAACCGTGAAGCTGAAGATGCAAATGTTCTTCTAGATGCCCTATCTGCATTTTGATCTATAAAAGCTTGTTTTTCCAACCTGTTGATCTCATTTTGTAAGTGTTTGAAAACTTCATTGGCTATATCAAGGTTCTCTGCATTTTTGTCTGGGTGCCACTTAAGATACAGCCTCCTTATAATCTTTTTCCTTTCAGATTCTGGAAGCTTCCAAGCTTGTTCCACCACTGATGTTACTTCCCTTAAAATTTCTGACAGAGAATTTGCTTTAATTTTCTTGGGAGAATGATGTTTAGATGATGATGAGGAGGAGGATTTGTGACTCTCCCTTCCAGGAAAAAGAGGAGGAATTGTCCTCTGTCCATGTGCTGGAAATTCTGTAGGACTTGTTGGAGTAGATGGTGCACTGTCCCTGCTCTGAGAACTCTCATCAGGCCTTGAGAATTTGTACAGATCAAGAGAGCTTACTATTTTGTATTCACTGTATCCAATATCAATCTGATAAATCTTACCTAGGAAACTGGAATTTTCATCATCTTCCCTTTCTACTTCTTGCACAATGATAGCATAAGTATAGGTAGGATGGTATGATCCATATATATCACCACCTTCAGCATCAACAAGGTAACCAACATATTCACCAGGATAAAAAACATTCATTGGATCCATGAGAAGAGTGTAATGGATTTCAGCGGGAATAGGAGTGCCAGGCATAGGTAGCTCAAGTTTTGATGGTTCTGACGAGTCATACTTCACACCTAAGCTGTCAAGCTTCTCACTTATTCTATAAATATCATTGCAGCCCAACATTGCAATTAAATAGGAAGTATCAGAAATCAGATTATCAGTTGCAGATTTCAGCGTCATTGCTAATGCCAGAAGGAAATTGATGTCTTTGCTGTCCGAGTGTTGTATATAGAGTAGTATCACTGCATTTCCATATCTCTTTAAAAAAGCAAATGTTTCACTTCTACTGTTAGCAATAGGAGCAAAGCCTTTAACCCTTAGTGTTGTTTGCAACTTCTCAAAACAAGAGACTTTCAAACCTTCTCTCAAGGCTTTACAAAGTCTTATGGCTTTTTCTTCATTGGCTAAGAATGCATTGTCATTTTCATGTTTCATAATTCTAATGAGTCCTGTGATGAACTGTTCAGAAGACAGTAGTAACTGGAGCCTTCCCTGAAGAGAACAGAGAGCTCCAAATTGACAAATTTTAGGTGACTCTTCATCCAATTGCTCCTCAAGAATACTACTCAGAAGACGTGGTCGCAGTTTCTGAGGAAATAACATTATTAGTTTAGTGTGAAAACCATGGTCTTTTCCTAAGTAACACTGGCTAAGGTCAACCAGCATTTGCACACCAATGTTACCTTGTATTCTACTTTTGTAATGTGGGGCATCATCAAAAACAAGGATGCTTGATTTTACCAATCGACCATCTTGGCTGGGAAGGTAAAGAGCCAGATCTCGCACATTCTCAAGGTCATTTCTAACCTTAACAGAATCGTTCTGAAGGCTTTTAAACAGGCCAGAAACAACCCTCTTAACGGTACGCATTTCATTAGGATCAAGCTGTTTCCCATCAGAGTTCTTGAATATACGACTCAAAACTTCCACATACTGCTTTGTTGAAATAACATCTTCAGTTCCCAAGTGTTTAAACAATTGGTGGAAGGTACCAAGTTCTAATGGTAGCTTGTAGAGGTAAGGTTTAAAATCAGATTCATACTCCAGATTTATCACAACTTCCTCGGGCTTCAACAGCTTCCAACCTTCTTCAACCATCACAAAAGCAACTCCTCGAAGCTGAAACCTGAATTCTCTTTTCTCTGTACTAAGAAATTCATAGATGCTCCTTAGGACCTTAACTCTTGTTTTTACCATATCCTCATCCAAAGTTGTTATATTGCATATATTTCTGCAGTTATTTATTACTTTATCCAGAGGAGGATCCAAATTGACATTCAGCATAGTCAAAACTTGTTCAAGTTGTTCTTGTGGACCAAGAGTGCTTCCTTCTTGTTCTTTGATACTTAAAGGTGTTGCTTTCTCTGGAAGGATAGGACATGACGTCCACAGAAGCTGCAAAACATCAGTCTGTTTGAATTTAGGATTTACTTGAGCTCCGCTGAACTTTATAAGGGGAAGTGTTCCATTAATCTCTTGATACTGTGGATGGAATCTGACAATTTCTGCAGGAGCACGTTCAGGACACAAGAATGCAATTAAAGATAATTCTTTAAGGAAACTTCCACAGAACAAATCGCTTCTTTCTTGAAATATATGGTGAAGGAGGACGTCCACAGTATTCTGCAGTGTATCCTTAGTCCAGTTTTCAGTGTTGGCTCTCATACTAATCTCTTTAGCAAACTGCAACAACTGTTGCTGAGAAATAACATATTTCAGTCCCATATTTCGAAGAAATGCTACCCATGATGCAAGGAAGGCAGCACGATTCTTGGGTTTTGTGAGCTGCTCCAATTTCTTAAAGAAATCTTGAGGAATGAATAGTTTTTCAGGCAGCATAACTTCAAACACTTTTACAGTCCTGTCATAAAAATGCTTTGCAGGCTTCAGTCTATTACATGCATCATGAATTATCAAAAAGCTCTCCAACTTTTCAAACAGCTGTTCCTTTATTTCTAATGATTCTTCAATAGCAGAAAGCCTGTTCTTTAAGTAAATAAGATGTTCTAGTTTTGCATCATAAGACAGACTTTCAATTTTTGGTAAAAGGTGCTTCAAATAAACTTCAAGGTCATCTACTGGAACGCAGCCAAGCACAGTATACAAGTCTTTTAAATGGATTTTCTCTTCAAGAAAGGCAGCTGAAGTTGACTGTGCCCACTTATCTACTTCAACTGATGGGATGCTTCTTGTGAGTACATAACATGCTCCACATTTTGAAATGCTTATGTATCGTCCACTGATAGATTTATAGCATGGGAGGGACTTCAAAATTTTAATGTCCTCCTGGGATGTCAAGTGAGTCAGGTTGCAATTAAAGTACATCAAGAGAGCTTCAAAGTCATTTTCAGCTAATTTTTCAGTCTTAAATGTTGAGGTCTGGATCATGTAATGTATAGCTCTTAGAATGCTTGAAGGGTTATCTATGTTTGCTGTATGTCCTGACAACAGGGGCATTAGAGCATTGTCTTTGGAACAAATTTTGTTCAAAGCAAGTTGAATACAACCAGTTTTCATTAAAGCATGAAAAACTTTATCAGTCTGAGAATTTGGGAAGAGAGCTATATGCATAAGACTGAGAGGAAGCAAGACTTCACAGTCTGGTACAACAAGCTGATTGGAGGAGACTGTAAATTTTGTACCTGGTAGCAACGCCCAGTCCTTCACAGTATCAACAACATCATCAAATGTGGGTTTTGAATCTTCCTGGTCATCTTTGGCATTTACAGATTCACTGATAAAATGCCATGTATTCTTAAGCCAGGATTCACTTGCAAAATTCTCCTTCCACTTCATACAACCTCTGGCTTTGTATTCTCTTGGCAACACCGATGACAACAGATCAGCAAAGCTGGTGATATCAAACACTTTAGCTACATTGCATTTAAGTAAGATACTGCTGTACCGCAAATAGAGTGTGTTCATGAACAGATCTTTACGAGACGGAATTAGTTCATGATAAGTTGTTAAAAACTTTGGGCGCTTTGAATCAAAAACTTGCAACACACTGTCAAGTGTAATGAGCAAAGGTAATCCTTCAATGTTGATTTCATTTTCTTCTGCATCTTTGAAACAATAGTCAACAAGAAGTTTTAGGTTGTGGAAAAGTTTTAAATTTGTCTGCTGAAGCCGACAAGGCAGCTTCCCAATGTGGCAATTTGAATCTGGAGAAGAAAATGTCATTAAAAATGAGCGGACATCAGCAGGAGTCACATAAGTCACAGGAATGCCAGCATCTACAAGGCAGTAGAAAAGATTTGCAGTTTCATCACAGCTATAGATTAAGTTGAAGCCAATTTCCAGAAGAAGATGTTTGAGCCTATATACATTTTCTGCAACTGTTTTACGTGTTGTAATGTTGTACTCTACATTTTTAAGGTGCTGCAATTCATCTTGCAACAAATTGTCAAAGAATGGTCGAGATTTGTTTGAGGTAGACATATTAACCCAAGTTATGATAATTGCAGAATGTAAATCAGAGCCATCAATGTTTGGAGCACGCACAACAGGCAAGAGTCGCTTTACCTCCTCATGAATGCAACTGTAAACGGCTTTCACCAAGCAATACCAATCAGGCTGCAGATCAAGTCTGTTCGCCGGGAAAAAGGAAAGAAACTTTTTCAAGGTGTCTTTCACAATATGCATAGATGCATTTTGTAAGACTGATACCATTGGATCGGTCCCTTGAAAGTAACGTTTTTTCAGCTGAATCAGAAGTTCAACATAGGCTGGTGCAATCAGTGCTGTCATTAGACTATTATTCCAGTCACTTCGTACTCCAACTCCATTATCATCACGCCACAGATTTCGTCTGGCAGAGTCCAAGGCAAAGTGTCCGTTCACATGAAACGGTAATCCAGTTTCTAAAGATAATGGTAAGAAACAAAATGCCCTATGGGGTTTTTTGTAGTTGTGAGTAATGCAAGCGGCAACTCCCCCTCGTGGAAAAAGGGTAATATCCTCATTCTTATGAGCCGATACAACACTTTTAGACACCTTCTCCATCGCTGAAAAACCTGATCTATTGCAAATTAACCAGGTTGTGAGGTTACCTTCAGAGTCTTCCGTATCCATGGTGTAAGTGATTTGTTGCACAGGTATCTCACTAAGCTGCTTCTTCTTAGTTACACTGTCAATTACAGAGGCATGGAACTGCTTTCGTTTCAGTCTATCGCCATCAGTTACTTTGCCTGTTACAGAATATAACACATTAAGTGCTCCTGTTGTTTTCTCTATTTCACAAATAGAAATTTTTTCCATGTGGTTCAAAAACATCAACAGTTCTGCTCCATCTGTACGCAGCTTATCCAGAAGATTCTGCACCATTCTGTCTGAACATGGCACTTGGGAAATTTCTGAAGCTTTTGCCATTTCTCCATTTCGCAGTGGAAACCTAAACATAGTGCAGTTTTCTAGCTTAAAGTGATCGCCTAAATAGAGATCCAGGACATCTGAGAACTGTGTTCTGAAATCAGCATCCAAGTCTCTAAACATACGACCAGGGCTAAGTGATGTTGCACCTGGAGCATATCTAGCATGAGGATCAAAAATGCAAAGTATATCATTACCAGAAATAAAAGAAGGACAATCAGTTATGTGATACACAGAATTAAATCCTATCCCATATTGACCAGTTTTATAGGGATTGCCTTCTTTAGTGCCTTTTCCAAGGTTCTGAATTCCTCTGATATCATCTTCAGTAAAAGGCTGATTGTTGAAGACACACAGTGCAGGCCCTTGAAGCGGTGACCATTTTTCATCAAATATTCTATCAACTGGATGTTGCCGAGGGTCAAACACAAAGCAGACTTCTGTAGCTTTTGCATCATCAGCATTCTGAAGGAGCTCTTTCAGCATTTCTTTTTCTGATGGATATGCATTAAGTATACTTTTAATTCTGCCTGTCAATTTTTCTTTCTGTCCAAACTCAGTCCCAAGAGCAGTGAAGCAGATGTTAGATGCATATCTTTCTAATGCTTTATGTCGTTTTGGTACAGCCCCAAGCTTTACTGCTACTTCCCTAGGAATGTCAGCATGGCAGTACTTCACAGTTGTGTCTTTCACTTTTATCCAAGGACAGTCATTGTAGCACAAAGAATTAGCAGGCAAGAGAGCAAGGTGAGTATCTGGTAATAAAATCTCACCATACTTTTTTTCACAAAGCTCTTGCTTCTTTTCTCGAATGAGACTCCAAATTCCTTCACTGATGATTCTCCTACAAAGTTGAAAATTCTCTTCAGTCAGGGGTTTGGTTCCTCTTTCCTGATTGACTGACTCAAGAACTAGAGCAAAATCTTCTACTGCAAAGCCATGACGCACACCCACACTTTCAAACAACTCACGAAAACTATTTCTATATTTATTAGAAAGCTGATGGAGATATGGTGCTGCCTCAAAGTTCAGATGAAAAGACACCTTTGTGGGGTCAACATAGCCATTTTCAACAAGAATAAAGCTCCTGTTTTTCAGTTCCTCAATAATGATTGCTTTTGTTGCTCCATTTTGCAGGAGTGCTTCATGGAGATATTTATAGCATGCATTGGTGATGTTTTCTTGATATAAAGTAATTCCATCAAATGACTTTGCAACTTCTTTCAACTGATCTATAACCATATTGACAGTTGGTTTCTTAAGCAAGCCTAAAAAATCTTTGACTGCCAATGAAATGTTCCCACAGCCTTTAAAAGAATGGGAATTTTCATTAAGAATTGGTTTTAAAAGGCAAACTATATCTTGGTGATCAGTAGTAAAAAGGTCAATTGCTGAAAACATTGTTTCAGGTTCATAATCAGTACCTTTCCAGTGCAGTGAGAAGCCTGCTGGTTTTGAGAGAAATGGAAGGAAAGGTATTGTTTGAAATTTTACAGCAAACTCTTTAGCTCTAGGATCTCTGTATTTAAGTTTTTCATCAATGAGACTTAATAATATGCTGCTTCTGAGACAAGCTGAAGCGTGATCAGTCTTGTTAATTTCTGCTACTGACTCTGCACGTTCCATCAGATCTTCCCATAAAATATCATCTTTAGCCATGCCTAACTGAACAAGTTTGACCAAAATCACTGGATTAAGGTAATCTTGGCTGGTGCCATGAGGAAATCGTCCATCTTTTTTATCATACAACTTTGCAACCCGGCCTTCAGGATGAATCAGTCTTGAAGGTTCCACCAGAGGATGTTCATTCAAAGAACAAGGAATACATGGAGTAACACAAAGAATTTCTGAGAACTCACTAACCTTTTCGCTAAGCAAATAGTGCATTAATGGATCACGGAGTTCAGCTTCAATCTCTTGAATATTTGGAAAAAACACTTCAGAAAAGAACTGTCTCTCTGAAAAAGTATTTTCTAGTAAGACCTGTTTGCATCCAGCTTCTTCAAAGCCTGCTTTCACCCAAGAAGGAAGGTCTACAGCACAGAGATTTTTTGAGCCAGATTTTTTTAAGTATTTGAGAAAAATCTTAAAAGCTGCAGATCCAATGTCTGGACGCTTCAACAGTGAATCATCTAAGAATCTCACATTCTTCATGGACACCCAAGAAGAACCATCAGAGAACACTCGGATACCTTCTTTTCCTTTCATGTGAGCTATGTCTTCATAAAATCCTTGACATACAACTGAAAAATCATCATGCACTAAGTCAGGATCAGGCCACACTGCACAGTAATTGTAATCTTCTAGCTCTCCACAGACTGCCATATTGCGTAAAACCACAAGAGCTTCCAGATAGGCTTTTACAATGACATGTCGCATGAACACTGTATTCCACCTTCCTTTCATATCAGTTTTCCATATTTCTTTTCTATTTGATGTAACAGCAAAAGAGCCATTGATGTGAACTGGCAAACCAGTTTTTATTCGAAGAGGTAAATAACAAAACACTTCTCCTAAGCTGCTGCATTTGGGTTTCACTTTCCATTTTTGATCTGGAGTTTCAGACAACATAACTCCTACTGAACCACATGGGACAAGTCCTAGCCTTCGCCCACTTTCATGTAATGAGAATTTTAAAGCCTCCCCTGTATCCATGCAAGAACAGATAAGCCATGTTGTAGCATCTACTGTTTTTTGTGGCAATTCATCAGCAGGTCTTTTTGTCTGTCCAGATTTTGCCATTTCAAAGAAAGAAGCTGTGTCATCTTCTGATCCTCTAAAAACTGGAGAATGCAAGTCAGCGATTCTCCTGAACACATGATGAAATTCTTCGACTACTATTTGCAATATACATGAGGACTTTGGTGATTCTGTAGGAAGCTTTCTAGTATTACTGTTGCAGGTTTTCATGAGTTTAGCAGCTTCCTTTAGAACACTTTCAACAGGGGTAGTTATTGCTTTGGACAAACACAGATTTTTTTTAATAGTCACTGTATCTTGTGCTGCACCAGGATTGCTTTCCTCTGTTTTCAAATACTTCAAAACCATAGAGTTTACACACTGAGTAAACATTATCAGTCTGTGCCCACAAATGCTAAACTCATCCACAAGAGAATAGATGTCTGCAGTATTGTAACAAGTAGTGCAAACTTCACTCACTTTAGACTCTTGCTGAGTTCTAAAAGAAAGTCTGAAAAGTGTCCCTTTGTAATGGTAAGGTGCCTCCACAGTCAATGGGAGCTGACAACCAAATACACCTATAAATGGTTTGAACTGATTAGGAAACTTTCTAAGCCTTTTCTGTTGTTTGCTCCAGTTAATCTTGATCCCAGGATTAGATTTATCTCTTATATGTTTACTGAGATGGCTGATGTTTGGATCAAACATGATCATAAATTCTCTGCTCATGATGATGGGAATATCCGTGATGTGATAAACAGAATTAAACCCCAAGCCAAATTTCCCAACTTTATCAACTTCTGCTCTTTTTAGAGACTCACCTAATCGAGTGATATTTAGAAAATCAGAGTCAGAAAATTCAGAATTGTTAAATGACCACAGAGCGGGCCCATGACAGGCTGCCATTCCTGGATCCAAAAGATTTTCCCTTATGTCATTATTTCTCCTCATGTCAATCAAAAAATGACATTCAGTTGCATTAGCATCATCAGCATTTTGAAGCAGCTCTTTGAAGATATCAGATACAGAAGGGTATTCTTCCAAAATGTTTTTAATTCTTACAGTAAGAGGCTCTCTTTGCCCAGACTGCTCAAATCCCATATTTTCTGGGTTAATCAATCTGGTACTGAGACACGGTACATTCAACCACTCTGCAGTTTTCATCGGTATGTCTTCATGAACCAAAATTATTGGCTCAACAGCATCCTCAAGCAAATCATTTAAGTCATCAACCTTGATATCACAGTAGCAACACTCATGAATTGGTTTCATTGCAAGTCTGTAAGGTTTTTTGCTGCAATATAGTGGGACAGGTGTATTTAGACTTGCAGGAATCTGATTGCTGTATAACCACCTTATAATATTCAACATAATTTGAAGATTTTGCTTACTCTCTTCTTCAGTGAGAGATTGTTCACTTTTGAGGTATATTTTCTGAATAACCATGGAAACATGGTCTGGTGTCAGCTGCTCAATGGACCCACAACATTTGAATAACTGATGGAATTTAGCCATAGTTTTTGGCACACTGTGCAGATATGGTTGTAGATCGAGATCATGTGCTGATTTTATCACTGCTTGCGAAAGTGAACAAAAGGTTTTACCAGTCCAAACCCAGGGAAACTTCAGAGCTTTAAAAGATTCTTTACCTTCATCTAAGTGATCATGCATGAAGCCATAAATCTCAAGCAAGATGTGCTGAAACTGATAGTAATCTTCATTGCTAAATTTTCTGGAACTATGCCAGTCTACTACTACTTTAAAATGTTTTAAAACCGATTTTATGCTAGGTTTGATGAAGATCCCTAATGCTTTTTCAACACTTGGTTGAACACCTTCCACAAGAGGAACAGAAGAACCTACTAAGGTTGCCTGAGATAAATCACACATTTCAGGTGGAGAACACAGATTACTGTGATCGCCCTTCCAAATTAATGAGCTTGGATAATTCGGAGGTCTTTCCTTGCATGCTGGAATCCATTTAATTTTTTTCAGCATTGCTTTCGTTTCAGGTGAATGCAGTAATGAGGAGTTTTTGTTCAAAACTGTTAACAAAGTTCTCGCTTTTCCTATAATGGCATCTTGATTTGTGCTATCGCAGTCCTTCAAGTTTTCAATGCTATGGGCGACACATAAAATGTCTCTTTCCTCTAAGTTGCCTTCACCTTTAAGACCTATTAATCTCAAAGAATGGAGAATATCTGCAGATGTTTTAAAAATAGCAGGGGGAAAGCAGTGTTGTTCCTCACCATAGAACAGATTTTGTAATACCTCCACTTCAGGATCAAATAGCTCAGCAGCTGATACAATCTTTTCTTCTGAAATGTGAATAAATTTTAGTGGCACTAGCCAATCCAGCACTTCTGCATTTTCATTTTTGAGGAAAGTCAGATTTTCCAGAATCCACAGCATAATTTTGGTGGCTTCTTCAGTACAATAAAAGCCACTTTCAATATCTTTTAAAATAAACTTCACACAATCGGTACTCTTTAGCTGTTCTACTTTCAATATGTTCACCAAGCGAATGGTCGCTTCATCACTGCTGTCAATTAATGAAACAGAGAACTTTATATCAGGTGGAAGTTTGGCAGTGTGATGAAGTACTTCAGAACCTTTCAATGCAGTAAAAGCAATTTCTTCAAGTTGTTGTCCAAATTGTTTAAATATTATTAGTTCATGAATGACTCTTCTCTCTTTTTCAGTAATATCAGTTAAACTAGCAAGGAAACTCCTAAGGGCATTTTTGTAGGACATGGGCAATGACGTAACTTGACTGGTCAATTTCTGTACAGAAAGCCTTTCTATTATCTGCAAAACTACACTCGGCAATGGGGCATGTAAATATTTTTTTAAAAGTGGATGTTGTATGGAAGGGTCTAGTTTCTTAAGCACAATCCCACCAAGTTGCTCAATGATGTCAGCTAAAAATTCTGGAAGCTGTGCTTCAGATCCATCATCTAGAATAATTGGTGATGGTGTCCTTAATCTAATAAGTTCTACTACCTCTTGATCTTTATCTAATAATGTCTTTGGAATAAGTGGCATATCATCAAATAAGGACAAGTCTTCAGAGAAATGCATATACAAGTTCTTCCATACCATTTTAATCCATGAAACAGGTGGATGTTTTTTATCTTCAGATAGTGGAAACCATTGCACTATGATCTCTCTACTAGGCCATGAAGTACTCATAATTTCTTTGATGAGCCGTGCAAAACGTTCGGGGTTCAGAAGCTGCAGCTGAGTGCATGGTCTTCCTGAAGTAAAAATAAAAGATAATACAATTAGGAATACTGTGGAAGAGCACTAAAGTTGCAATTGGAATAAAATAGGGCACAAAAGCTCAGCTTTTGGGGAGAGTTCAAAATTAATTAGGTTTCATACTCGAATTCATTGGTCTGAATCATATTACAAAATAGAATGGAATGAACTGCAGCTGGCCAATCTGATTACCAACAAGGATCACTGAGTGATATGCAAGATAGCTAAAAGACAATCTCCCTTTCTGACCAAGGATGCAATCCAAAGGCATCCATGGGCTGATGCAAGCCCCTTGTGTCGTCCCAGGAGGATTGCAAACGTGCCGTAAGGCACGTTTTCGTCTCCTCAGGAGGAAGCTGTGTCGGTGCACAAAGGTAGCTGCGTCAGCGCACAGATCTAGCCTCCATGGCGGCTTCCTCCACGTACCTTGCATCGGCTTGGATGTGCTAAAGCAAGGCTGTGAGGTAGGCGAGGTGGAGGCGGGAGGGAGGCATTCCTGGGCAGGGGGAGGGCAGGCGGCCCTGGGGGCGGGCCAGCAGCAGTTATGCTGGATCCCAACCCCTGTTCCCGGGGAGAACAGAGCATCATCAAGCCGCTTCACTCTCCTCTGACTTGGGCCACCTCAAGAGGTGGCCCAAGTCCGAGGAGACCTGTAGGGGCCAACAGCTCTTACCCAGAGGTAAGGGGAAATGTTTCCCCTTGCCTCTAGCTGAGCTGCTTATGGCCACTATCCTGGGCTGGATACAGCACAAACCTCCTGGCTTGCCTGTTCCAGTGCAGGGTAGGATTGCAACCCAAGTTGGATAACTGCCCTTTTAGGCATTTAGGTATAGGAAGATAAGGACATATGTCCTTATACGCCCCTGTAATGTGCTATGGCAAATACACCCCTGTGGTCTACTATGCCCTCACAGCTGGCCTGAATACCCTAGCAATTGGTTCTACTATCCTTAGTGTTACTTTTTTGCATTCAGTGCACACATATCTCTTAAAACTAAGGATAAAGGTATATTTTTAATATACAGGTTGAGTCTCATTATTCGCGAGGGTTCCATTCCTAGAACACACATGGATGGCAAAAATTGCATTCAAGCAAATCCATTTAAAAAACAATGTCCCTTTGCTAGGCGATTTAAAAACAGCCTTGTTGATTTTTGTGATGTAAGACAGTCATCAGGCAGACAATCCATCAATCAGTCTCTCTCCAGGTGATTAGAAAGGCTTCACTCAGCAACCCTTCCCTTCACCAATGCAAAGTGATTATCATTCTTTCATGTGCTCAGGGGGAAGGGAGGGGTCACTTGGAATGAAGCTGTTCTAAGTGGATAGAGAATGATTGATGGATTTTCAGCTGACTGCCCTCTCTCACATTAACAAGGCTATTGTTAATTTTTTTCCCTTTAATTTAAATGGCCCTTCTCACTGCATTGAGATAAAGACACAAGTGAAAAATCCATGGATAATTAGGTTATATCTGTATCTCTGCGTAAAAAATGTATTTAAAAATGCAATCTAATGTAAAAAGTTATGTTTATCTCTCAAGCTGGTACAAGTGTAGTGGAAAAAGACTAACAGCATAATCCAGAGGTTCTCAAACTGGGGCACTGCGATGCCCCAGTCTGAGAAGCTCTGCTTCTGTCCCCTTAAGGGCAGGGGATGGGAAGGGCAGCAGCAGGGTCCCCAAAACTGCGCTGCTGTTGGGGCTGATTAGGCTTGATTTTCACTTACCTGAATCAGCTCCTGTCTCCTGGGGGTGTGGGGAGCCCTGCAGCAGCCTCCACAGGGACCCCTCCAAGCCTCTAAAAAAGTTAAAAAAAACAAACCAAAACCCAATCAGAACTCACTTCCTATTTTCCAATCAAAAACACGAAATGAGTTCTGCCTTTTTTTAAAACATTTTTAGAGGCTTCTGGGCACCCCACATCCCCAAGAGGCAGGAGCTGGCTCAGGTAAGTGAAAATAATCCCTGACAGCACCAGCAGCACCACAATCCTGCGGATCACGTTGCTGCCTTTTCCCTGCCCCCACAAGCACTTACCTTAGTTACTTGAACTCTCAAACGCAGAATCCTATGCATGTTTACTCAGAAGTAAATCCTACTATATTCAGTGAGGTTTAGTTCCAGGAAAGTGTGCATATACACACTTATCTGGTTATAAGTTCCTTTGAAATCAATGAGACTTCTGATTAAACATGCATAGTATTGCATTGTAAGCTGAGAAGCAGGACATCCCCAGTTCAGATTTTATCTCTGCCATGAATTAACTAGGTGTCTTTAGGCAAGCTACTTTCTCTCAGGCTTAGCTGCAATGTAGGGATATCACTACCTACTTTCCTTACAAAGTTATTTTAAAGCATACACAAAGATAATGCATATGAAGTACTCTGCACACTCAAAGCACTATACAAATATTTTATTAATATGTACAGTAATACCCCCTATAGTGCTATGGATATGTTCCTGGAAAACAGAGTGCTGTGTGAAACAGAGCTGTAGAATGTAATTATAACAGTAATGTAGATGCGTTCACAGTAGTGTACTCACCAGTGCATTAGGTACAAGCCTACTATAAAATTGAACACTGTTGTTATTATGCCTCCTACATGGCAGAGGAAGAAAATGATGGGAAGAGCTACTCTGAACAGGAGGCTGTAACTGATCCATGGGAACTACAAGCTTCTTGTTGAAAAAGGTATCTAGGATAGATTGTCTTGCCTGCTGATTCCTCTCCCAAAACATTTCCTAATATTAAATTATTGGTCCCGTGCTAGCCAGAACACACCATTCTCATTGGCACAGTGCTAGTCAGAATATGCAGTTTCTGATGGATGTATATACAGCCACAACAGCTGTAGTTTTCTACACCAAATTTTTGAATGACTTTATAGATTTTAATCTTTTTCTGTTTTATAATACTGTAAAAATTAAATCCAGGTCAAAGAGTGCTATAACAAAACAGTGTTGCAGAGCATTATAGGAGGTAAAACAGCACATATTTCATTAAATAGCTACTAAAGAGCTGATACCCAAAGTGTCCCTGTAAAAAATATGCTATTAGTTCCATTTTACAAATGAATAGTCTTAATAGTCTTGAAAAAGTTATTTTTCATGGTTAATAAATGGTCCAAAGATTATAATAATGATAGTTATTTTTTTCAGTACCTAACACAAACTTGGCACTCATCAATTATCCTGTAAGAAATCCAAAAAATTATTTGGCCCCAATACCAAACAACATCCCCCCACAAATATTTAACAGTATTTACTATTCAGTGCAGTAAGTATATTTAGCTGCCTACAATCTTATGTATCCCAGACCTATATTACCATGGCATACAAGTGACTAATACATAGTAGTTTTATATAAAACATAAGTGCTGTTCACACTTTCAAAAACATGTAGGCTTATCACAAAGACAGGGTCCCTGATCACGCATACACATTGGTCCTTCTGTTGAACATACAGACAACAGGAGCATGGGCATGAATGCAATCCTGCTCCACCCTTTGCATGCATTCAGCTTACATGCTTCTGTGGGTGTGAACAGGGCTACATTTACCTTGAAAACTATGTTGCAGACAACATACGATGATGTAGTAACATATTGGAAAAATCAGTACTACAAAAAAATCTAATACCCTAGTTTCAGGAACTATACAACCTGTGATACAATATCTGAGAATTGGTTGGTCTGTGTCCAGGTAATGAGCCCTGTTCGCACTGTCAAACTTCAGACAGATGATCAGGATCAGTACAAGAAACAAGCAAAATACAGGCAGCATTCAAACAACTGAAGAAGTAGAAACTGCTTATTTTTATTTGACTGAAATTAATACAATGCAACTCAAAAGACTATTTTAACAATTTAACTACATGGACCAACTACATGGTGGAATTTCTGTTTTTACCTAAAAAATCCACAGAAAAATAATTTAGATTTTAACTTTTTTTTTTTTTTATAACCAGCATGCAGCTACCACTCCAACCATGCAAATGCAAGTATACATACAACTCTTCAGTAGATTCTTAATTCAATGACATGCAATTTTGTGGTGGTACATTTTAATTTTATTTTCACTAAAACAAGAGCTGAAGGAAAAATGTATCCGATTACCTAACACTATCTTCCGCAAGCAGAACTTTTAAATACAAGTGGTAGAAGCAATTTTTGCCAATCCTCCCTTCTCTCTCCAGCCCACCATGCCACATACCATTGTGTTCCAAGAGCAGATTTTGAAGGCATGAAAAACACAGATGGCAGAAAATTGCACCCACACAACTTGAAATTCTGCTTGTGGAAGACAGGGTTTGGATACAACCTATTTTCAAGAGTGTCTAACATTTTAAATAGTGAAATAAACCACCTAGAAAAGGTATGTGTTCTATACACCTTTTTCTCCTGACCAGTACTTTCTCTGCATGCTCATTCAATATCTGACAAACTATGTTTTGCTGGATCATCTGACCAGGCTAAAATCTTCACAATGGTCACAAGAGGCAAAACTTGGCATACCCCAAGCCATGTGCACTCAGGGATAGTGGCGGACCTTCCATTCATTTGATGGGGCAAATTCCCTGGGCACGGAGCTTTGCACACCTTTAGGACCCCATGGAAACCTTTCTGAGGTTCCTGATGGGGTCGGAAACTGTGCTTCCAGTTTTCCAGAAGCACAGTTTAAAGGGTTGGGGGACCTTCAGGTGGCTTCCCTGATGCATCCTGGAGTCGCACAAGGCACAGTGTGCTCCAGGTAAGGGGGGGGCAGATTTGCACATGGAGTGGTAGTATGCTGTGGAGGGGGTGCCACTGTGGACCTTTGCCCCAGGGTGCAGGGCTGGGGAGGTCCACCACTACTCAGGGCAGTTTCATAAAAATGTTGTGATACAGTAGAGCCTGCAATAAAGAGAAGACTAAAGTTTTTTTTTTGTCTGGTTTTTCAAACTATTAAGATTCAGCATTAATTTTAGTTCTCATGAAATGTTAAACTGGTTCCTTAGAAAATCTGAAATCTATATGAAGCTTGATATGCATTGTTTTGCTTTATATCCGAGAAAGCTTGCTTATTGACTTTTATTATACTATAGTTGTGATTATGCATCATCCTGAGTTCTCAAAAAAGGGGGGGGGCAAAATATAAATCTTTTAAAATAAATACTAGTGCCTAATATTTACCTGTTTTGTGAATACAATATAGTATAAACTGAGATAATTTGGCATCTCAAGGATCTAGTCGAGGCTAGACTATCAAGATATGCCAGACCATTGGGAGGTAGGGGTGTGCGCGCATGTGTGTAATTGTCACTACGTACAATACTCCTAGCTGCTTGGTTTGACTCCAAGCAACTTCTGTAGCCTGTCTGCACCTGAGCTGGGACCAACAACATTGGGAGTCTACTTCAAAGCTGAAAACACTTCCAGCGAGATTTTTATAATGGACTATCAGATGCCGGACAATAGGAATTTTACTATAATATGATTTTTAAAACTTTTGGATGGGGTAACTTGTTGCAAGAGTTCAACTTGTATTCATCAGCCTTAAGTTATTCTTGAACTATTGAGTGCCTTTTGGGGAGAAAGGGGAGCTATAAATTGAGTAAATAAAAACATTTTGGTATGGAATAAATTATAAAGCATTTTCAATTTTCAGTTTCCAAGCAATATAATCTTCCCACAAACATTTAATTCAAAGAGTATACAACCAATAATTAATTCTGATTGTCTGCTATCTTGCTTACAATGAAAACAGATGTGTAGAAAGTAATACAAGTTCCATATTTTAAAGGATTAATCAGTCCTGAACATTTTTTCACCTTACACAAGTCAGCAACCAGGTGCCTGATTATTTTTTCAAATATGCTTTAGGTATTAGTACCGTGAAACAAAATCTGAAAAGCACAAGTACTATGGATCAAGACAGTAATCACTACCCATCTGGAATACAGGACAAGCAAAACATCTAGAAATAAAGCATTCACAAGCATCAGGTTTCAGGTTGGCAATCAGACAATTGTCCTACCTGAAAATCCCCAGAGAATCTGGTGAGCTAAAATACATAATGAAGTGTATTTTTAAGGTGAACGGAAAAAAACACCTAACTACGAAATGTGCTATTTTTGCTTTGTATAATAATAATGGAACATAGCAGCTGTGATCTACAGGCCTTTATACCAGAATTCCCTGTCAAGTGTAAAGGTTTTCATGTTATCTGCAGTAAGGAAGGAAATGCTTTAGGTGGATAATAGAAACTATCCCATGCTCACATAAACCATTTTATTTCAAACAGAATAAGGGCGCAATCCAAACTTGTCCTTCGGCTGACTGACCCAGGAGGTTCACAGATGTGCTGTAAAGCATGTTTGCATCTCCTCTAGAGTCGGCTGGACCTGTGCAGTGATGCACAACGGCCTGTGAAGGCTGAATCCAGCCTCCGTGCCGACTCAGGTAAGGATCTGGGGTGGGCAGGGAGGAGGCGGGGAGGAGGCGTTCCAGGGTGGCAGGAGGGTGGGCGGAGAGCGGTCCTGGGGTGGGCAGGTGGGGAGCGGAGGCGGGACTGAGACCCAGCAGATATGCAAGATCCCAGCCCCCACTCCCAAGCAGCACGGAGCAGCTTCAAGACGCTCCACTCTCCTTGGACTTAGGAGAGTCCGCTCTCCTCCTGAGGTGGCACAAGTCCGAGGAGACCCACTGGGGCTGCAGTGGCTTATCTGGGGGTGAAAGGAACAGTTTCCCCTTACCCCTGGCAGAGCCACTTTGAGCCCCTATCTTGCGCTGGATATAGCGCAGGCCTCCTGGCCTGCCAAGCACAAGATAGGCCTCCTGGCCAGCACAAGATAGGATTGCGCTGCACCAATTTTCTGTATGAAGACAATGACTTAAATGCAGAAAATTGACTTTGATCTTTAATATGCAATAACAATTGTCAAAATTGCAGTTATATTCTATTTCATTTGATATCTTGTTTATGTTTACTATTTTATGTTAGCTCTCTGAAATTTTTGTTAGAATCACTACGTATAAATATTTTAAATAAATGAAGAGTACCTGATTTGTAAAAACAAAAAATATCCCCAAAAGAGCAAATACAGAAGAGACTAATAGCACAACCCTATATGTGTGTGAAGTTCCACTATGTTTGGGGTTTAATTCCCAGGTAAGCACATCCATAGAGGAGGTTTCCCAAAGATGATGCAGCAACGTCAACTGTAAATTAATATCATCAGTTTACATATGACATAAGACAATAGTTGCCTATAAAACTTTCTTGAATATAGGGTCTGCATTATACATGACTTTTTCCTCCATGAATAAACTCTCAGGAGGAAACAGTATGTACACAGGGACATGAAGTCCATCACAAAAATGTATTTTATTCAAATGAACTGCCCTTTCAATGAGACTACAGTGAAATAAACTCACACCATATTTCATATGAAAGTATATAAACATTTCCTCATACAGCAACTGTTTCTCTGTCACTATGTTTAAGTACATGAAAATGACACACAGCCCAATCCTATCAATTCCCCCCACCAATGCAGCCACAACACTGGAGCACATGCTACATCCTATGGGGAGCAGTCCCAGAGGTCTCCTCTGAGTAAGGAAACATTTGTTCCCTTGCCCAGAGGTAAACATCCACTGCCTAAATGGATCATCCCAGACCTGCACCAACTATTCAGAAGGCACAGGTCTAAACAGGCGAGGAAAGGCAGATCAAGACCAGGAAGGAGGATAGGATGTCCCAGGGGTCGCACTGCTGCCTCCCCTGCCTCCCCCCTGGCTGGTGAGTCACAACCCACCAGTTTGGGAACCAATGAGACAGAGAATCCTTCAGTGTAATTATCAAGCAGATACAATAGCCTCTTGATAAGTAAAATGATTATTAATCATTGAGAATGTCTGCAATTTATATGAATTCTCATCATTCTGGCTTGACCAGCTGACCCCAGGCACAAATCAATTCACTGTGACTGTTCTTTTATCATGATAAAACACATTTATATATTTTACCTCGGCTTTTGGCAGCATCCTTCAAACCAGACATAACTTGAGGCTTCAAGTCATCAGCAAGTAATCTTCCTTCAAGACCTGGGAAGAGGGACCTAGTATGTCATTAAAAACAGAGTATCATCTAATTGTTTGTTTGCAATTGTTCAGAATCACAAATACTATAAAAGCTGTAATACATTATAATTCTGGACCAATAAAAAGCTTTGGATGCTTCCATGCTCCCAACGGACACCACCTCAACCTAAGTAAGTGGCCCAGGTATTTCTCAGCCATCATGTAGCAATTCAGCCCAACTATGGCTACACACACATCCTACTATTTTGCTGCAGGCTTGCAGACTAAGTGGGATTATACAATGCACTAATATAACTCCACCAAAATGTTATCAGCACTCTCCACAAATTCATTTGGAATTATAATCTATTGATTCTGTCTATACAATTATACTAGTGAGATGCACCTCACAGGATGGGAAGGTGTATGGAAATGTGATCATAAATCAAGGCTAAGTGAATAAATGCTAGTTCCATAAATCCTTACCCTTTTTTCCATTGTCCTTTTCTGTGACTACTGCTTTTTTGTTGCCCTCTTTGCCTCATGTGCACCTTTACTTCAGTGGTTTCCTACCTTCCAATTCAACAGTAGGCCACTCTCTAACCAAGCTGCTGAGATGCCTACCAAACTATGGGAACACGTACAGAAATACAGCCTAGAAATGGACACGCCTTTACATACAGAGGCTTTTTTTCTTGTTTCGTCCCAAACCTTGGACAAAGTGTCCCTGTTTCTCCAAATCCTGCACTGTTATTCAATCATTTCCATTCATCCAAGAAGTGAGGCAAAAGTTCCTCATTTCATTATGTCCCCATGCTCACTGCAAGGCACTCAAATGGGTATGAGAGTAGATAAACACTGAAGGCTGCTTGTGGTTGTTGATGCCTCACCCAAAGTTAGGGCAAGCAGAGCTAACCTCAAATGCTGTTCTTGGGTGGAGCAGTTGGGGGCTCTCTCCAAGATGAAAGGTTCTGGTTATCCCAAACATTTAGTTTTAGATAATATTTCTGCAGCCTGCCTTGATAAAACTGTTCTTCAGAAAGGAACACAGACAGATCTGTAGGTTATTTCAGAATATTATGACATACTGTTTAATATTTATACTAAAAACTTACACTAATTAAAAAAAGGCACCTCTTGAATTACAGTCTTGATTTACATGTTTCTGAAACAGCACAATTTGAAAATACCAGAAGCTTAGTTCACACACATAATTTTTAAAACAACACAGTCAATCCACTCCAGAAGACACAAAGCTTCAGAGTGGAGACATTTGAGGAATTTGCTCAGCACTTCCAAAGTTGCACTGATATTCAATTAATTAGGTAATGAAGAAGAGATAGCAACCCCTTTAGATGCTGACAGCTTCCTGCAAGGTGGAGGGAGTCTCCACTAAAGCTAGAGGATTAAAAAAAGAAAGAAAATGTATTCACAGAGCTGCTACTTCATTCATTGCATTCTTAGCCATCAACATCCCTGTCTCACTCCAAGGAGCCTCCCTCCTCAATCCTCCTGCTATGCCATCTTGGGCAAACAGAAGTCACCTAGGCTGTAATCCTATCTGCACTTACCTGGGAGTAAGTCCCACTGACTACAGTGGGTCTTACTTCCGAAGACATCCATAGGATTGGGCTCCTAGTTATCAGCATGTTTGATGACTTTTCCCCCTTTAACCATTTACAGCAAAAACATTTTAATTTTCACATTTTTAATAACCATATATACTCACGTATAAATCAATCTCATGGATTAGTCAAGGGCATGTTTTAAGCCAAAAATAATGGAATTCACTCTGAACTATAGATAAGTCAAATGTAAAACTTAGGGGTTTATGAGAGCCTTTGAATTAGATAATTTTGCCTGATTTTACTCAAGGCTAGATCCTGAAAAACAACTTACCAGTAACTGTTCCGAAGCAGCTGCTCTTATACAGGAAGAAAGGTGAAAGAGATTATGGGAGTTATAGGCTTTGTGAGGAGTATGGTACTTCCATAGCAGCAGCTCTCACAAAGACTACAATTCCGATAAGCTTCTTCACCTTCTTTCTTGTTTTCCTTGCAGCTTCAGAACAAGGTAAAATATCTCTGTTTTGTTTTTGCTGTTCTCCATGTGTCCCACTTCTCAGTCTGGTCTCCCCCCCCTCCCCTCACAATTCAACAAGGAGCTCTTCTTCGACACCAAGGAGGCCTTACCACAACAACCCATGTATAAGTCAATCCAGGTTTTCAGGGTAAATTTTAAGGTATCATTTTTTTAAACTTATGCATGAGTATATATGATGCATTTTAATTTTCGGGAATGTAACCCACACATAAACTGAGAGGTGCCTGTACTATAAAATGTATACTGTACCTTGGAAAAGTTTCTGAAGTTATGTAAACTGCATCTTGATCTGATGCAGATGAAGAAAATGAAATAAAATTTCCATTCTGTAAGGGCAAAAGCTCCAGTCCAATAAGCTCACTGTAGTTTCCATCACTAAGCACAAAGTCTAGGATATGAAGTTTTTCTTCAGCAGGCCCCTTGTGTCCAGACTTTCTTAATATCTGCCGTACAGTACTAGGAGTAACTTTTTTGACAGGTTTGGTACTAGATACAATTAGCTCTACTGCATTAGAAATGTTATCTGGTACTGTAGCAACTTCTTTCCCTGAGTCTTGGAGGTAGTTGAGCACAGCTTGGGTGTATCCCAAGCTCATATCCATTTCTGAAAAACACACTTGCTCCACCTTTACCCAGTGATCACTAATTGAGTAAATGACTTCATTCTGAAACAACTCTTTCAAAAGAGGTTGGACAATTGGCTGCCAGTGCACTTTTATTTTGTTCTTTTGGGGCCATAATCTGTAAATTCTCTCAGCTGAGAGAGGAAAATCTGAATTTTCTTCTGTTTCCATTCTTTTAATTGCTTCCAATATGAGGGTTGCATATGCTTTGGGGACAATGTTGGCCACAAGGAGCTCATTCCACAAAGCTGCTGGATCTCGCCACTGATCAAGCTCTCTCCATTTGATACTTCTTCTGTTATCTGTAAGACCAAAAAATCCACTAATATGAACAGGGAGACCTGTCTTGCTTTCCTCACCAGGAGGTAATGGAAGGAAACAAAATGCTCGTCCTGAAAATGGTGCTGCAGCTCCTTTTCCTTCTGCTGATAAAGACATAGCTATACCAATAATTGGGATATATTTCAAGTCATCAGCCAAGCAGTCCAATTCATTGCATATTCCTCGTCCCCCAACACAGTTACATACCAACCAAGATGTTTTCTGCGCATCTTTAACACTCTCATCTTCTAAAATTATGTTTATGTGGTATGTCACACATGTTATGCTATTACTTGGAACACCTTTACAATACTGGCCTATTGCGCTTCCCAGAATCTTGATGGAATTGGGTCTTTCATGCTTCAGAGCTTTGTTCTCACTGGCAGTAACTCTAAAAATTAGTCGTTCAGTCCCATCAGCTTCCCTAACATGTAAGGAAACATCCTGCACACTTTTGAGAAATAAAAGTACAGTATCTGCATCAGCTCTAAAGGATTCAAACAATTCCAGAACTTTTTCCTTGTTGTACAGATTGCTACTCAGCTGGGAAGGCTGCTGGCGAAGAGGAAAGCGAAAAAAAGTACCAGGGAAGTGGCAATTTTTAAATGTGTCCTTAGTGCTTCCAAACACACCAATGAAAGGTGTAAATTGGTCTGAGAGTTCATTAATTTCTTTGCTGTCATCTTTTAGATTCCAACACTGACCAGATTCACGGGGTCCAAAAAGTATTTGATGAGGGTCCAACATTCCAATTTGGTCACCACTGAATATGCTAGGGACATCTACAAAATGAAAAACCAGAACAATGAACAGCATGCTTAAAATACAAATGAGCAAAAAACAAAAGCTTCTAAAGCCATCCATTAATTACCAATATAATAAACAAATACATTTAAACAACAAGATATCACCAACAAAAAACTGCTACAATTCAACCACATAAAGCAAACAGCCCTCTCCACCACCTTGGGGAATTAAAGTCTGCAAAAAGACCTATAAAATTTTAAAGGGAAACAACTACTGATGGACACATTACCACATTCTTCTGTAAAACAGCTCATACCCAAAATACTAAGACTGCAATTCTATACATGCTTTCCATGGAGTAAACCCCACTGAACTTAATGGAACTTGCTTCATGAGATTGCACTGTAAGCTAGTTTTAAAATTCAAAACAAAACAAACTTTAAATGTGCATACAGATGGTGCAAATGCCCTTGGAGATTATGGTCTTTCAGCATTTATACTCAGAAGTAAGCCTTTCAAGATCAATGAAGGAAGTCCCCAAAGTTACTTCCAGGTAAGCATGTACAGCAGCAGTTCCCAAACTGATGGATCGTGACCCACCAGAGGAACTGGAAGTGGGCCATTCCCCCTTGAGGGCAGTGGCCCAGAAATGAGTGTCCTGACGATGCTGAAGCAATTCCAGCACCGCAGGGAACAACAGGCTTTCTCCCTTACCTGGGGGGGGGGGGTTGGCTGGCCTTCAGGAGGGTCTGGAAGGCTCACAGTGCCCTCTGTGGACCTCTGCAATGCTCAAAATCATTACAGTCAACAATTGGAGTGCACTTCCAGTTTTCATGCCAAGACTAAAAGCAATCCCAACTTCCTTGCAGGAGTTTGGGAACTGCTGGTGTTCAGGATTGTAGTACAATCCTGAACATCAGTGGTTCCCAAACATTTTAGCACTGGAACCCACTTTTTTAAAATGACACTCTATCAGGACCCACCTAGCTTTATAAGACTAAGAGAGAACTAGAAAAGTAATATTTTACTAATTTATAATAATAACCAGGAAAAAACTGTCAATTACTCCCTATAGTCACTCTAGCTTGCAAACTGCAGGAGCTGAGTTCTTTGCAGGGTAATTAGCAGCTACAGTATCTGATTTTTGAATAGTCCCAAGGCTTGATGCAATCAGTTCTAATCTTTCCATCACTCTTTGGCAACCCACCAAAAATTAGATGATGACCCACCAGTGGGTCACAACCCACAGTTTGGGAACCACTGCTGTACATGCTTTTAAAAATGTTCTTAAAATAAGAACTTCTCTATACATACCTGTTATGTGATAAACTGAATTAAATCCAATTCCAAATCTTCCAACTTTGAGAGGATCATCCTTTTTTCTACTTCTTGCTACTTCCTGAATGCCATGCCAGTCCTCAGGAGTAAAAACTGCATTGTTGTATACATAAAGTGCAGGTCCTAAGGGATAATATAAGACAAAAGAAATTCAAAATGTGATTTCATTTTCATTTGAATGAAATTAATATTGTAAGACTATTGGGATAAACAAATGGTTTTTGATCCCTTCTCTTACAAATTTAAGGTTTGGGTGACTTCAAAAACTTGTTTTTAACTAACTAATGAGAAATCTATGCTAACAACAATGCATACAGGAGACACTCGCCTATAAGTCGATCCCACAGATAAGCTGAGGGCAGGTTTTGAGGCAAAAATCATGGAATTTTCTATGACCCTTGGATAAGTTGGACTATAGTTTTGTCTGATTTTACCCGAGGCCAGATCCTGAAAAATAACCTACCACTAATTGTCACGTAAGAACTGTACAGTCTCTAATTTATTAAAAGCATAGTAAAAGATCATAAGATACATTTTTATTCTTTTTAAATTCTGGTCTTAGCCACCTTTTTGTAAACACTATCAGAGTAAGTGCACTGTAAACAACATACCAGTAGAACAGTGGTTCCTAACTTGGTATTCATGTACTCCCAGGGACACTCAACAGGACCTTTAGGGGTATTTGAAAAAGAATGGAATAATGGCAAAAAAAAAAAAAAAAAAAAAAAGCAGGTAGTGCTCTAGAATGCCTTGCAAGGCAGGAATGTCTTGCAAGGACCAGCAAGTCAGGAAGGGGGGTAGCTAGTTGGCTGTGAAAGCTCTATCAATAGCTAGTTTTTGGTCATCAATTTATCTATGAACCAGCAGGTCGTACTCCAGAATGCTTTGCAGGGCCAGCAAGGCAGGAAGGAAGGTAGCTAGTTGGTTGTGAAAGCCCCACTAATAGCTAGTTTTTGGTCATCAATTCATCTATGAACCAGTGATTGAAAACCAGCACAGTAAAAAAGCTAAAACATAATATAGAAAGCGATCAATCACCCAGAATCTCTCAGCACACTTCTGGTGCAGAACTGTGATAAATACATGAAGTCTGGGCTTTCATATAGAGGAGATGAGGGCTTGTATTATTAATTACAAACATTTTGCTAATATGAAGGGTACAATTTATGCAAATGGACTGCCAAGGGATATGCAAGTGAAAAAGGTTGGGAACCACTGCAGGAGATCCATGAATCAAATCTACCTTTAAGATGTCTGGTGTGTTAAGCCAGAAGCTCTACATAAAACATACAACCCATAACACATAATTGAGGGTGTGCAATTCAATTCACAGCAGAGAGATGCAGCTGCATATATTTGCAACTCTTTTTACTCAGAAGTAGACCTACTGCTTTCCATGGGTGTTATTCTTAAGTAATGGTGCATTGAATTGTAGCCTGGGACTTTGCTTCAAATGGAAAGGAGGATCCCATCCTGGCGTTGAAAAAAACAGATCTCTGCTAAATGCAAGCCTTTGCTAAACAGAACCAGGCTGCAACAGCATTTGCAAAATGGAACAGAGGAGAATAAAAGGTTAACTTTGGGTGGAACTTCCCAGGAAAGTTACTATAGAAACAAATGATCTCTGCATTGCTTCTAATGAGCCTGCTTTAGCAAGAAACAAAACTTTTCAGTTGAAAGGCTCTGCCCTCTGATTGATTGAGATAAGGCATACTGATAATTGGAGCTTGATTACTTGGCAAAAATTTAATTTTAACTGGCAATAGAAGTCTATGGTGGACCATACTGGTAAGCAAACTGATGCAGCTGGGATTCACATCAAATATTGATCCCTAAAAGGCAAGTGCCAGATGTAACAATGCAGTTTTAGCACCAATGATGCTTCTTGTTGTATCAGTGAATCACAGGAAAACAAGTAATTGAAAAACAAAATTAAATATGAAAAAATACACTTACCTTGGTACTGGGCCATTTCTTTTGACCAGAGAGACTCTGTCCCATATTGAGTTTCATCATACAGGAACTTAACTTCTGTGGCACCAGCATCTTCTGCATTCTGAATCAATTCCTTTAGAAAAAAACATTCTTTTTAAAAAGTTTCAAAAAAGTAACTGAAACATCAGGACAAAACATACTTGATTATGCAAATGTAATCACAGTTGTTATGGTCAAATTATTACTCATTAAAACATAAGGTACAATGCAGAAAAACACAGCAAATGTTTCAACCACTAACAGACCAAATATATGCAGTGTTGCTACTGTTGGAACACAGCCATTGCAAACCGCGATCTGGAAGCATGCATAGGCACATGATTCTGGACTGCCACTAATATGCTGTGGAGGTCCAGCCCACAGCGGTGGGGAGAAGGTGGTCCATCCACATTGGTGAGTAGGTAGAGTGGATGGAATGGGGCAAAATGGGAGAGGGCCGGAGGCATGTCAGAGGAAGGGGGGGCAGTACAGGAGGTTTGCACCAGATGCTATCCCCTTGGAGCAAGCCTACACACACCCTTGTCTCCTTGGACTTGCACAGGTCCAAGAAGACCAACTGACAGTGAAGGGGCGTGGTAAAATATTTTTCCTTTTCCCTCCTAAGCCTCCTGATCACCCCACCACCACAGCATACAGCACAGTCCATTTTGGCATGAATGCATGCTATGGTGAGGAAAAGCATAGAATTGGGCCCTTAAGTTTTTCTTGAATGTATTACTGCCTTGCTGGTACAACATATTGAGAGGCACATTAGTTAAGATGGTATCTTTATTATTGGCAGTTCATATTTTTCTCAGTTTTTTTTATCTCATGTGGAACCTATAGTAACACACATCTACCATGGGGAGTGTTAAATTTGTCACTAAAATAATAGTTTTACAGCAGCAGAAAAACAAAGCCCATACTCCAATTCATAATATAACCGTAACAAGATCCTGAAAATTTTTGCTTTACTTACAATGCATAACTCCTGATGTTCTTTATGAGTTCAGAATATAAACTTTAGTTAACACTAATAATTACATTTGAGGTGCATGAGCTGTTGAAGAGGAGGGACTTCATAATTTCTATGCTTTTTATTCATATTGCTGTATGACAAGTAGCAGTGATTTATTTAAAAGATTTATACCCCAATCTTTCTCCCAACAATGGGGTACCCATTTTTAATAAAAAAAATACAAAACTTAAAACATAAAAGCTAGTGTAGATCATCTATCAGTATTGCAATCCCTTTACAATGTCTAATTATGAAATGTAGGTATGAAACGAGCTCTGGGATGATAAAAAGCCTTCATAATAGTATTCCCCAGTCCCCTGTCTGTCAGATTTCATCTCTGTGTATGTATTTTTTAACACAGGAATGGAGATGGTAATGCATTGCCTCTTTCCACCCTTCTCACAAAATAAACTCCCTGAATTGTTTCTTCATACTACTGACTTCACAAAATAGGACAGTGAAATACAACAAAAGCAACTGGCTTGGACAGAAAAACAGGCACAACGTTGTAGAAATCTTTGATAATATTTGAAAATTTTTATATTTTATATATATTATACTTTACTTTAAGGATTTGTCCTCCTTCAGGGTATCTTCTTAAAATATCTTTAAGGAAATCAACAAGTGGTGGAGTTGTTTGCCCAAAACGACCTAGATAAAGAAGCAACAATATGTTTGTGATCTTATTTTTAAAATACATGCTATCTTTCGGCATATTGTTGCATTTACTGGATTTGGACTTTTATTGTTGATTTACAGATAAGCTGAAAATTTATGCAAACTTACTTAAAAGTAATTTCAATTTGAAATTCCATACTTTATGCAGCAATGTGAATTCCCAACGCAATGAGAACTCCTTGGAACATTAGCATGAGTGCTAAAAGACACATGCCTGTCACCACTGTTGGTGAAAGATTCTGCATGAAAGAGAGCGGTGTTCACACAAAAGGTTCTTGTGTGAACTGTGTGCTGCTGTAGCATACCCCAACAACATGCTGCTGAGCCAAACCTCTGGATACTATTGTTTTGGTACAGGAGACTCCAGTACAAAGAGACGCCTGAAGACCATCTCAGGGCACAGAAGGATAGTGGCCACAAGTGGCTCAGTCAGAGGCAAGGGGAAACATTTCCCCTTACCTCTGGGTAAGGGCTTCTGTCGCCGATGGGTCTCCTCAGATTTGCGCCACGTCCAAGGAGAGTGGAGCGGCTTGGAGCCACTCTGTTCTCCCTGGGAACTGCCGGAACCCAGCCCTGGATCCCGCTCCCCACCTGTCCCAGGGGTCGCCCCCCCACCCGCCCTCCCCCTGCCCAGGAACGCCTCCCTCCCACCTCCTCCCACTTCCCTTTTGTCCTTGAGTTGGTACATCCAAGCGTACGCAAAGCACTGGGAGGAAGCTGGCATGGAGGCTTCCGTCAGCCTCTGCAGGCTGGCACTTCTCGGAACACCAGCCCGGCTTCTTCCTGAGGAGGCGCAAACATGCCTTATGGCACGTTTGCAACCCTCCTAGTCCAGCAAAAGGGCGCAGGATTGCACCCACAATTCTTTAAAGCAGTGTTTCTCAAACTGTGGGTAGGGACCCACTAGGTGGGTCGTGAGCCAATTTTAGGTGGGTCCCCAATCATTTCAATATTTTATTTTTAATATATTAGACTTGATGCTACCATGATATGCGACTGCATTTGGGGAAATGTTACAGATCTGAACTTTTAACAAGCTACTATGTATATTCTTTTAACAATGATAGTAAATGGGACTTACTCCTGAGTAAGCATGGGTAGGATTGCAGCCCAGGATTGTTTAAAATTTTCCTGCTTGATGATGTCACTTCCAGTCATGACATTACTTCTGATGGATCCTGACAGATTCTCATTCTAAAAAGTGGGTCCCCGTGCTAAATGTGTGAGAACCACTGGTCTATGTGTTTTAAGATTTTCTCTTTGATGAGGCATTCCACCATCTTACCTGGAACAGATGTTAGGCTAACTGGCCTATGTTGTGATAGCCACTAAGTTGGCTTAAGTTTGCTTAATGTGCAAGAACCACTACTTTAAATATCATAATCTATCAAAGAAATAATGCTAACATGATTCGTAATTCATATCTAAAAATAATTCACAATCTGGCACTGACACAACATATGAGTAAGTATTCCCCTTTTTTCTCTCCACAGAATCAATATTAGTGTTAGGATATAAATTTCTCCTGAACACACATAAGGGTGTCCAATGAACCCTATGAACAATCTTACATTGTGTTATTTTTAATGTATGAGCTATTGAAACTTGGCAGAATTTTAAGAACTGCTGCCCACTGCACTGATGTGATTTCTATTATCAGCTTCAGTCTTCCACTCCAACTGTAAGAAATCTAAATTTGGGGGTTCTATTTTCAATTTGGCATAACACAAAGATGTAGGATTTCTTAGGCTGCAATCTTACACACACTTACTTGGAAGTAAGGCCCATTAAATAAATGGGATTTACTTCTAAGTAGACATACATTGCAGTTTATCTAAATAACCAACACTACTTTGTTTATCATACACTGTGACATCACCTTGTCCAAAAGTTCTATCACTCTGGAGGCAAGACAGATGGGTAACAAAAATAAAGAGAGGGAGGAATGGGACTGGAAGGGAAAAGGAGCCAAAGGGCTGATTTATCATAATTTACCATACCTCCTCCTTTCAGGCCCTTTGACAAAAGAGTTAGAAATACATGATTCTGAGAAGCCTGAAGGTCCTCAATCTTGACACAGTCCAATAACTGAAAGGTAAAAAGTTGTTAGTTTTTTTAATGGTGCATACTTTACATCAAAGTAAATAAACTGCATCCACCTTTGACTACTAAAAGTCAACAAATGAGAAGTTAGCAGCTGCTTTCTCAAAAGTAATCAGGATATAGAAGAGGACATGATAACATACACCAAAGGTCACAAAATGCTTAAAGAGACTTATAAGTTTGTTATAGAACCACAAAGTTATATCAATGTGCTGGAAACACCAGTGAATTATACTTTTTTAAAAAGGTGAAATCCTTTTATACAACACACATGTGCAAGCAAATATCCATACATTGAGGGCGCAAACCTAACCCCTTATGTCAGTGCTTTCCAGCACTGGCATAGCTTTGCCAATGGGACATGCACTGCATCCTGCAGTTGGGTGTCACTCACGGAGGCCTCCCCAAAGTAAGGGAATTTTTGTTCCCTTACCTCAGTGCTGCATAGCCCTTATGTCAGTGCTGGAAAGCACCAACATAAGGGGTTAGGATTGCGCCTTTAGTAACATAAAAGATTTCACTCACACTAACGTTAAAGTGGTTCAATAAAATGTATCATTTTATTTACCACTACTTATGTACATTTTAATCAATCTGGGTTACAACAAATCTTCCATTTGTGAACCTCATTTATACATACATTCTTATTTTTCAAAATACACTCTCTCAAGGTACAGGAACTCCCAACCATCAGTTCCAGAATTCCAGCTCTCCGTGATTTTCCTAGTAGCATACTTTTCTACTGCTCATTGTGACCTCCTACTTATTACAGATGAAAGGCAGGAAAGAGAGCAGCACAAGGGGTTGCGCAAAGACACTACTGCTTTAGGTCACAGTTGGCACTCTTAAGAAGCCCTATTCAGTCTATCTAGATCTTGCACTGGGACACAATGAAAAAGGCACTCTGGATATCCCATTTAAGGTTCTGGATATCAAAATCAGTGCTTTGAATTATGTCTGAAAAACAATATTTATAATCCCAACTCTTTCAGGAGAACACTTTGTCTTTGCACTGCCAAGCGTAACAGAAGTTTATTTACTAGTACACCCATGTATACACAAGTCAGTGTTCCAGTTTATTAGATTGCAATCCTATACATGCTTATCTGGGAGTAGATCCCATTTGATTCAATGGGACTTTCTTCTGAGTAGGCATGCATAGAATTGGGCTGTTACACTTTAACAAAAATTATCATCATCATGTCATTCATGAGATGAATTATTTCAAAAATAATACCTGGGCCCCAGTTAGGGAATTTCCAAGAAGAGGCTTACCTCCCTTCCATGGTAATGCAGACATTGCTCTTTTACTGGGAAACCTGTCTCAGGATAAATTAACTCTTTGATGGCTCCCACAGACACTGAAGATGGTACCTCAAACGTTCTGCAGCCCACATAGTCATGAAGCACGGTTACCCTGGCTGACCTAAATCAACAACAAATCAAAGAGAGTTATGTTTAAATGAACAGCAAAAAGAAAACAGCAATAAAAAGACAGAGTGATAAGTTTTGCTAGTTACCATATGTAGCCTCTCAAACCTCTATAAATTCTTCAGATGTAATTTCATCAACTAATAACAATATGTAAGAATTGTCTGTTCTGGACAATGGCCAACCAAGTACCTTAGGAAGTTTACAAATGAGCGTGATGGCAGTGATGTTTTATCCAGCAACTGGCTGTCAGGATACTGCCCTTCCTGCTAATATCCAGTAACACATTTATAAGAATGTGTATACTGCAATTGTTATTGAAATCATCCAAATTAATGACCTTCACCAACCTGCAGCAATAACATATGTGAATTATACACTGGTAAACCACCCTATACAGTTTTCACCCATTTTTGTTTTGTTTTTGTTAAATTTTTTGTTTCAGTCCGATAGGAATTTCTGCAGTATTACACAAAAAGAGAGGTAGTTAAGAGATACTTCTTCCACATCATGTTTTTGAGGGCACCCATTCTAGGGGCTTGGGAGGAGGTGTTTGCATCTATAACTTCCTCCAGATCAAAAGTGATGAAAGAACCAACAGCACCTCCAAGTACTGAGGCAGAAAGAGAACATGGCACTCTCCTTCACAGCAGCAGCAAACAGATGCCACACACAAGCAACTTACCCTCCACACCACAGCACCAAGTTTCATTTTACAAAGCACAATTAAAACTGGGAGAGAGGATCCTCTTAAAAAAGACAAATAGATTCCTATGGTACTGTGAAAATTAGCACGTGGTTGTGCCATAACCTTTTTTAGGTTCAAACATGAAGGGATGTGGAAGAAATACCTCTAAATTTTTTTTGACCTCTTTTTGGAAGATGCCTGAAGTTGCCAAGACAGAGTGACCAGATGTTCTCTTTTTCTTTTTTTACATTTATTTATAATACTAAAGTAAAAAGGAAGGAAAAACACATTAAGAAAATAAACATTAAAGGCGCATAAATACTATAAAAAGAACAAAGAGTACTTCAAACAGTGTAACATGGGCAAAGTTGAACATTCTAATTACTTACAGCTTTGTATCTTAATAATCTAAATTAACACCCAGATATATATGTTATATCTCCAAAAGTTATATCCCCTCTTATCTACATATATCCTCTTTTTCAGCCTTTTCCCTGTGAGCAGGCAGCACAGAGCCTTCTTGTAATTAATAAATTATATGGAATAAATTATGGGTAGTATAGTTTTAAACTTACTCATAAGTAACATAGGGTTTAAATTAACCACTTGAAATCAACATACATGAGTGTTTTGAGCTTTTAGTTTGTCGTGTCCTACATTTTTCTCAGGTGTCCTACATTTTGGGTACCTGGTCCTCTTCGACAGTTATGACATCTGGCAGGGATGTGCAGTGCGTGGGGAAGCAGGTGATGCAGAGTCTCCACACTGGAGTCCTTTGAGAAGCATTGCTGCAGAGTGCATTGGTTGTGGGTGCTTGGGCGCCTCACACAGCAGTGGCACTTTTCAAAGGACTCCGGTGAGGAGGCTCTGCCCCTAGAATGCATGGGTTGTGGGTGCTTGGGTGCCTCACGCTTTTCAAAGGACTCCAGTGGGGAGGCTCTGCCTCATGAGCAGTGGTGCTTGGGCACCTCACAAGGCAATGGTGCTTTTCAAAGGACTCCAGTGGGGAGGCTCTGCCTCACCTGCCTCCCCAGCGTGTGGCTGTGAGTGCTTGCACACCTCACAAGGTGGCGGTGCTTTTCAAAGAACTCCGGTGGGGAGGCTCTGCCTCACCACCCAGTGCATGTCCCAGCCGTCTGGTCACCCTGTGCCAGGACATATAAAGGAGTGTGGGTGCCCCGCGCACCTCAGCCATGAAAGGGGGAATACAGTCCTCGTGATAACCTGAGCTGGTAAATGCCACCCACCCCCCTCAGGAAGCCCCTCAGAGCCCAAGCCCTGAAGGTGCCACCACAGCACTGCCTTGTCTGGGCAAGCGCCCCATTCTATCTACGAAGCCCAGAGTTCCATGGGGCGCCCCGGGGAGGAGAGCCAGGCGCGTGCGGGGGCCCCTCCCCCCGCCCTTCTCCCTGGGGGGGGTGGGGTGTGACCAACCGTTCCAACCGTCCCCCCTCCCGCGCGCCGCCCAGCCCCGCCTCGCCCACTCACATGCCCCTCCGAAGGCCCCGCGGCCTCCTCAGCGCCTCAGGCAGGCCAGTTCGAACTCGCCGCGCTCGCGCCCGGCACGCGAAAGGAGACCGTTAGCTGCGGCATCCGGCAGGCCTCGCCGCCCTCCGCACATGGGGGAAGGGGTGGGGCCGCCCGAGGAAGAGGGCAGTGCCTGCCCGAGGTGGCTCCCCGCAGCAGGGGAAGGAGAAGCGGGGGGGGGAGGGGAGGCTGGCCGAGCGGGGAAGGGAAGAGCGAGCGAGCGAGCGCTGCGTCGTTCCCCCTTCAGACTGCGGCAAAGCACTGCGGCGTCCTCGCCCAGCAGGGACTGGGTCACGCCAGGGCTGCTCCCTCCTGAGGCACCCCTTCTCCCTCGGCAGTATTGAGCCAGTGCCCCCAAAGCCTCTGGCAGGGCCCCACAACAACGGCCTGTCCCCTCTTAAAGGCACCCAGGCCAGACGCCATCACCACATCCTGTGGCAAGGAGTTCCACAGGCTAATTACATTGGAATAGCCCCGCTGGATCAGGCCACAGTCCCATCTGGTCCAGCTTCCTGCATCCCACAGCACCCAAGGCCACAAGATTCCTGCATCCTGGTACCCCGCCCTTTGCGCCTGGCATTCTGACGTAGCCTCCTAGAACCAGGAGGTTGCATATGCCCATCATGGCTTGTAACCCGTTATGGATTTTTCCTCCAGAAATTTGTCCAGTCCCCTTTTAAAGGCATCCAGGCCACACACCATCACCACATCCTGTGGCAAGGAGTTCCACAGGTTAATGCCATAGGAAGAGTATTGCTGGATCAGACCAAAGGCCCATCTAGTCCAGCTTCCTGCATCTCACAGTGACCCAGCAGATGCTTCAGGGAGCACACAAGACCACAAGAGACCTGCATCCTGAGGCCCGGTCTTGCACTTGACCTACTAAGGTAGCCTCCTTCTAAAATCAGGAGGTTGCACTTACTCATCATGGCTTGAAACTTGTGATGAACTTTTTCTCCAGAAATATTCCCAATCCCCTTTCAAAGGCATCCAGGCCAGACACCATCACCACATCCTGTGGCAAGGAGTTCCACAAGCTAATTACATAGGAAGAGCCCCGCTGGATCAGACGAAAGGCTCATCTAGTCCAGCTTCCTTCTTCTCACAGTGACCCACCAGGTGCCTCAGGGAGCAGACAAGAGACCTGCATCCTGGTGCCCTCCCTTGCACCTGGCATGTCATAAGAACATAAGAATAGCCCCTGCGGATCAAGCCAAAGGACAATCAAGTCCAGCTTCCTGATGCCTTCCCTTGCACCTGGTCTTCTGAGGTAGCCTCCTTCTAATATCAGGAGGTTGCACATACCCATCATGGCTTGTAATTTGTGATGAACTTTTCCTCCAGAAATCTGCCCAATCCCCTTTCAAAGGCATCCAGGCCAGACACCATCACCACATCCTTTGGCAAGGAGTTCCACAGACTAACCACACAGTGGGTAAAGAAAGATTGTCTTTTGTCAGTCCTAACTCTCCCAACACTTAATTTTAGTGTATGTCCCCTAGTTCTGGTGTTGTGTGAGAGGAAAAAGAGTCTCGATCCACCCCCTGCACAATTTTGTATGTTCAATCATGCCCCTCCTCAGGCACCTTTTTTCTGGAACTGAAGAGCTCCAAATGCTGTAGCCTTTCCTCATAAGGGAGGTACCCAAGCCCAGTAATCATTTTGGTCATGCTCTTCTGCATCTTCTACAAGTGAGGAAAAGCATCCCCCTAAAGACGCAGCTTCATTCCTGCCTTCCTGGGAAGACTGCGTCACTCCAGACCATCTCTGCCCTGGCAGGACACCCAGGCCAAACTCCACAGAAATGGCAGCACACACATAAAAATAATTCCTTCGTGGTGCACAAGGAACTAGTATCCAGGCTAATGCCTTGTACTGTACCATGAGCAGCATTTCTCTAATCCAGTGTTTCCCAAACTGGGTCGGGATCCACCAGTGGGTCATGAAAAGTTTTTGAAACATTAAAAAAAACAAAAACTTTGCAAGCACCCTTTCCCTGTTTGCAGAAAAAAATTGTTAGCTGGTATGAGATAAACTTCATAACCCCAAATTAAAATGTCACTTCCAATTTTCTCTAGTAATTGGCATGCCATAGATCACGTGTGAACCCAGTTTCAGCCTTCCACTTTAGCAAAGCACGATCGCTCCACTTCCACTGCTACGGGGAGCCCTGCCAAAGGTCGCACTGGGCTCCCCCACCCCAGGGAGGCTGCAGGAGGCTTGGGTAAGTGCACCCAAGCCCCCTGAGCAGCACAATCCTGGGGATCACGCCGCTGCCTCCCCCCTGCCCCCGCTGCCTCCCCCCCCCCCGTCCCTGCAAGCACTTACAGTGGCTCAGACTCTCCATGAGTTTCCATGAAACTTAAACTCTCCATGAAAACCACTGCTGTAATGACTGAAAGGGTTTGGGGGAACAGTCCATGAACTCCATTTCAAGGGAGAGTCTAGCACAGGGGTGTTAACCCGGGGGCCGAATGCAGCCCCTGGAAGCAATTTATCCAGCCCCCGTTATAACTGGACTTTTCCAGCCTCATAATTGGGTTCTCTCATAGCTTGAAAATATGAACAAGATTTGCACATTTTTTCTTCTGTCATTTGCAGCTAATGAGTTTCTATGTGCTTACTTCTGGCCATTATCTGCTTATTGTCACTTTCTGGTTACTGATGTCACTTTGGCCCTCAGCAGGCACCGTGAATGCTAACCTTGGCCCTCTGTATGAAACAACTTTGACATCTCTGGTCTAGCAAATGTCTACATACACATGTACTATATGTAGGGTTTCGAACAGCCTTGGGAGCACAGGACGCCATTTACTATTAATCAAAAATTTATTAATTATTATAAATAATAAATTATAGATTTTTTTTGCCTAGTGGTTCACAATGGATTGTCATTTTAAAAAGTGGATTCTGGTGCAAAAAAAGTTTGAAAAACACTGCTCTGCTGAATATCTTTTATTTCTTCTTGCAATAATTTCATTTACACTTTATTCTACCCTGTTAAGAGAGCAGAGCCATATATTTAGTGCTCAGAGCACTATTATGGTTCTTATAGGCACTTCTTGTATGTATGTGGGTGTCACAGAGATTTGATTGCATGTGTTTGTTTTTTAAAGTATAGGAGCATTTATTTGTTAAAAAGATATATACCCCTTTTAAAAAAAAAAATCAAGGTGGTTTGAAGTAACTAAAACAAACAAAGCACAGATGAACTGTAGCAGTGCAACAAATTAACTGCAGCATATTTTTTTAAAAATCCAGAAAGACAAATTAAAAATAATGAATGTGGAAAAGAGCACTATTAATGAGCCAGCAAAGGCCTTTTGGAACAAAAACATCTGGAGATGGCACCAAACTGTTGTAAAGAGGGCATTATCATTACTACATAGAGGTGAGAGTTCCAGAAAGAGGGCCATTCATAAAACAATATGCAATCTTTGAAAAATCACACTCTTGGTTAGGTCCTTGGTTGTGGCATACCATGCCAAAATCTCACTACATTTATCAGTGAACCATTGTACCTCATACTATGCTTGCCATCACTATTCCTGAGTGTGTACAGCTTTATTTCATTTATGCTACTGCAAAAGTCAAATACATGATACATTCAATCATGTATTTAAAACTGTAGTGGTGTTTGAAAATCATGTTATTTATTTTACTCAGAAGTAAGCCCATTGTGTTTAATAAGCCTTAGGCTTATCTGTTAGGCCTATCTTACCAGAAACAAAGACCTCCATATATAAGGCATCCTTTACCTAAAATATGACTGAAGAGTCATATTTTTAAAAACACCATTGAACCTTTAAGTGTCTTATCCCCAAAAGGAAATCTTTATGATTCAAAAATGTTCCTTGGTTACTAAATAGATATACATTCAAAATTGCCTACTGAATGGAATGAATAATGCTGATACTGTGAAAATTTTGATACTTGTATCATTTTATTGATTTCCCAAAATTAAGTAAAAAATATTACAAATGTTATTGTAAATGTTATGTGCTTGCTACATTTTTCAATAGCATTTTTGGCAAAAGAGTCAGCTAGAATTGTAACATAGTACATACTATTTATATCCCAATTTAATTTAAAAAATGATTGTGTGTACAATTTTAGCCTTTTTATGGGAAATCACCTTGCAAAGACCCATTAAGCTTACTAACTGAAACCACAGGAGAACTGAAGGAATGTACTTTAAACTATGAACTTTAATGTGTAACTTAAGGAAAATCTCTAGATGAAGCAAAGGCTGCAACCCTAAATGAGTAAGGGCCCAATCCAATGAGGTGTACGGTGCATCCTTGGGTGAGGGGGCAGTCACAGAGGCCTCCTCAAGGTAAGGGAACATTTGTTCCCTTACCTTGGGGCTGCATCAGCTCTGGAAAGTTGGATAGAATTTATCCAACTCATTGAAGAAAATAGGACTTCTGAGTAAATGCATATAAGCTTGTACTATAACTACCCAGTGAGGAATAAATGAACCTGAGACCACAAGTTTTCTTCCTAGCTCAACCACTAACTTCCTGTGTTATACTGAATACGTCACAACATCCTATGCAACATCTCTAATGAAGACAGGAACCGGGTGTACAAAGGCATACTAAGCCTATAGTGACATTTGCCACCCCTCAGATGGGAAGATAGGATAGGACACAAAGAAGGGTCTTCACAGGGGAGTGAGGGTCACAGGCAGGTTTGTACAGAAGAAAGCAATCCTCAAAATACTCTGTGTTCAATGGGGTTTGAGGCCATTTAGGGCTTGAAAAAACCACACCTTGAATTGAACTCAGAAACCAAGTGGTAGCCAGTGAAGCTGATAAAGGATAGGTGTGATAAAATAGGACCAGCAGATTGCATTGTATCATTATTATTATTATTATTATTTATTAAGAATATTTATGTATACCATTTTTCAGCAAAAAGCAATTTACAGATAAAATCAAATACCTTAGAGCCCAGTCCTATCCAGCACAGGCACAGCAGCGTCGAACAGCTCCCACTTTATCCTGTGCTGGTTATGAGCAGGCTGGAAGTCTCCTTGGAGTAAAGAAACATTTGTCAGGTGCCAACTATTTAGCTGGAGCAGACTTGTGAAGCCCCATGTTGGGTTTAGCCTGAGAGGAAGAGATATGATTCGGCAGTGGACGCCTCCAGCGGTCCCACCACCTCCCAGGCCCATTCCACCACTGTTCCGCCCTCCCCCCACCCAAGAATGCCCCCCCACACACACACACCTACCACCTTTCTCATGCCCCTGCACCACTCGGTGCTTACTTGGTCTCTGCCAGCAGCCAGGTCTCCAACTGTGATATTGACAGGGTGGCACAGGCCTCTCCACCAGCATCACTTACTTCCTGGGCGCAAACATGCATCACGTTAATTTGTGACACTCAATGCTGGGGCTGCAGCACCAGTGCTCATGCAGCATAGGATTGGCCTGCCTGAGGCTCTCTGTCCCAAAAGGGCTCCCAGTCGAAAAAGATGCAGAAGAAAAAGATGCAAATAGCCACTAGAAAAGACTGCTGGGATCAAAGGGTCAGTTACTCTCTCCCTGCTAAGTATAAGAAGAGCACTTGAAAAAATGCCTCTTTACCCAAAAGCCCTGGTAGCTGCTTTCTGAACCAGTTAATATTTCCAAACTGTTTTCAAGGATGCAACCGCTTAAAGAGCATTACAGTAGCTCAAAGTGATCAGAACATAAATTATTGTGGTTTAGTCTGATTTTTCCAAGAATGGCATGCAGCTAGTGTACTTGGCTAAATTTGTAAAAGGCCTGCCTGGCCACTGCTATAACTCAGGCACTCAGAATAAGGAGATGGCAACATGCAGGAGCACTCCCAACCTCTGAAAGTGCTCTTTAAAGAGGAGCACAAGTTTTTTTAGAACCAGCAGCATTCTTCCTCCCAGGTCATCAGATCCTCTTGCCAACAACAGGACTTGATTAAGCTTCAATTTCTTCCCCTCATCTATACCAAAACTTCCCACAGGCACTAGATTAGAACTTCTACCGCCTCCTCAGGATCAGATGAGAGAGACCTGGATTTCACTGGCAGTTTGATACACCCAAGCCCAAATGTCCAGATGACCTCACCCAGCAACTCATGGGGATGTTAAAAACACTGAGGATACGAAAGGACCCAGTAGCAATCCATCGGTATCACATAGGTAAGAACTGCATAGAAGTGAGAGTTTCAGTAAGTGCAAATTATCAAGTGCAGAGCTGCATGAAAAGCAGCATGTGCCTAAATTTCCTCTTCTGTACAACTGCTAAAGGAGAAGGAACCTTAATGCTGAACAGCAGCAAGCCATTCCTGATGTACAAGAATATTGTTCAACACTCAGAGCAATTCTGACTCTGCAGAATTAGAATTCAAGAGGAGAAATCCTGTTTCCACATCAACACTTGCGCAGCACGATGTCGTTCTTTCCAACACTTCAAGCTACTATGCCTTTTAAAACAGCAGCACATTCAATGCAGTGCTCACAAGGTTTGTTGCTCCTTTAAGATGGGCATGCACTGAACCACAGTACTTCTGCTTGGCCGCAACTGTGGAAATAAAATATTTGCAGGAATGGTGCCTGCAATTCTGTGGTCTTTATCATAAAAACCAAGGGACCAATAACCTTTTCTTTGAGTTGCTATCTTTTGATTTTGAATGACTAGAGATTTTTGTGCTCATTTGGACAACCACACACAGTGTTGATCTTCAGCTTTACCTTATGTGTTACAAGTCTACAAATAAATAGCCTGGACAGAGCCGGGGGAAGGGTAGCATAAATGTGGGCATTATAATTGGGGCTTACTAATGCAACAGAACACTGCAGTAAGAGACCTACAACAGCTGCTAAGATTCTGCAGTGCTGGCAGGAAAATGCCTGTGACTCAGCAACCACATTTAAATGTGAAACAATGCACTACTATTCGGGAACTTTTTGTAGAGTAATAAGTAATGCATATATTCAGTTTTTTATATCAAAAGTTAAGTCATGTACTTGAATGGATTTTCAATGTCATTTTTTAATGCCATTTATGCCATGCTAGAGAATTTTCATGATGATTTTTCCCTATTTTAATCGCAAAGTACCTACATGCTATTTAAATTGCCAATCACTTTTCAAAACAACACAGACTGAATTTACAGTTTGCGCATGGCACAGATTTCTGTTGACAGAGAAAGCTATATTTCACTGAAAAAGTATGGGAAAAGTCTGATTTGCACAACTTGATTTGACTGCTCAGAGTCAACTAAAGCACGTTTATAGGCTCAACTTTCCTACAATGACCCAGGGCCCAATCCTGAACTGGGCCAGTGCCAGTGTAGGGTGTCACAAATGTGCTGTAAGGCACGTCCGTGACTCCTTGCGCAGTGTCAGCCAGACACCGCCCAGAGCTAGATAAGAGCTCCGGGCAGCAGTGAGGGCCTTGGGGCTGGGGGAGGCATTCTGGGGCAGGGCAGGGGGAGGAATCTAGGAGGAAGGGGTTGGCCCAGTCTGCGCCAGCTAAATAGCTGGTACAGATTTGAGAAGAGTCATTGCGGGGCTTGGGGCTTTCCCTGTGGGAAGGGGACAATAGTCCCCTTCCTCTGAGGAGACATCTGGCAGCCTCAGCAGTGCCACTGGATGCAGCGATAGCTGTTTTGGTGCAGCTGCACCCAGTGGAGCCGACAGCTTTAGGATTAGGCTGCCCTTTTACAAGTGACACTCACTGACCAGCATAACCTAGATTTTAACCTTCAATCTTTTTTCTACTAGGAAACATGTTTAGCATATTATTTTCCAAAAGGGAAATAATGAAATGATACATGTGTATGAAACCATATGCATCACATAATATTATGCACAGTACAGAGTGCCATGCACACAGAATATCATACACTCATACATCGTACAATGAAAGCAATCTGTGGGGCATGTACACTATTGCAATACCCATCAATGTATAACTAGTCTTTGTAATTTCTTTAAAGACTTTCAAAAACACTTGCAGCTCAAGTAAAAAACATTGTTTTGCTCACACTGTGGGGCCATCCCTTTCCTAATTATTGACAAATACCTGTCATTATAACAGTCAGTCTAATGATCTAGTAGTGCTTACCATACTTATATATGCCTATTAGTCATCCCATCTGCAATGAGTATGCCTCACCTATATACTCTAATTTTATGGCTCAGTTATGTCCATAAGCGACCTCAGAGCTGTTTACTCAATACAACCAAACACACAAGCAGTTTTGAACATCCTCAAAATGTTACTCCAGGCTTGGAGTATACCATTGTTCTATTTCTGTTTCATACAATGACCATACATAATCAGTATTACTGTGGATAGTACAGTACTTACATGGCTGTCAAATCTTACTATCCCTACTCAGATTATTCATGGGTGGGTTATCTGTGTGGCTGTGATCGCACCATGTTGGAATATCTCAACAGTATCCCGCAAATCTCATCTTTTGTTTGCAGACAGGAAAAGCGTAAATTCTAGCTGCCATGGTGGAGAAAGAAAATACAAATGTTTGCAAAAAGTGTGCATTGTAAGTTTAGAAAAGAATGGATGGGCCAGGGACAGGAGGAGGAGCTTTCCATGGCTAGAAAAGAAGACCTCTCTGCAGATCACAGTTCTTCTCCATTGCTCCCAGTAGTCGTTCCTACAGATTTATTCCCCTTGACTCAGCACCCAATGAATCCTAGTTTGTTTTCCCAGCTTCTATTTTAGTCTATGACTGCAAGCTAAACTACATTATGAAGAAAATTCATAATCTGATCTCCTGATGTTTTCTTTTTTAATGACATTCAGCCTTGGGGGACTGCCAGTTTGACTGGAGGAGCAGCACTGGGTTCTTACATGGCTGGCCCCATCATGAAGCAGGGTGAAGCACCTAGTTCAGGCATGTGGGGCAGCATGGCAGCCTTCCCAGAACCCTCCCATAAATTGCCTGTACCATTCCTAACAGCAAAGGAAGAAAGGAGAGAAGACTGGAAAGAAGGATGGGTGTGTAATTTTCACAGAAAAAAAGATGACACTGTGGTAGGGAGGGAGCTCCATTTAGTGCTCCTCTTCAGGCCACATAATGTCATGTGCTGGACCTGGCTGTTTATCCCTTTTCCTCCAAGTTGCTTTCCAGATAAAAATCACCCCACCTCAGCTGCAAAATGGAAGCAGTAAACACCCTGCTGCTCCAATCAAGTTGATAGACCTCCTTTGGCTGCATTATTTCTTGGGGGGGGGGGGGGGCGACACAATACATCAGAGATACAATTATTGATTTCCTGTGCAATATATACAGTACTTTTCCCCTGAGAAAAATCCTAACTATTCAGGCCCTCTCTTCAGCCTCACAACTGTAACAAAACACACAAATTAATATAAGAATCAATCTCAATTCATATTATTTATTTTCTTTCCAGACACTTTTCTGGTTGCCAACTTGGATTGGAATATACTGTAGTATGATAGAGATGTGGAATTTCTTTTATTCTGAGCTTTCAAATAAAATAATAAAACTCAACAAGTACCACTCATCCCCTTTGTTTAAATACGATTTTTAAAAGCCCTTAATGTTACATTAATATTTTATTTAGCTAAGGAGCTAGCTATATTTACAGTTCACATTTATTCAAGGTCATTTTTTTTAACATATTGTTCTTATACATTTTTATGACATACATAAAATCTGGAAATAGAATTTACTCTTATCAGCAATGAACATTTGGTTGCCAAGCATTAGGGATGAAATTATTTATGATGCAGGGTATGTAAAATTGAAATGGGTCATCCTGTTGCTGGAATAAAATATACAGATTTTGAGAAAAACAGAAGCCGTAGAATACTGAATCCTGAAACATCCTGCAGCGTTGGCATATCTGTAACATAATTTCTTAGGCAGGGAAATTGAATCCTTGCAAAGGGACAAAAGCTCCACTTTTCACTGCAGTGGAATCAAGCCAATCACAGCACAACAGGCTAGCAACAGGGGCTTGAGATCAATAGCTTTTAAAATCAGATCAATGCAAGCACAAGCAGTGAACTGGAATATCTGCCATTTCTCTCATGCTTCCTTTCTGGGAAGGTAACCAGTCAGCCTTTGTAAAAGGATCCTCTAGAACAGCCATTTTCAACCTTTTTCAGCTCACAGCACACTCACAAGGCACTAAAATTGTCAAGGCACACTACTAGTTTTTAATTACATTATTATGTTACAATTAATTTAATTAATATAACTAAGGGCACAAGCCTAACCAGGTCTACTAAGAAGTAAGTCCTATTTTGTTCAATGGGGCTTACTCTCAGGAAAGTGTGGTTGGGATTGCAGCCTTAGATCATTACATGACAATGAAAGAAACTCCCAAGAAGCAAAACTCCCAAAAGAAGAAACTCCCAAAGGTGCAAAAGAGAGCGACTAAGATGATTACGGGGCTGGGGCACCTTCCTTATGAGGAAAGGCTACGGCGTTTGGGCCTCTTCAGCCTAGAAAAGCGACGCTTGAGGGGGGACATGATTGAGACATACAAAATTATGCAGGGGATGGACAGAGTGGATAGGGAGATGCTCTTTACACTCTCACATAATACCAGAACCAGGGGACATCCACTAAAATTGAGTGTTGGGCGGGTTAGGACAGACAAAAGAAAATATTTCTTTACTCAGCGCGTGGTCGGTCTGTGGAACTCCTTGCCACAGGATGTGGTGCTGGCATCTAGCCTAGACGCCTTTAAAAGGGGATTGGACGAGTTTCTGGAGGAAAAATCCATTATGGGGTACAAGCGATGATGTGTATGCGCAACCTCCTGATTTTAGGAATGGGTTAAGTCAGAATGCCAGATGTAGGGGAGAGCACCAGGATGAGGTCTCTTGTTACCTGGTGTGCTCCCTGGGGCATTTGGTGGGCCGCTGTGAGATACAGGAAGCTGGATATTCAGATATGGTTGCATACAATATATTCAGACTTGATGCATACAATGGTAGCATCAAGTCTAATATATTAAAAATAAAATACTGAAATGAATGGGGACCCACTTGAAAGGGGCCCACAACCCACCTAGTGGGTCCCGACCCAGTTTGAGAAACACTGCTATAGGTAAAGGTTCTTTCTACTTCTAGAGCAGTGGTTTTCAACCACTGTGATGTGGTACACTGGTGTGCCGTGAGGCTGCCTCAGGTGTACTGCGGGGCCAAGGAATCAGGCGGTGGTAGCGGTAGCAGCAGCAGCAGCGCTCCTGGGAGAAGCGGCTGCTTGGAGCGGCAGCAGGAGAAAAAGGAGCAGCTTGGACACTCCTGCTGTTGCTGGTGCCTGCCCCGCACGCTGATTGGGCAGGCAGTCAGAAGAGCCTGGAAGGGATCCTGGCGGAACATGGAGGGAATGAGGGTGAGCCACAAGAGCGAGGAGTGAGAGCGAGCCTGAAGGCAGGTAGGAGCCAGAAGCAGCTGGAAAGGATCCTGGAGAAACCCTTTTCCTTGCCAGCAATGCCCCAAAGTGACCCTCCCTGCCTTGCCTCCACTGGCAAGGCTTTGGCAGGAAGGGCGCTGGGTCACAATCCTATCCACACTTACCTAGGAATAAGCCCCATTGACTATAATGGGGCTTACTTCTGAGTAGACATACAGAGGCTTGGTTGCACTCTCTCTTGAATAAATAAGCAGGCAAGTGATGCTTTTCTCTCCCACCCCACCTCCTCCCCTCCTGCACACACATCCCCCCATCATAATTGCAATTAACCCCTCTGACTGCCCCTCCCCACCCCTCCCTCTTCCCCACCTTCCAAAGTTCATAACCAGTTGCCTCCCATTCTTTCTCTCTCTCTCCCCCCACCCTAGTGAATCCTGCACTTGTTTCAGCCACATCTCCTCACTGCCCCTCGCCCCCCCCCCCGTTTCTCCAGTATGCTCAGTCTCATCTCACTTTGCCAGCACCTCCTGGCATCTCAGAGCATATAAGTTGATAACAGTTTGAACAGACCTGCTTCAACACATTTCCAGAAACCACATACACCTTCCTCTCCAGGCTTACATAAGAACATAAGAACATAAGAACAGCCCCACTGGATCAGGCCATAGGCCCATCTAGTCCAGCTTCCTGTATCTCACAGCGGCCCACCAAATGCCCCAGGGAGCACACCAGGTAACAAGAGACCTCATCCTGGTGCTCTCCCCTACATCTGGCATTCTGACTTAACCCATTCCTAAAATCAGGAGGTTGCGCATACACATCATCGCTTGTACCCCATAATGGATTTTTCCTCCAGAAACTCGTCCAATCCCCTTTTAAAGGCGTCTAGGCTAGACGCCAGCACCACATCCTGTGGCAAGGAGTTCCACAGACCGACCACGCGCTGAGTAAAGAAATATTTTCTTTTGTCTGTCCTAACCCGCCCAACACTCAATTTTAGTGGATGTCCCCTGGTTCTGGTATTATGTGAGAGTGTAAACAGCATCTCCCTATCCACTCTGTCCATCCCCTGCATAATTTTGTATGTCTCAATCATGTCCCCCCTCAAGCGTCTCTTTTCTAGGCTGAAGAGGCCCAAACGCCGTAGCCTTTCCTCATAAGGAAGGTGCCCCAGCCCCGTAATCATCTTAGTCGCTCTCTTTTGCACCTTTTCCATTTCCACTATGTCTTTTTTGAGATGCGGCGACCAGAACTGGACACAATACTCCAGGTGTGGCCTTACCATCGATTTGTACAACGGCATTATAATACTAACCGTTTTGTTCTCAATACCCTTCCTAATGATCCCAAGCATAGAATTGGCCTTCTTCACTGCCGCCGCACATTGGGTCGACACTTTCATCGACCTGTCCACCACCACCCCAAGATCTCTCTCCTGATCTGTCACAGACAGCTCAGAACCCATCAGCCTATATCTAAAGTTTTGATTTTTTGCCCCAATGTGCATGACTTTACACTTACTGACATTGAAGCGCATCTGCCATTTTGCTGCCCATTCTGCCAGTCTGGAGAGATCCTTCTGGAGCTCCTCACAATCACTTCTGGTCTTTACCACTCGGAAAAGTTTGGTGTCGTCTGCAAACTTAGCCACTTCACTGCTCAACCCTGTCTCCAGGTCATTTATGAAGAGGTTGAAAAGCACCGGTCCCAGGACAGAAGTAATGCCCACATACCAAACCAATGCTGGTGAACAGCCAGTGGGCAGTAGAAGGAACAATGGGGTGAACTGAACGTAAAAGGAAGTCAAGGAAAACCATATCTGAATATCAGACTGAAAGAGGCCACAGCTAGGCAGAGTCAACATAAGCCATGTCCTTCTGCTAGGGGAATGGGGTGCATCTAGCTGCATGCAAATCAAAGCATGTTTCCCCTCAGTGGCCATTTTGCTCTTGAAACTCTTGACAAAAAAAATTCCCCTTTGTGACAGACAGGAGTTCCACAATTTTAGAGATGCCTTCTAAAACATCTAGAGAAGGTCACCTAGGATGCCTTGGGCATGTGGAGGTTTGAGTTTCCCTTTCTGTTAACTCCTGTTGACGTGCAGCTCTAGAAAACTGATCACATTTAGCTAAACAGATTGGGTAGGCTACTTGCCTGAGGCCCGATGATTTGACTCCAAGATCAAGCCACAGTAAAAAATCTGGATAAACTAGATTCTTTATAAGTGAACAATGGTTACAGCCATCTAACAGATTGGAGTAACAAAGCAGGGCAGGCCCATCTATGAGGCCAACTGAAGCTATCACCTCAGGCAGCAGATTGGTGTTTTGTCCACCTAATTGCCTCCACCGTTTCCCCTTCTCCTTCCTGTCCCTGTACTGGAAAAGGAAGACAGGGACAAAGAGGAAATGCAGAGGGGAAGAGATTGTTGAGCTGATATTGGAGAGGTGGGGGGAGCAGAGGACAACACAACATTGGGTAAGGGGGGCAGCATTTGACATAACACCTCAGGTCACCAGTGCTGTAACAAAACAATATTAATTTAAACTGAAATAAAATATATATTTTTGCATTGTCCCACTGCCATTTAGGAAAATTTTTTTACAGGCTGCAGCTTATCTGTCTTACGGTCACTACTTATCAATAAACTAATTGTAATAAGATTAACTCATTTCTGTTTGAACCATAGAAAAACAAAGAAGTTATTCATTAGATGAAATTCCAAATCATCTCTAAAGGTACCGTAAGTCTATTACTGAAGTTTAGCAGGATTTCTATTGAGGTGGCCTATTCACAGCCCTTCGTATCTAGAATGGCTGTAGAGAACGACGGTGCGCATACAGTTTAATTCAATTCAGAGATTATACTAATGAGTTCAAGTAACTATAAGGGCGCAATCCAAACCTACCCTGGAACAGGCAAGTCAGGAGGCTTGCACTGTATCCAGCGCAGGATTGTGGCCAGAAGCAGCTCAGCCAGAGATAAGGGGAAACGTTTCCCCTTACCCCTGGGTAAGGACTGTAAATGAATATACACATTTCATAAATGGGTAAGGACTCGTACCTTGGGTATAAATGGGTATAAATGGGTAAGGACTCGTAAATGAATATATCGTTTTCCGTTTTGTTTAGGAGGAGGGTGTGACATGCCAGCAGAGTCAAGTTAGGCATTTTCCAGATTTTTGACACGCCAAACCCAAAAAGTTCACCATCACTGGTCTAGGGAATGCTGTACAGAGAGTGTTAACTATTATTTATAATGCATTATTGCATACCAGGTGCTTAACATTGTACAAACATAAGCCAAAAGGAAAATCCCTACTTTTTGATTGACAAATTCTTAATTGATTACATTTTGGCAAAAGGAGAGAAAACTGAAAGAGAGCAAAGTCAAAGACAAGGGTCATACGAAAAGAATACACATGGGGAAAAACTTTTAAAAAAATTAATTTTTAACTCTTAGATTCCATGCACTTAATGCATCCTAAACATCTGTATGGCTTATCGCCTGCAGCAACTGGGTGATACGACTGTAGAGCTAGTATAGTGGAAGCTCCCACCTTTAAGCAGAAATTGGGTAGTGCTCAGGTGGAGCAAGAGGGTAGAAGCTGACACTCCAAGAGCAGCTGAAAAGTAGCCCAGCAACAGGGCCTGGTACGGCTGTGACATTCTCATGCCTGGGAAGTTCTTGAACCCCACTTCTTGTATGGTGTCACACCATGGCATGGGTGTAGGGACAAGTCCTGGGCAGGTGGACCTGAGATAAGGCTACCTCTCCTAAGTCTGCCATACAAGGAGGCTTGCTTTAATATTGGGAAATTTGTGAGCACCAAGCACACAGATGTGCTTTGTGTTCATCTATGAAGAAAACTTTCAATTTCTGCACGAAATTTTGCCATTGCACATAAGGATCATTCAGGCTGAAAGAAGGTAACAAGACTGAACATAATGGTCAATCAATGGCTCACAGCCATAGAAGGCACCATTTTCCAAAAAACAATGAAAATACCTGGGAAAGGATCAAACTAATTTTTTCTACATTTGATTATGGGGACAAAGGTGGGGTAAAAATGCCACAAACAAACAAAGTTATCTGACACAGTAATGCAATTTTAATAATATTTTAAAGGAACAAGTGCATAGACTTTTAATTTCCATGGTTGGGAGTGTGTGTGTGTGTGTGTGTGTGTGTGTGTGTGTGTGTGTGTGCGCGCGCGCGCTCAAACGTATGCACATGTGTACCGCAGCAGATTTCACAAGCAGCACATGGCAGCCAGAAGAACAACATCAGGAAAGACTTCTTGCTACGTAGCCCCTGCTCCTCTATTGCTGCCATGCTGAGAGGAGGGAGAGAAACTTATAAGGAGGAAGAGCCAATGAACTGCTCTGTTTGATGGCACAATGGGTACCATCTGCTGGCATGGAGGGTTGAGCGGTCGGCCCAGATAGGTGAGCCCTCTGATGGGCATGTCCTGACCCAGTGTCAGTGCGATTCAACTTGGCCAACCTCTGATACCAACCTTGCAGCTGAGAATTCTGTTAGAGATCTGTAGCGCCCCTCACGGAACTATTATCTTCCAACATCCCTTGGGAGGTAGAATGAACATTATACCAGGAGGTGGTGTGGAGGGCAGGAGGTGTGGTCTGGAGGTTTAGCTGCCTGAAGCTAAGACAACGCAGCTCGTTTGTGCCTGGAGGGGAGACTGGAAGTCGCTGACAAACTGCCACAACCCTCGGTGAGAGAGGGGAGTTGCTAGCATACCATGGTGAAAGGATGCAATGGAATGCTGAGAATGTCAGTTGGCTTAAGATCCTGTCTGGAGTGATTTGTTGCTGTCTGTGGAAGCGCAAGGGCATGTGCTGTGCAGCTAGAGAACTGTGCAATGGGAAACACCTGGAGACTGCTCTATATATGAATAGAACAATATTGTAAAGACCCTTATTGGGTCTAGGATAGCCTGCCTATGTAAATTGCCTTGAGTAATATCTGATGAGAAATTTGAGGATAAGAAAGGCAGTATATAAATAAATAAATAAATCCATGGCTGTAGGTGTGCATTGATGTTGGAGAGGTGGTATGTTATTCAGTGGGTACCGTCTCCATAATACCAAACCATGGATTTTCCCTCACAATATAGGTATGCAGGAAGAAACTAAAAAATGGTTTACCGAATTGGGTGCTACAGCGAAATATAGTTTGCCACAAATCAGGAAGTAGCTAATTACAAGCCCAGTCCTATCCCCTGCCATATTATAACATGCAGCTGTGCCAACAGAACATGTGCTACATGCTATGGGCAAGCAGCCAGAAGGCCAACCATAGGCCAGCTACCCAAGTCTTTTTAGCTGCCAGAGGTCTACCTAGAGGTAAGTAAAATATTTTACTTACCTCTAGTAAATAAAGCCTCTGGAAGCCAGAAGGTCTCCTTGGACTTAGGTAGCTGGTGTACGTAACTGGTGTAAGTCCAAGAAGAGAAAAGAGATGGATAGATTGAGAAAGAGTGGTTAGGATCCTGGTGTAAGTCACTGCTGCCGGGATCCAACCCCTGCCCTGCCCTCTCCACCCCTATCCAACCCCTGCCGTTTCCTTCCCCACCCATTACACCTACTTAGCAAGGTCAGCACAGGGTAGGCTCTGCAGTGGCAGACATGCCCCAAATGGCCCGGCAGCAGTGTGATATGCCATTGCTGGGCCTCTTACAACAATGAACAGGGAGATATACTGTTGTAAGAGGCTCACAGGATTGCACCCTAAATTGAGTGAACGGGGGGGGGGGGAGGAAATATACAAGCTCAGAGCTTGTTCCTCTATCACCATCATAGTTTAGTATTACATGTGAATGGAATCTTTGTGTTTTTCAGACTTTTTCCCACTGGAAGTAGGAGAGCAAGATCAAATAATTTGTACATGTCTACTTATTTTAAATGTTTGACATTGCTTAAATAATTTACCTGAGGCCATCCATGGTCTTCATCCTTTCTGTGGCCATGATCTTTTCCCACTAGGAACACGAAGCAGGTACAGGTGCCACAATTAAAAAAAACTCTGTGACTGTACATCAGTCTGTCATCTCAAAGAAAGAAAAAATCCAGCTATGACGAACCATGTAGAGCATCTCACTAGTTTCTTAAACCTCTCCCCAGAAGAACACAGTATTTCTCACTGCCTGTTCCTTATCCAGTTTCCTTGTCAAACCTTTCGCTGTAAGTAGCTCTTTGGAGGGCTTGGCTTCCTTGTATTCAGCTTCAAATTAAAGAGACTGGTGCTGTGCCCGGAACGTTATATGGGTTCATTCTGCACTTCAGATAAAGTCAAACAACTTTCTTTCTTGTGTAGGCAAACCTTGTGTTTTGCTGAGAGTGTGGAAATGTGGAAGCTGTAATTTTCAAGGCCGCAAAAGGCTACAATTGATCCCGAGTCTGCCCCTTTTATGTTCCCTGAATCTTAACATCAGATCCGTGTTCCTGACGGATAAAAAAGAAAGTGAGTAAGACAAGAGATAGACATGAACGCCGAGAGAAACAGCTCTGAAGGGTATGGAAAAGTCATTTCCTCATGAAGACATAGCTGCACTATCTGGGTTTATGAGTCATACTTCCAATTATAAATTCTTCTGCACTGTACGGTGCTGTAAGCAGAGGGAGAGTAAGAAAAAAGTTTCCCTTCCTCTTATAAACTAATTGCTCAAGTGTAAATATCTGTTCTCTGTACAAATGTAGCTGTATTAGTTAAAAACCAGAGTGCTACTTTCTCTTATCACATCATATGCTAATAGAAGATAGCTAAAATTCTTCTACCTTGCAGATAATTCTAGAGAAAAGTGGTTTTCTTTCTCATGTGTACAGGAAAAAACTGGATTGTAAGTGTACAGTGTAATCCTAAACAGATTTACTCAGAAGTAAATCCCACTCATCACAATAGGATTTACCTTCTAGAAGTGGGTTTAGAATGCAACCTTATAGCCCAGTGTTTCTCAAACTGGGTCAGGACCCACTAGGTGGGTTGCAAGTCAATTTCAGGTGGGTCTCAATTCATTTCAATATTTTATTTTTAATATATTAGACTTGATGTTACCATGGTATGTGACTGCATTTGGGGAAATGTTACAGACCTGTACTTCTCCTGTCAGATAGGACCAAAGAATACTTGGTCTATTTAACTGTACTTTGGAGATACTTAGTTTTCCCTAAGAAATAGTCACACGACCTTCAAAAGACTCTACCAGATTGGTCAGGATAATTCTGTCTTTGACATTTCAAAGTTGTTGTTTAATTTCTAGAGGATATTCCAAGAATCTGTTCATTTTCTAAAAGTTTGGAAGAAGTACACTGCTCATTAAAACATGCACCAGAACCCCTGGGTCAAACCAAAGACGCATCAGACATACCGAGTTGCCAACAATAATGACTATAGCCATTCATTCAGGGGCTGGTGAATCAGCTCTCACTGCCTCTCTCTCATAATGATCTGGCTAACAGCCAAGCAGCCTTTAGCAAGTTTGGGTCCCTCTGAAGCCCTATTTTGTATTAGGACATCAAAAGAAACTGACCCAATAATGAGAAGACCAAAATGAGGTTTTGATAAAGGATAGGAGATTAATTTGTCCACTGTAAATTCTCTCTAGGGGAGTTCAAGTAAAAATAACCAAGAAAGAGCCATACTGAGGACAAGACAAACAGATGAGGTTGCAGTGGCTCAGCCATGAAAGTGATGCATCTTCCTGTCCACAGAAGCTGTAAATAAACCCATCTGTTCCAAATAACTCCATATGGAATAAAATCTGTGTTTGATTCATGCTGCGTCATTTCCTGGGATTATCTTTCAATAAAGCCTTCATCATATGAAAATAAGGAATGTGCACTTTAAAAGAACCACTGCATAACATTTGCCACCTTTCAAGAAAATGAAAATGATCACACGATAATGACAAAGGGTTTTGTAGCCTCCATACAATTGCATTTACACACACCTCAGTAATTTAAATGTGCCATGAAGCCCATGATAAAAGAAAAAAGCCGTATGGAGTAACTGTGACATAGCCAGGTCCTTAGAATAAGAAGTATTTGACTTTAGCAGCTACTGCAATGAATTAGCTGTCAAAATGGGTGGTGGATGAGTAAAATGGCACAAATCACCCTCAGAACTATTTCACAAGGAACGAATCAACAAATGGACACTAAGATGGGCACCATGGGTCAAAATGGTATATGTGTAAATGCAAATATGTGTAAAGTGACATAGATTGGGGCAAAAAAATTTCTAGATTTCATATATACACTGATGGGGTTTGAGCTGTCAGGGACTAACCAGGAAAGAGGTCTTGGGGTCATGGAGGATCATTCAGTGAACCAACAACCCAAAGTGCAGTAGCTGTGAAAAAGGTAAAGTCATGCTAGAGGACATTTGAAAATAAAACTGAATATTATAATGCCCATACACAAAGCTATGATACAGCCACGTGTGGAGTACCATGTTCAATTTTGGTCACATCTCAAAAGGACATTGCAGAGATGGGAAAGGTGCAGAAGAGGACAACCCAAAGGAATAGGAGGTGGGAGCATCTTCCTTACAAGAAAAGACTATAAAGTCTGGGCTGTTTGGTTTAGAAAAAAAAAAAAAGAGACAACTAAGGGGATCCAGGATGATGAACTACGTATATGAACCTTTGGTCAGATCCAGCAGGGATCTTCTTACGTTCTCATATGACATTTGTATAGACCAGTTGTGCAATAATGAAGTGTTTCTCAAATTGTGGGTCGCGACCCACTAGGTGGATCGCGATCCAATTTCAGGTAGGTCCCCATTCATTCAATGTGTATTTATTTTTAATATACTTGATGCTATGATGGTATGTGACTGTTTTTGGGAAAATGTTACAGATCTATACTTTTAACAGGTTACTAGGCATATGCTTTTAACAATGATAGTCAATTGGGCTTACTCCTGCGTAAGTGTGAACAGGATTGCAGACTTTGGGATGTCTGGGGAATTTTTTGAAACGGATCAGCAACTGCTTGAAAGGGTTAGGAGGGTTCTTCTTTATTTTAAATAAATTTTTAAACTTGTACTTCATATGATAAAATCAAATGAGGGGCGTTAAAAGTTTTTCTACTTCATGATGTCACTCTTGGCCATGGCATCACTTACACGTTAATTACCTCACTTCCGGTTGGTCCCAACTGATTGTCGTTCTAAAAAGTGGGTCCTGGTGCTAAAATGTTTGAGAACCACTGGAATAATGCATTCATTATTAATGTAATATACATCACCGCCAGGAAGCAGAGGGCTAAACAAGAATAGTGAGGGAGAGGTCATGGAGGACAGCGAGGACTAGACCACCTCCTCTTTCCATTTTTTGCAGCTGATCACATGGAAAACTGGACATAACTTACAGCACAATCCTATGCCTCTCTACTAAGAAGTAAGCCCCACCGAGTTTGATAGGATGTACTCTCAAGTAAATGTGACTAGGGATGCAATTCTAACCACACTTTCCTGAAAGTAAGCCTCATTGAACAAAATAGGAGTTACTTCTGAGTAGACCTGGTTAGGCTTGTGCCCTAGGACTGCAACCTTAGGAGGGCCTTTCCAACTGTTTGCTATAATATACTGCAAGACTAAATTTTTAGTACTATATTTTCAAAATACAGTGAAGAAACAGTCAAGTTATCTGAGCTTCATTATTGTAAATCAGCAAGAATATAACACTCATAATCAGATATAAGAAAGTGAGGCTCACAGAAATACAATATAAAAGCTATAATCCTATGCACACTTTCCTGAGAGTAAGCCCCACTGAAGATAATGGTACTTACTTCTGCGTAGACAAGCCTAGGATTCTGCTCAAAGTTGCTTACTATTCATTATCAATAAGTCACAGCCATCTTTCTTCACATGGGGCCCAGAAAATTCCCAGCTGTATACCATCTGCTGACTTAGGAGGTATGGCATGCAAGAAACATGTGACTACTGGATGTACATATTTAGCTTACTGACTCTCTGCTTTTGATGTCAGAATTCCATATGACATCTGAAACTTACACCATGCTGGAAAATTTAGCTCTAGGAATACAAAAAATGGCAGAAGAATGAGGAGTAACATTATGTCTTTCTTATACAGAAACATTTTTTAAAAAGACATCCCCTTAAAGATAAGAATATTCCATTCCTCTCCTTGTACTATTAGGTATCACAACAAGAATGGCAGACTGCATGTGGAACAGATGTTACTAATGACAGTGATCTTTGAATGGTATTTTTAGAAATTCTGAAAGGAACTCTGGCCATAAAATAAGGGCTCACTGAATTTTTTTCTTTCCAAATTTTAAGTTCTGTAGAGGGGGCTATTGCTACTATACAGTTAGGCTGCAATCCTAACCACACTTTCCTGAGAGTAAGCCCCATTGAACAAAATAGGAATTACTTCTGAGTAGACCTGGTTAGGATTGTGTCCTTAGGGGTGCCCAAACCCTGGCCCGGGGGCCACTTGCGGTCCTCGGGGGCTCCCAATCAGGCCCTCAGGGAGCCCCCAGTCTCCAATGAGCCTCTGGCCCTCCAGAGACTTGCTGGAGCCCGTGCTGGCCCAACGCAACTGCTCTCAGTATGAGGATAACTGTTCGACTCTCCCCTGAGCTGTGGGACGAGGGCTTCCTCGACTACTTGCTGTTTCACATCTGTGATGCAGCAGTGGCAGCAAAGGAAAGGTTCGCCTTGCTTAGTGCAAGGCCTTTTATAGGCCTTGAGCTACTGCAAGACCTTCATTCGTTCATATAAGTTCCATCTCTAATATTCATTTATGTAAATTTATTCAAATTTTAATGCAAATTAACTCTTTTTTTTTCCCCGGCCCCCGACACAATGTCAGAGAGATGATGTGGCCCTCCGGCCCAAAAGTTTGGACACCCCTGCCTTAGAAGTACAATTCTCTAAAACCTATTCAATTGTTTCTTGGCTTCTTGGATTCTGCTGAGTGAGAAACAAGCCCTAAGCTCTGAGGGTCCCTCTCTGTTAAGAGCAGGTGAAACCCACATGTGATATCTCCCTGATCCTTGATGAAACCCACATGTGAAATCTCCCTGACACTTGGAAGACACAACCATCTAGAATAGTGGGGTCTCTCTCAAAGGATTGTCATAAATGTCATCCACTGATAAACCATAAAAATGAGTTCTAATTCTCAACATAAACTATTCTTGCCAGGTTCTACCAGCATTAATGTTAAAACAACTGCATTAAAATCTTTGATCATGTGGGACCAAACTTCCCCTTGTTTTATTATTTTATTAATATAAAAACTTGTGTCCTGCCTTTTCTCTCCTTAGTGAGGTACACAAGGTGGCTTATAATCAATTTAAAAACATTCATAAACTCACAAAAACAGGTACAAACAGCAGGCCAAAACACAGAAGAAAATAACCAGAGTCAAGAGAGAGCACAATGAAATGAATGAAATCAAAAGCTTGCCAGAACAGAAACAATCTTATCCTTTTGCAGGGTGGAAGCTCATCAAATCTCATGTGGCAAGGAATCTTTTATAACTTGGGAATGTCATCACTTCAAACAGAGTAGTTTATATTGGACTGAATCTAGTTCCACTTGGGAGGGGATAAAAATTAGCAAAGCTAAAAACATAAATATAATTTTCAGCCAGACTAATTTTTACCATTGCTACCTAGCAAATCCAGGAAAGCAAATCCATTTGCTATCTTCAAATAGGCCATCTTCAAATAAAACATTCTGTGGCCTTGTCCAAGCTTTTAATGGACAAATTAGAGGGGTAACTGCTGAGACAGCTCTTAGAAACCTTTTTATTAGGCCCTCTATTGGTGGTATAAAAATAATAGTACACAGTGTTCTCACAGGCCCATGGGTGTGTGCGTGAGAAAGAAACTACACTGGGTTTATTAACAAATTCTCATGTGGTAAGCAAACATGTAGCTTTAGGTGGAAATCTAGGTAATGTTTTCATTCGAAGGAACAATTTTGGCTAAAAGTAACATTTTGATTTTTTTTCCTCAAAAACATAAACTAGGCAGAAAGGCATGATTCAATGAGCTACGTTCTAGCATTAGTTAAGCCATTTCTGCCCAACGTTGCATATACACGTCAGGGACCAGATGTGTACACCTGTGGGCTGGGCAGAAATGGGTTAAGGACAGCTTGTAATTATTTCACCATCTAAATTTCTTCAGTGTATTTACTTTTGGCATTTGAAAGGGCAATTTACTCAATGCTTAGTATAACCAAGCTACCTTTGCTCATATCAAAAGGAAAAATGCAACGCGTTCACTAATGTGATGTGGTTCACTGTTGTGATGCCATTCAGGATTTATGCATGTGCATAGCTTTCAGGTAGCCTACAAAATCAGTTACAGACAGTATCCAAAACCAAATCAGTTTGAGACTGTGCATCATACCCACAAAAGGACTTCACCATTTTGAACCACTCTCAGAGGGTGATTAAAAGTATTGTGTTAACACACTAAGGGAGCTAGAAAGCACTGACATAAGGGCAGTGCAGCTCTGAGGTAAGGGAACAAACATTCCCTTACTTTGAGGAGGCCTCTATGAGTGCCACCCAACTGCAGGATGGAGCACATGTCCCACTGGCACCGCTATGCCAGTGCTGGAAGGCACTGACATAAGGGGTTAGGATTGCGCCCTTAAGTTAACAAACATGGACAACTAAATCCCAGACAAAGATGTCCACCACTCTGGAATTTCCACCTTTCACCCTGAACACCCTCAAGCAATGAGTCAATAACCCTCTTTGCACATTTAGATAACTTAGATGGAATCTGGCCCTACTCTCCATCCAGCTCCAGGTCATAGAATTGCAAGTCATCGGAGCAAAAGCATCTGAGCCTGTTGTGTCTTGTGTTCTGTTGGGGCCTCCCTGATGAGTCTCCCTGATGGGGTCTCACAGATGCTTCAGCCAGCTGTTCCTACTAGGATTACCAGTTCAGTGCCTGCTTTCTCACCTTTCTGTGACCTCTGCATTATCGCTCCCAGTGAGGTTTTCCTATTCATCCACATGCAAGTTTGTGATTAAAAAAAAAAAATTCCCAAACAGTTAAAAGGGAGAGAATTGGTGAAGGAGGCATATTGCATTTTTTTTATTGGACAAACTAGTTGTTTTGGAAGATGCAAGCTTCATCAGGCAAAATAATTACAAGATGGTTCATAATTTCAGGTTAGTTCGCAGAAGATCACTAAGTAGCTACCTGAATAAAAGGAGTGCCTTTGCTTCGTTGTATCTCTTTCAGTATATTTTGATCTACGAACAGATCAAACATATTATAAAAAGCATATATAAAAACATATGGGAAAAATACAGTTCAAAGTGATGAACAACTTTTATTATTAAGGCAACTATAACATTGCTTAGGTGTGTTAAGGCAAAATACCATTTGAAATTGGACACTGGCATTATGAAAGCGCTAAAAATAAGCTGGTGGGAAGAATCCAAAGACAAATTTCCCTCAGAGAAAGGACAGAGCAGCAAATTAGTCTATCTCCTTTTGTTCCTCAGCAAAGGCATAAATAATTGATAGAGAATCATTTGTGTGTACAATCAAGTTCTGAAAACACATGACCTCCAAGTTCTAAAAAGAGCTTTTAAAATATGTTCAGAATTTGACCTCCTTTTCAACATCTTCTGTCATGTAAGAACACAGAAATGCCATCAGTGCACATGAGCCAGAAATCTGCATATCTAATCACAAAAACTAACTTTGAGTCCATGCTTAAACATGCCAATGGCAATCCAGAGCCATTTGCCTACAAGCATTTCACATGCTCTTGAGATGCAAAATGCTCTGAGTGTATGTGGGCATCCCAAGAGAAGACATAGAAAATGATCAGAAAGCCCCTAAACATGCATTACCTTGCATATAGATTCAGCATCCCTGGAGCACAATGCTTGACTTTGGTGGGATTTTAATCCTATGGAATTACAGGTTCACCACCCAATTCTAACTAATTTTCCAATGCCAATGTGACCATTCTGTGCCATGCCAAAATGCATGCAGTATTCGGGGGGGGGGGCAGTCACGGAGTTCTCCACAAGATAAGGGAACATTTGTAAGAACCATACCATAATAAGTAAAGTTGACTGATGTTCTATAAACCTTTATGACATTTTGAAGAATTGAAAATTTTCATGCATGGATCAGTCTGTAACTTTTAAATAAAATTAGCCCATAATGTCTAACTCAGCGTTAGACTCAGAATGTGAGTAGGAACCCACTGGATGGGTCACAAGCCAATTTCAGGTGGGTCCCCATTCATTTCAATATTTTATTTTTAATATATTAGACTTGATGATACCATGGCCTGTGACTGCATCTGGGCAAATGTTACAGACCAATACTATATCTAACAAGCTACTTGTTATTTATTTAGGTATTTATTTATTTAGGTATTTATATACTGCCTTTCTTTGGTCATCAGATTTCTTCTCAGACTTTAATCCAAGGCTGTTTACATAGGCAGGCTGTTCTAAACCCCCTTAGGGATTTTTACAATTGAATGGTTCTAGTCTTTCATAGAACTCCTCATTCCAGCTGGATTCCTTCCCGGTTTGGTCTGGCCTCTCTGGCCCTTCGCCTCCCACGCTCCACTTGACAGCAACTCCTCTCTGCCACCTAGGGTCAGCCCATCAGTATATCAGCGTGTCGTCAGTTCTCGGGTACTTCCAGTTGTTTCCAACTGGCAACCTCAGATCTTCAGGCATACAAGGCGGCAGCTCTACCAACTGAGCCAGACCTCCTGCCCAGTATCTTGTATCTATAGATCAATATCTGATTAAGTATCTTGTTAGATACTATACTATGTATATCATTTTATATTGTATATGTATATTAATATACTATGTATATTATTCAACTGATAACAGTAGTGTGGCAATAGGTGTAAAATTTAACACTTACACACAAGCACACCCCCAAATAGGATCAAAACTAATCATTTAGGAAGTCATTCTCATACTTTCGATTCATGCCACTATCCCATTGACAGCCAGAAATCCTGACTGCCTGTTAACAAATGAGACATAAATTGGTGTGAAACAATGGTATAGGCCAGTGTTTCCCAGTGGACCCATCAGGGAACTGGAAGCAGGTCATTCCCCCTTAAGGGGAGTGGCCCAGCAAATATTCCAGCAGTGGCACCACAGTGATGCACCACCGCCAGAACCAAGGGGCTTTGTAACATACCTGGGGGTAGTACTGGTCATCCAGAAGGTGCAAGGAGCTCACAAACCTCCCCCTGCAAACCTCCCCACTGCCCCAAATAGTTCGTATCTCCAATGAAATCCCATTTCTGCTTTGCGATCGGTTTGTGAGGAGCTGCAGAATCCTAGCGAAAAACCTGCCACCGGGTACAATGTATATGATTGTAACCCTGATGGGGAGCCATGGCAAATGGCCCTGTAGGTCAAAGGAGCTGCCAGTCAAAAAGGTTTGGGAACCTTAGGCCAGGATTGCCCAAACCCCGGCACACGGGCCATTTGTGGCCCACTGGGACCCCCAATCTGGCCCCCAGAGAGCACCATCCTCTCCAATGGGCACTCGGCCTGCTGGAGACTCACCGGTGCCCGCGCTGGCCCGACGCACAAGCTCCGGCAAGGCTGTCTCTAGACTGCCGTGAGCTTCACGTCTGCAAAGCTCCACAGGCAACAGAGAAAAGACCAGCCTTGCCCCTGTACAAGCCCTTTTATAGCCTTGAACTAATGCGATACTTGCAAATGTCGTGTTCAGGTTTCTGAAAGGTCTTGCACAAGTGCAAGAGTGGCTTTTCCTTGCTGCCTGCATGTGGAGCTTGAAGCTCACAGCAGCTGGGGAAAGCCTTGGAGATGGGGCAAGCAGGATCACAGGCAGCCGGGACAAGCTCTCCAGCGTTGCCACCTCCTCCTCAAGCCTCCTCGCCTCCACATCTTGCCTCTCCAGCCTCCTTGCAGGTCGGTTTGAATGGGGGTGGGTGGATTGCTTTCACTGAGGTGTGGGGAGCCTGGCAGAGGGAGGAAGATCATTGGGGTGGGTTGCTTTCACTTTGAGATGTGGGAGCCTGACAGAGGGGGGAAGATCACTGGGGTGGGTTGCTTTCACTTTTAATGGGGAGCCTGACAGAGGGGGGATGATTACTGCTGTGTTTTAATGGGAAGAAACATGCTGCTTTTGCACTGGAGGGGAGAGAGAGAGAGAATAAAATCATGCTCCTCCAAGGAGGGGAAGAGAGTCCATGCTGGTGTATGTTTGTATTGAGGAGTGTGGTCAGGAGTTATTTTAAACCCCTCCCCCTTTTCTGGATCTCATGTGTATTAATGTTCAGTAAAATCCATTCATTCATATATGCCCCGTCTCTAATGTATTCATTTATGTAAATTTATTCAAATCTGAATTGTAAATTAAGTTTTTTTCCTCTGGCCCTTGACACAGTGTCAGAGAGATAATGTGGCCCACCTGCCAAAATGTTTGCCCACCGCTGGTATAGGCCAACACCCTCTCAATTAATCAATCTCATTACTTTCAGCAATGTGATGCTATGACTAGGGGTGTGTTTTTTTGGTAATATTTTTTCCACAATTTCTTGATTAAAATAGCAAATTGTGGTTTTATGTGTTTTTATTCCAAGAGCATATTTTAATAAATTATAATTATAAATTATAATCGCTTTAAAAATGTACTAGGTAGGTGGTATCAGGTCAGCAGATGCAGCCACAGTATGATAACTGGAAAAGTAATCTATTTTAATTTCTGTAAAATATTTTAAGCATCAAAATGTGGTGTTTTGTGTTCTTATTCAGATATTTTAACACCAAAAAGGTGGTGTTTTGTGCTTTTATGAATTATAACAACAAAAAACACCCCTAGCAATGGCAATATAGGCACTCCCAGTTTCTTACTAGGACTATATACTATCATTTGTCCATTGGCAGAGGTGTTTGTTTTTGTTAATAATGACATAAAAACACAAAACACCGCATTTTGATGTTTTTTTTTTTCCAGAAATTAACTGGAAAACTTTGAGATAATACTGCAGCTGTATCTGCTAGCACTATATCACCTGCCTCGTACACTTTTAAAGCATTTAAAATTAATAAAATGAGAACTTGGAATGAGAACTCAGAATAAAATCATATAACACCACTTTCTGCCTTTTTTTCAAGTCACAAAATCTATGAAAAAATAAAACCGTGTTCAAACACCTCTATCCATAAGCAACTATAGTGCTTTTGTAACTTATGGCATGCACAAAATCAGAGTACCTGAGATCCAGAAGGCTATGCAGCTATCTTAGATTCCTCCAAGGTTCAAAAATGATGCTAAGCGGGCAGCTGACCATAAGGTGACTGTTCTTCTCCCAAGAATTTTGGGACTGAAATATGGAAAAACACTTTCAAGCACATCAAACTGTTTACAGCATGGTCATGAAACTGCTATATTAGTCAAGGAGATCAGGAAAAAATTCCTGACAGTAAGTGTGGTTCAGCAGCAGAACAGATCACCAAGGGAGGTGGTGGACTCTCCTCACTGGAGATCTTCAAGCAGAGGATCGACAAGCACCTGTTGTAGATGCTCTAGGAGGATTTCCTGCTACAGGCAGGGGGTTGGTCTAGATCAGGGGTGCCCAAACCCCGGCCCTGGGGCCACTTGCGGCCCTCGAGGCCTCTCAATGCAGCCCTCAGGGAGCCCCCAGTCTCCAATGAGCCTCTGGCCCTACGGAGATTTGTTGGAGCCCGCACTGGCCTGACGCAACTGCTCTCAGCATGAGGGCAACTGTTTGGCCTCTCACATGAGCTGTGGGATGAGGTCTCCTTCCACTGCTTGCTGTTTCACGTCTGTGATGCAGTAGCAGCAGCAAAGGAAAGGCTGGTCTTGCTTTGTGCAAGGCCTTTTATAGGCCTTGAGCTATTGCAAGACCTTCATTCATTCATATAAGTTCATCTTTAATATATTCATTTATGTAAACTTATTCAAATTTTAAATGCAAATTAATTACTTTTTTCCTCGGCCCCCGACACAGTGGCAGAAAGATGATGTGGTCTTCCTGCCAAAAACTTTGGACACCCCTGGTCTAGATGACCTATTAGGCCTCTTCCAACTTTATGACTCTAAGGAAGAAAGGGGTGCTGCTACTGCCCTTGCTGGACGGCTCCAGAGAAGCTCTCCCCATGGTACTTCTAGGACTCTGCCCAACAGGGAAAATGAGGCATACCGAGGCAGGGAATATTTTTCACAGGTTTTTCTTGTTAAAGTCTAAATTCATTCCTTACCTTGCACATCCATCTGGCACAGCACACTTCATTTGTTCTGACTTTCTACGACAATCTGAACAATTCCAGGAGGTAAGCTGTATTAGTTTGTCACAGCAAACACAAAGGAGTCCTGTGGCACCTTAAAGACAAAGAAGCTTATTGTGGCTTATGCCCCAATAAATCTGTTAGGCTTTAAGGTGTCACAGGACTCTTTTTGTATAATCTGAGCAGTGTGAAGGAAAGAATTAGAAATAGGCCGCCCAAGGCCAGGACATCAGCACTTTAGGAGGGGAGGGAATAAAGAGAAGAAGAGAGCAGTAGGAATGACAGTGGGAACAACTGTATGTGCCCTGAATAAGAACATAAGAACAGCCCCACTGGATCAGGCCATAGGCCCATCTAGTCCAGCTTCCTGTATCTCACAGCGGCCCACCAAATGCCCCAGGGAGCACACCAGATAACAAGAGACCTCATCCTGGTGCCCTCCCTTGCATCTGGCATTCTGACATAATTTCTAAAATCAGGAGGTTGCACATACACATCATGGCTTGTACCCCATAATGGATTTTTCCTCCAGAAACTTGTCCAATCCCTTTTTAAAGGCGTCCAGGCCAGATGCCGTCACCACATCCTGTGACAAGGAGTTCCACAGACTGACCACATGCTGAGTAAAGAAATATTTTCTCTTGTCTGTTCTAACTCTTCCAACACTCAATTTTAGTGGTTCTGGTGGTTTAGAATCCCCTGGTTCTGGTGTTATGTGAGAGTGTAAAGAGCATCTCCCTATCCACTCTGTCCATCCCCTGCATAATGGTGTGTGTGTGTGAATAGTGAATAGTGTGTGTGAAAGACAGAGCACATGCGCACAAATATCACCATTAAGCATCAAGGTTAGAAAATGGAAGAGGTGACCTGGAGCATATTTCTGCAGCAGAGGCAGTTAAACATACTTGGCAGTACTGCAAAAGCAGTGTTCCCCTGTGTCCTTGCTAGTAAGGGGGGTTTATGTACAGACTGTGCTTCACTACCATGATTGTACAGATAATTTACTGTCTTCTCCAGTGTATGAGCTTTTATTATATTATTTATCAGTGTGTCTTCTACCTATAGCCTTCTACAGGAAACCTTCACAATGTACACTGGGTCTGCAGTAGCTCTAGAACTGCAGTGCTTCTAAAGAAAGCCATAAGATGCAATTACAGAAACGGGGTATTAGGAACTGATTCACAGGGCAAGAATTAGGGCTACCATCTTCCGCAAAGAACCACCAACTACAAGGCTAGAGCAAGGCAGTGGTTGATAATATACTTTGCACACATCTAAAAAGCAAAGACTCTTTTTACTTACTTACTTACACAATGTGTAGCCAGTAGTCCTCAGCTGTTTAAATCCTTGATCTGTTCTCAGCCCCAATCTGTGATGTAGGATCTACTTTTAATCTTACACCAAATTGTTTTTTTTGGCTTGCACTCTTTCCTTTTCTTTTCGCCCCCTTCTCTGTCTCTCTATTTTTCCTTTTTCCTTTTTTTCTTTTTAACCACCAAATCCTAAAGAACACCAAAATCGTACTGGTGCACCAGTCACCCTTAATTGGGTCTTCCTGACCAACAGTGGAAGACTAGTGCTATAGCCAAAGGTGTTGGTTGAAAACAAGTTGCAGCCAAAGATCTGATTTTGGCATACCTGCTGTCTTTGAGAAATTATACATCATAAAATTGACAAATATCAATGCTGAAATATCTGTTTTGAGCTCTAATATAGAGCTTGTGGGGGGCAAGACTGCTAAAACTGGGGCAAATCAGGGGTTGGAGCCTGTGGATTTCATTCACGACCTTTAACTCCCCCCATAATTCAAGTATGTACTGCATTGTTCTGACATTCAACAGAATTCTAAGGAAATGAAGCATTTAAAAATGATTTTTCTATGGGGTTGTGCTGTTCTGCAATAAGGAGCATGATCTGGCAAGGGGAATACCCTCTCCCTGCCCCCTGAGGAATAGCTGGACCTCCCGAAAGTCCTCATGAAGACCTACTATGTACACTCAGACAAAGAATGCCATGCCGGAGCAACTTATTTTTGCTCTCTCTTGAATTACTGGTAATTTTCCATCACAGATGTCAGCAAGGCCTTGGTTGGGCTTATGGTACTATAGTACTACTTAATACTGTAAGATAAGAAAATGTGAAGTCAGAAAGAGGCTGCTCTTTCATTTCCAATTAAGATGATTTTGTTAGGGAATGCATGTGGACCAAGAACAATCAATTAGACACAATACAGAAATGAACAGGTCAGTTGCAATTAAAATATTTGTAACTGAGTAATCTCTTCCATTTGCACTGGAAAGTCAGTCCTTCTTTCATCTGTCTACAAAGAGTACACAATTTCATGCCTACAGACAGATAGAGGGAAAGCATTAACTGAAAAGCAGCTGTCAAAATACATGGTATGGAGTTTCCTTAAGGGGAAGGGTTACTGACTAAAACACAAAACATTAAATAAAAATTTAAAATCTCAAGGTTTCTTATCATATCAATCATACTTGACTTCTGCTTTGCAAAGCATTACAGTGAAAATCGGGCAAGGTGAAAGCAAGCATTCACAATGTGACTATCTGCCTATGAAAACGTCCAATTGTTCAAGGCATACGGTGAGGGGGATGTCCATTGTTTTATCTAGTTGTGTGAAGGCTATGTATAGGCATTGATGAGATCATCCATTGTCATTCCAAACAAAGACTGCATCATGAACCTCAGTGTCCACTCCTGCTGTATTCCCAAATAAGCCCTATTGAAATGAACAGAAGTTGTGCAGCAGCTGTGCCTGGTTGGTTGTGTCCCAAATCCATACAGAAGCCAATTACCACATCTTCAGTAAGCCCATTACCACATCTGCAGTAAAGCTCAGGTTTTCCCATGCAATCAAGACAGAAGCAAGTTTCATTCACCCTCCAAATAACATCGCAACTTGCAAGGCACATTTCAAGAAATCCCCCTAAATTTACAGGCAAAACAGTGGATTAATAGTCGGAACTAAAAAGCAATTGCTATTGTGTTAAGGACATTGCAGGCAAATAGCATGGTGCATCCTATCAAATCTCACCCAAGAAACTGCAGTGACTGAGCAATTTTCAACCAAGCCCCTACTTACATCAGCAGATGAATTGCCAGCAGGACCACTGGCCAGCCACTGTATTTGCCTGTTTCTCTACAAGCCACGTCCACACACTGGCCAGATTGTTATGCCATTTCTTCCATTGGTGGTTTCTGCTTGACTGCATCTGCAACTTGAGAGGACTGCATGCCTTGTCTTAAATCAGCTGTTTCTACAGAGCCATGCATGAACACTGCTGCAGTCTTTGCCTATTCAAGCTAGATCAATGCAGGAAAGGCTCTAGCTCCCCCTTCCTGCCTTTCCCTCTCTCTCTCCTTTGTTTTTCTTAAAGTGATAGGATCTCACAAAGCTTAGGCATCTGTACACCCAAAAATCAATTGCAGCTGTCAAAAATCAATTGCATCAATTGATACTGTCATGGAGCAAGGGCAAGATACCACTACAGTGTTAATAATGAATATTTAGAATTATTTTTTAATCTCTATTAATTAACCATTCAGATTATTATAACTGAAAACCTTTTTTTTTTCCAAAGTGGCAAATATTATTTTGTATCAATCCTGCTTTCCTTTTTAAGAGTAATCTTTTCCAAAGCGAATAATGAACAGTGTAGCTCTTCTATAATTATACAATACACTGGTGCCTGAATTACTGGTGTCCCACGGACAACTGGTGTTGGAACTTTCACACAGGCACAGTTGTAGTGCTGGGCCAGCTTTTTCAAGACACATACATTACAACTTCCAGATAGGCCTCCTGAACAGAACCAGTAAGTATGTTCGAAACTTACGGTTCAGTACAGTTTTGGGGGATTTCAAAATGCACCAGAAGATGTAGCTCAGAACAATATTTTGTGAGGAACAAATCTGAAAAGAATCACAGTTGCCCTTGATCTGTTTTACACAAATGATAACAAGAAAATAAAAAGTATCCAAAAATTAAGTCCCAAACAAAAGCATGAGTTTTTAGCAATATGACCGGAAGCAGAGTTAGAGGGGGTGGCACAGTAAGTATGGCACACTCCGCAATGTACCGTGTAAGCTGCCCCTCCCCCTTGGTGTTGGAGCCAATCAGGGCAACAATGGTGCTTTGCCATCGCTGCCCCAAATGACTCCAACGCCAAGGAGGAAGGGTAGCTTATACAGTACATTGCGTAGCATGCTGTTCTTACCACGCCACCCCCCTCTAGCTCTGTTTATGAATATGACGAACTTTGATTCTTATTGGCTTAAAAATAACCCAAGGAGAAGCACATAAGATTGTTACTCCTCTGATTGTACCATTATTTCCTCTTAGCACCATTCATTACTGTTTCTGCGTTATAGAGAATATCAAGACATATTTCTTCCTCATGCAAGTCAGAAACCTGAATGCTTTTCAATGCTTCCATCTTTGCTAATTGATATCAATAAGAGGTACAAACTTCAGGCTGCAACCCTATCCAAACTGACCTGGGAGTGACTCCTACTGAACTCAGTGGGGCTTACTTCTGAATAGACATGCATAGGATTGAGCTGCAAGTATGTTCCCATTTGTCATGAGCCAATAGTCCTACATTGCTTGTAAACGAGAGTGATGCACACCCTTTACCCTTTTCAGTAATTGGTTAAATCCTTTTATTTTACCAGGCTTTTTAGAACTGTTTTAGGGCCCAATCTTATCCAAATTTCCAGCGCTGATGCAGGCACAATACACCCCCGAGATAAAGGAACAAACATTCCCTTACCTTGAGGTAGCCTCCAAGATTGCTCTCCCATTGCAGGATGCAGTGTACACCCATTGGCATGGCTGCATCAGTGCTGGAAAGTTGCATCAGTGCAGCCACAATGTAGCCTTGAGATAAGGAAACAAATGTTTCCATACCTTGTGGAGGCCTCTGTGACTACCTCACCGCTACAGGATGCAGCACACACCCCACTGGCGTGGCTGCACCTAAAATTGTATAGGATCGGGCCCTTAGGGCCCAAACCTATCCAATTTTCCAGCGCTGGTGCAGTCGTGCCAACAGGACGCGCGCTGCATCCTGCAATAGATGGGCAATCACAGAAACCTCCTCAAGAGGGAAGGTTTGTTCTCTTTCCTTGGGGCAGCATTGCAGCTGCACTGGCACTGGAAAATTGGATAGGATTGGACCCTTAGGGTGCAATCCTAGCCACTTATACCAGTGCTTTCCAGCACTGACATAGCAGTGCCAATGGGACGTGCGCTGCATCTTGCAATTGGGTGTCACTCACGGAGCACTGACATAAGGGGTTAGGATTGGGCCCTTAGTCTCTGGTTTTTATACTGTATCAAGTTTTTAGGTTTTATTGGATTTTTGTGGCTTATTTTGTTTTAGACTGGTGTAGGCAGTTCTGGAGATGAAACAGCAAAAAAGCAGCACACAGTGGAAATTTTTATTTCATATCTGATATTCTGAAAATAGACACTCTTCCATCAGGAATGAAGCAGCAACCCAGCTGCTCTAAATGATGTGCCATTTTTGCAACAGCCATAAAGGACTTTACCCTGCCAGAAGACTAGTTCTGGCAGTATAAGGCCCACATAGGATTGGGCTGCAAGCCTGTTGTCAGATTATCAGTTTGCTCTCTCTGCCCTTCGTCTATCTCTTTAGGGAAACATAATCCATAGCTTGTCAATCACATTAATAACTCCATTTTTCTTCTGGCTTTGATCGGTTTGAGTCCTATTTTAGTTGTCAGATACTTTCATAAAATGCAGGCATCATCTAAGTAGTGAGACTGTTAGCTCTTCATTTTTGACAGCTATAATGGATACGCATCTGCAAAACTGGCAAAGCACCCCTTCACCCCTTGATATCCATTTAGGGCAGAGTTATTATTTTTAGTTTCTGAGCCTGGGAAACACATACCAAAATCTTCCTATGGGCATAAGCCCTATGATGGGACTTCCACAGTCACAGTGTTTCCCCCACCAAAACCCCTCTTCCTATAAGTAACATAGCTGGGGGAGACGACAAAACGACTGATCCAAATATCATCTCCTGCATTGCCATCACTGCCTGGAATGCAGTGCCGGAGGGGCCACTTACAGGGAGCATTGTGGTGCCTGCAGTACTTACTGTATAGCCCCCTCATCTAGCTATGCTACTGCCTCCTATATGTCCTTCTGGTCTTTTTAGCAGATACGTCTCTTTTCTGCCAGTTCTTCCCCAAAGTCTTTCCCTCCCTCAATTCAACCCACATTTGTTATAAACCACCAAACCAAGAGCCACTTCTCACAAGACATTTTCTCTATCTACCCCAGAGTACAGAGGGTCCTACAAGAAAGGGTCCCAGCCCTAAGTAACAATATCCATGAGTTCTGCATGTATACATGATGTAGCCTTGCTGAGGGAGAATCAGCATGGCTTCTGTAAGAGTAAGTTTTGCCTCATGAACCTTATAGAATTCTTTGAAAAAGTCAACAGGCATGTAGATGCAGGAGAACCCATGCACATTATATATCTGGACTTTCAGAATGCGTTCGACATGGTCCCTCACCAAAGGCTTCTGAAAAAACTTCACAGTCAGGGAATTAGAGGGCAGGTCCTCTCCTGGATTGAGAACTGGTTGAAGAGCAGGAAACAGAGAGTGGGTGTCAATGGGCAATTTTCACAATGGAGAGAGGTGAAAAGCAGTGTGCCCCAAGGATCTGTCCTGGGACCGGTGCTCTTCAACCTCTACATAAATGACCAGGAGACAGGGTTGAGCAGTGAGGTGGCTAAGTTTGCGGATGACACCAAGGTTTTCCAAGTGGTGAAGACCAGAAGTGATTGTGAGGAGATCCAGAAGGACCTCTCCAAACTGGCAGAATGGGCAGCAAAATAGCAGATGCGTTTCAATGTAATTAAGTGTAAAGTCATGCAAATTGGGGCAAAAAATCAGAACTTCACATATAGACTAATGGGTTCTGAGCTGTCTGAGACAGATCAGGAGAGAGATCTTGGGGGGGTGGGGTGGACAGGTCGATGAAAGTGTCGACCCAATGTGTGGTGGCAGTGAAGAAGGCCAATTCTATGCTTGGGATCATTAGAAAAGGTATTGAGAACAAAACAGCTAATATTATAATGCCATTGTACAAATTGATGGTAAGGCCACACCTGGAGTATTGTGTCCAGTTCTGGTCACCACATCTCAAAAAATGGAAAAGGTGCAAAAGAGAGCGACTAAGGATACAATCCTAACCCCTTATGTCAGTGTTTTCCAGCACTGGCATAGCGGTGCCAATGGGGCATGTGCTGCATCCTGCAGTTGGGTGGCACTCACGGAGGCCTCCTCAAAGTAAGGGAATGTTTGTTCCCTTACCTCAGAGCTGCATTGCCCTTATGTCAGTGCTGGAAAGCACTGATATAAGGGGTTAGGATTGCGCCCTAAGATGATTACTGGGCTGGGGAACCTTCCTTATAAGGAAAAGCTACAGCGTTTGGGCCTCTTCAGACTAGAAAAGAGACGCCTGAGGGGGGACATGATTGAGACATACAAAATTATGCAGGGGATGGACAGAGTGGATAGAGAGATGCTCTTTACACTCTCACATAACACCAGAACCAGGGGACATCCACTAAAATTGAGTGTTGGGAGAGTTAGAACAGACAAAAGAAAATATTTCTTTACTCAGTGTGTGGTTGGTCTGTGGAACTCCTTGCCACAGGATATGGTGATGGCATCTGGCCTAGATGCCTTTAAAAGGGGATTGGACACATTTCTGGGGGAAATTTGTTCACAGGTTACAAGCCATGAGGGGTATGAGCAGCCTCCTGATTTTAAAGTAGGCTACCTCAGAATGCCAGATGCAAGGGAGGCCCCAGGATGCAGGTCTCTTGTTATCTGGTGTGCTCCCTGGGGCATTTGGTGGGCCGCTGTGAGATACAGGAAGCTGGACTAGATGGGCCTATGGCCTGATCCAGTGGGGCTGTTCTCATCATTGAGCCTCAGATAACTGGGGGCTCAATCCTATCCAACTTTCCAGCTCCTGTGTAGCCACAGTGCAGCCCTGTGAAAATGTTTCCATACCTTAAGAAGGCCCCGGTGACTGCTGCAATGACACTTCTAGCATCACATCTGGCTTGACATCTGACTAATGCAATGTGTACCTTTTTAAAAGTTCGACTTTCCGCTCAGTGGTTGACATTACAAACCCTGTCTAATGGGAGAGACCCTGAAAGCGACTAAGATGATTACTGGGCTGGGGCACCTTCCTTATGAGGAAAGGCTACGGCGTTTGGGCCTCTTCAGCCTAGAAAAGAGACGTCTGAGGGGGGACATGATTGAGACGTACAAAATTATGCAGGGGATGGACAGAGTGGATAGGGAGATGCTCTTTACACTCTCACATAACACCAGAACCAGGGAACATCCACTAAAATTGTTGGGAGAGTTAGAACAGACAAAAGAAAATATTTCTTTACTCAGCGTGTGGTTGGTCTGTGGAACTCTTTGCCACAGGATGTGGTGATGGTGACTGGCCTGGATGCCTTTAAAAGGGGATTGGACAAGTTTCTGGAGGAAAAATCCATTACGGGGTACAAGCCATGATGTGTATGCGCAACCTCCTGATTTTAGAAATGGCTTATGTCAGAATGCCAGATGCAAGGGAGGGCACCAGGATGAGGTCTCTTGTTATCTGGTGTGCTCCCTGGGGCATTTGGTGGGCCGCTGTGAGATACAGGAAGCTGGACTAGATGGGCCTATGGCCTGATCCAGTGGGGCTGTTCTTATGTTCTTATGTAAATTGGCAACTTTCTGTAATGAAGCCAAGATTTCAAGCCAGCATTCTATTGTACTTTGACACAGCAGTTAAGGGTACGATCCTAACCCCTTATGCCAGTGCTTCCCAGCACTGACATAAGGGCAATGCAGCGCTGAGGTAAGGGAACAAACATTCCCTTACTTTGAGGAAGCCTCCATGAGTGACACCCAACTGCAGGATGCAGCACACGTCCCATTGGTACCGCTATGCCAGTGCTGGAAAGCACTGACATAAGGGGTTAGGATTACATCCTAACTTATATAAATTTGATCTAAAGATAGCAATAACAAGGCATTTCACAGTTATTTTAGATAATGGAAGTGCAATCCTAAGCATGCCTATTGAGAAGGAAGTCCTATTGTGTCCCATGGAGCTTACATACTAGTAAGGCTGCAATCATTTCCTGGGAGTAAGCCCCATGGACACAATGAGACTTACTTCTGAGTTAACATGCATAGGACTGTGCTGTAAGTGTGTTTAGGATTGCAGCCTAAACCAATGTAGCTTAATTCAGATCCGTCACATAGTTACATGTCCTGCATACAGTTTTTTCCGAAAAGAGCTGAACCTTCAAAAAGAAAGTTTGTCCCTTTGCATAATGGAAAAAAGCATTCTTTATTGTTGTGCTCTCTGCTAATGTTTTTGCAGCTGAACCTTGCACAGAACAGAGTTCCAAAACACTGCTGTCTGGAAGTTGTCCACAAGAGGCCCCTGTTGCACCGTGAAAAATTCAACTGCACATTTACTGCATTCTAACAAATAATCCAGCAATGTAATTATGTTATTAAAACAATACAAAGAGGTTTTAATAAAAATTGAGAAACAGAATAAGCAGCATTTGAAGTTGGCAGAACATACTATGATACACTGAAATTCACGTGTTTAATTATTACTGTTAATCTCTATTTTTAATCATAGCTGCTGTATTTGCCATGACCCCCCCCCCAAACATCAATTTCCCTCTTTAGAAAACATTAACAGAAGCTGCTTCCCCAAAGTATCACAGGTAAATTGGCATATAACAGCATCATTTCTTTGCAGTGACTGTAAAAATGTTTAAAAATTAAGTGAAATGTTTGGTGGCATTTTGCTTGCACCCAAATCCCTTTGGGCCAGGCTGTTAGAGAAATCAAAATTCTATGACACATAATGCACAGGTAGTTAAAGAGAGAAAAGTAAAACAAGAGAGAGAGAGAGAGAGAGAGAGAGAGAGAGAGAGAGAGAGAGAGAGAGAGAGAGATTTACATTGACATAAAAAAAGCAGTGATGGCAATCAACCATTTGACTTCATGTAATTATTTCAAACATGATCAGCAAGAAAGATGTTTCTCATCTTTTTAAAAAATATGGGCACAAGCCTAACCAGGTCTACTCAGAAGTAAGTTCTGTTGTGTTCAATGGGACTTACTCCCAGGAAAATGAGGTTAGGATTGCAGCCTATATAAAACATGTTTTGCACTCATCATCTGAAAAAGCAGCAGACAAACTGGGCTGACAAATAGCACAGTTCTAACTTGCACCGGTACAGCCAGGTTGCATGGTCTGCATTGTATCCTACTCAGATTTGGAGACTGTCAGAGGTTACCTTGGGGCAAGCATATTTTCCCCTTTATCTCATGTAACACCCCAGCCTGCCGTATGGTGATTCTCAGATCTGTACCAGCGATTTAGATGATACAAACCTGGACGGCCTGTTTGGAGCTCTGAGGCCCAAGAGGTCAGATAAGGATATGGCGTGTGCTGCTGTTGCTGATCCCACCCCCTCTCCCAGGTTCAGTTTTCCCTCCGTTCCCCACACAGAAACACCCCCACCCCCAAAATGCCCTCCTGCCATTCTCTCCCGCCCCCTGCGCTAGCACAGACCCACCCCCTCCAGCCAGTGCAGGATCGAGATCCTGCGCCAGCAGGCTGGTGCATGTCCTTGTGCCAACGCTACTGGATCTAGAATCAGCATATCTGCCACACTCAGAAGCCGGCTTATGGGGCCTGTGCCAGCGCAATGCGCCTTTATGATTGAGCTGTTGTTTGGTTAGAAATACAAGGATTTGATCCTGTATAGTACCTTTAAAGTTTAAACATATAGTACAATCACCCCAATTAAGTTACAACCCATACATGCTCAGAAACAGGCCACTGTACACATGATTCCAAGAGAATGCAACTCAGGTGCTTAATGTTAGACAACTGTTTAAGGTTAAACAATTAACATTGTTTCTTATTTATTAAAGTCTGAAGCCCAAACTATATGTTCCAGGTTAGAACAAGTTTTTTCTCATTCAGCTTATCATCCAGCTGACAAATCCTAAAGCCTGCAACTCTGCAGGTTGCAGTGGCAGCAGAACAGCAACCACTGCATCCAGCAACACAGAGAGTTCATCCCCCCTCCCGCCTTGGTTCCTCCCCCTCCTTGCCCTCCCACCCCGGAATGCCTTCCCCCTACCCTGATGCCCTCACCACTGCCCGGAGTTCTTACTTAACTCTGGGCAAAGTCCGGCAGGTGCTGAGCTCAGTACCAACTGGTGCTGGGCCGACACTGGTGCTTAAAAATTAACTCCTTGCAGGGTGTCATGGACATGCCTTACAGCACATTTGCAACACCCAGCACTGGCCCTGTTTAGGATTGAACCCTAAGACAGCTAAGAATGTAAAACATCCCTGCCAGATGATCTTGATAAATCGTCTCATCTTGGAAGAGGTGGTCCTTCAGGCACCCTGGTCCTAAGCCATGTGGAGCTTTAAGGTCAATACCAGCACCCTGAAAATGGACCACTACACACTGCAGCCTGTGTAAGCCTGACAAAGTCAAACTTCTTGGCCCTGGTCACTACATGCGCAACCACATTTCACAGTACCTGCAGTTTTCCAGATGGTCACCAAGGACTGCCCCACCTACAGCATTTACAACACAAGTCTTGATATCACCAGTGCAGAGACCATCATGCTTGGGTCTGACTGATGTACAGTGCAATCCTATCTTGTGCTGGAACAGGCAGGCCTAGAGGCCTGTGCTGTATCCAGTGCAAGATTGGGACCCGAAGTGGCTCAGCCAGAGGCAAGGGGAAACTCTTCCCCTTACCCCCAGGTAAGCCACCACAGCCCCAATGGGTCTCCTCAGACCTCAGACTTGCACCACCTCTGGAAGTGGCATAAGTCCAAGTCGAGCAGAGGGCTTGTAGCCACTCTGTGCTGCTTGGGGAATGGGGTTGGGATCTGGCATAACAGCCGGGTCGCAGCCCCACCTCCCGCCCTCTGCCTGCCCTCCCCCTGCTCCGGAACACCTCCCTTCCGCCTCCTCCCCAGACCCTTGCATCAACCAAGCTCGGCTGATGCAACCCTCACTACCCAAGTTGGTGCAGAGACTGGATTCAGAATGGATACCCTGTGCCAGTCCAGCCGACTCTCGAAAAGGTGCAAACGTGCTTTATTGCACATTTGCGACCGTCCTGGTCCAGTACAAGTGACTTGCACCAGCCCAAGGTGCAGTCAGGACTGCGCCCTTAGATAATAAAGCAGTTGGCATACCAGCCAAAGTTACAAAAGCCCCCCCCGCCACTGTTGCCCTCCCCCCGCCACTGTTGCCATCTGGTGCTCTAGAAGCAGCACAGGATCCAGGAGGAGCCCCAAACTACAAACCTACTTCTTCAGAGGGAGTACAGCTGCAGCTAAAACCAGTTGAAAGTCCCAAACCTGAATCTCAGGCAAGCTGATTTAGTTGTTAACCAATCTGAAGTTAAGCAGCAGCAGTTTCTGGCTAGAGCAGTGGTTCCCAACCTGTGGTCCGGAGACCACAGGTGGTCTGTGAGACCCTGGGAAGTCCACCTTTGATCACTTCCAGTGTCTCACCAAGTGAGCGCTCCCCCATGGACCACTGAAGTGTTGGCTGTGGCTGTAGGTAGTCCATTCTCCGCTCTCTCTGGTGGTCCAGCACTTGCTGAAGTGCCACCTGCGGGAGGGTTCATTCTCCATGCTTTCTGGTATTCTGTGGAGGAGTGGTCACTTGGTGAGATGTTTCCCCATGGACCGCCAGAGAGGGCAAAGAATAGAGCCCCTGCAGCTGGCATTTCCAGTGTCTTGCTGAGCAGTCCCCTGTGGGCTACCAAACTGAATGGTTTTGTGTGTGGTGGGGATGAAGGGGGTTGCATGTGGTCCCCGACAATTCCAATGTTTGCCTCAGTGGTCTGCGGTCTCCTAAAGGTTGTGAACCACTGGGCTAGAGGGACTGCATATAGAGGCACCAGTGGCTGGACAAAGGACGAGAAAGAGGAGCAGTCTTTAAACAATTAATCCTTTTTCTCCTGAAAAGGCCTGTTCAAACCCCACTTATTTATCTGTATATGCATATCCACTAACATACATTCAAGTCTGGGCACATCCATGTATACCACAGTAACCCCATGCCAATCAGAAGTAATTTGCTTCAAGTCAAGAAGATAATATATAGTACTGTATTAGATCATATTCTCTGTTAAGTAGCCTCTCAGCAGTACAAGCACTACCTTGCCCACCCATTCAGCAAGGTACAAATTAAATTACTATACCCACTTTACAAACAGCCCCACAGGATGAAAAGTCAGTGGCATAAGCATGAAACAATCAAGAAAACAAATGGGTACAAATAAGGTAAGTTCCATTGAATGAATGTCTTAATTACAGATAGCTCACAACCTGTTTTGAGCTCTCCAGTCATTGCTTTTAAAATCCAAAGTTAAAAGACACTTTCGCAAACCACAGAATATCAGCTTGCGTAAAATGTTCTTACCTAGTTCCAAATGACTGACCACCAAGAATGTCTACATATCTTTATGCAACATCTAACAGCCACCATCCACTGATGATAAAGATTGTAACAAGACCAAGGGAAGTCACGATCTGAGAAGTATGTAGGGCTCAAGCCGTCCAGTAAATGACAAATTCAATCTGTATTACCTCTGGCACTCCCAAAACAAAGCCAACATTTCAGGCTTATTTCCATGGATGTGTTGAATCCATCATGACAGACAAATTATGACTCAGCCCCTGAATGGAGAGATGCTGTATTTCCCCTGGGGGCTGGGGATAAGAATAGGCCCTCAGTTTGGCTGTACTTGTCGTAAGAGGCGACTAAACAGCCACCGGGTAGATGAGACTCGTCAGCCTGGGAAGGCAGCTCATCTGAGAGAAGGAAAGCTCTGATCCCAAACCTCCACTGCCTTGTGGCTACATCCAGTTACGGAAAAGGCTTCAGGAGTCAACCTCGAGGCAAAATCTGGAGCCGGAGTCCCTGAGGCAGTTCGTGGCTGAACATATCACCTTCTGGCAACTCCTGCGACGCCGCTGGAACCAACCGTATTGGCTTCTGCCTTTCCATTGGACCATTTCACCGACGTGGAGAGGGGGGATTTGCTGCGTGGGTAACAGCCTATCCTCCATACCTACTTTACCCATACCTACTTTTTCGCACACTGGAGAGGACGCTCTGTTCCAGAACACTATTCAGAGCGCGTTACCATAGTCTTCCGAGACTGAAGGATGCCAACATGTGTGTATTCACCACATCACTCACCACCCAGATGCAATGGTAGTAAGAGGGACTTTTAATTGATTGGTGAATGGGTGAATTGGTGACTCTTCAAGGGCAAAGACTGCATCTGAAACATTAGGAGACATTAATTTTGTATTTTAATTGAATAGTTGAGGTTTTTTTTAAAAAAACTCATTTATTTCTTCTTGGTTGCTGCTCACAAGGACCACCATCTGGGTCTCTGGTAAGCATCTTTGCATGTCACGACCTGGCAATGTAATTTTTAACGTCAACCACTGAGCGGAAAGTCGAACTTTTAAAAAGGTACACACTGCATTAGTCAGATGTCAAGCCAGATGTGATGCTAGAAGTGTCATTGCAGCATGTCTTTTTTCTACATTAAAGCAGTGACTATGGATCTAGGAAATCTGAACTGGGACACTGGGACCTGGGGAGGAGTTACTTAACTCTTTCTCCTCACACCACAATCCTGGTGAAAAACTCTCCTTGGAGAGTTTCCTGGAGCTGTTTCTATTAGCCTCAGGGAGGAAGCGATTACTGGCAAGGTAGCTTCCCTCTTAAGGTTAGAGGGATTGTAGGGAAACAAAGATTCTCATTGGAATAGCAACCTAAAGGAAAAGAGATAAACACCCCCTTTGGTGTACCAGAGGCCCAATCTTTTTTCTGCAAAAGTAATAAAGAATTTGTAACAATACCTTTTAGTATTACTTGTGTCAGTGTATTAAACACTAGCTCAGCAGTTCTCAAACTGTGGATCTGTGGCCCACCAGTGGGCATGGCCAGTAGCGTAGCTATGGGAGGGCACAGCACTTAGGTTTGCAGGGCACCTCAATGCACAATGTAAATTGCCTCTCCCCCTTGCTGTTGGAGTGTGGTGGCAAGATCACAGTGGAGGGGTCTCCAAATGGCTGCAAATGGCTCTGACAGTGAGGGGGAGGGGCCACTTACAGGGCACATTGAGACACCCTGCAAAACATAGTGCTGTGCTCTCCCAATTTGCTGTGCTCCCAAGTGCTGTGACCCAATTTTTGGTGGGTCGCGAAACCGACAAGTTAGGTTAGGCTACGTGCGTCAAGGGTTAAAAAACCCACTACTTACTTGTGGGGCAGCACTTCTGCCCAATCACCATTATAGCCACAGAGCCTTGAGCTGCTGGTAAAAACCACTTTTTTTTTTTTAGGTAGGCCCTGATGCTAAAAGGTTTGGGAACCACTGCACTAAGGCCCCAATCCTAACCAACTTTCCAGCTCTGACATAGCTGTGCCATTGGGGCATGTGCTGCATCCTGCAGTTGGGGGACAGTCACAGAGGCCTCCTCAAGGTAAGGGAATGTTTGCTGGTACCTGAGAGCTGCATTGCCCTTACCTCGCTGCAGCAAAGTTGGTTAGGATTGTGCTAACCAACTTGGCATACACCCAAGGGTTATTAAGGAATTGAAGAATGAAGTTGCAGATCTCTTGACTAAGGTATGCAACTTGTCCCTCAAAACAGCCACGGTACCAGAAGATTGGAGGATAGCAAATGTCACGCCTATTTTTAAAAAGGGAAAGAGGGGGGACCCGGGAAACTATAGGCCGGTCAGCCTAACATCCATACCGGGTAAGATGGTGGAATGCCTCATCAAAGATAGGATCTCAAAACACATAGACGAACAGGCCTTGCTGAGGGAGAGTCAGCATGGCTTCTGTAAGGGTAAGTCTTGCCTCACAAACCTTATAGAATTCTTTGAAAAGGTCAACAGGCATGTGGATGCGGGAGAACCCGTGGACATTATATATCTGGACTTTCAGAAGGCATTTGACACGGTCCCTCACCAAAGGCTACTGAAAAAACTCCACAGTCAGGGAATTAGAGGACAGGTCCTCTCGTGGATTGAGAACTGGTTGGAGGCCAGGAAGCAGAGAGTGGGTGTCAATGGGCAATTTTCACAATGGAGAGAGGTGAAAAGCGGTGTGCCCCAAGGATCTGTCCTGGGACCGGTGCTTTTCAACCTCTTCATAAATGACCTGGAGACAGGGTTGAGCAGTGAAGTGGCTAAGTTTGCAGACGACACCAAACTTTTCCGAGTGGTAAAGACCAGAAGTGATTGTGAGGAGCTCCAGAAGGATCTCTCCAGACTGGCAGAATGGGCAGCAAAATGGCAGATGCGCTTCAATGTCAGTAAGTGTAAAGTCATGCACATTGGGGCAAAAAATCAAAACTTTAGATATAGGCTGATGGGTTCTGAGCTGTCTGTGACAGATCAGGAGAGAGATCTTGGGGTGGTGGTGGACAGGTCGATGAAAGTGTCGACCCAATGTGCGGCGGCAGTGAAGAAGGCCAATTCTATGCTTGGGATCATTAGGAAGGGTATTGAGAACAAAACGGCTAATATTATAATGCCGTTGTACAAATCGATGGTAAGGCCACACCTGGAGTATTGTGTCCAGTTCTGGTCGCCGCATCTCAAAAAAGACATAGTGGAAATGGAAAAGGTGCAAAAGAGAGCGACTAAGCTGATTACGGGGCTGGGGCACCTTCCTTATGAGGAAAGGCTACGGCGTTTGGGCCTCTTCAGCCTAGAAAAGAGACGCTTGAGGGGGTACATGATTGAGACGTACAAAATTATGCAGGGGATGGACAGAGTGGATAGGGAGATGCTCTTTACACTCTCACATAATACCAGAACCAGGGGACATCCACTAAAATTGAGTGTTGGGCGGGTTAGGACAGACAAAAGAAAATATTTCTTTACTCAGCGCGTGGTCGGTCTGTGGAACTCCTTGCCACAGGATGTGGTGCTGGCGTCTAGCCTAGACGCCTTTAAAAGGGGATTGGACGAGTTTCTGGAGGAAAAATCCATTATGGGGTACAAGCCATGATGTGTATGCGCAACCTCCTGATTTTAGGAATGGGTTAAGTCAGAATGCCAGATGTAGGGGAGAGCACCAGGACGAGGTCTCTTGTTATCTGGTGTGCTCCCTGGGGCATTTGGTGGGCCGCTGTGAGATACAGGAAGCTGGACTAGATGGGCCTATGGCCTGATCCAGTGGGGCTGTTCTTATGTTCTTATGTTCTTATGTGCTCTAAAAATCTTACATTTGGGCCAGCAGGATTTAAACCACATTGCTTGAGTTTTTCATTTAAATTACTGTCATCTGACATTGAGCTCCTCAGGAAGATCTCTGGGCAAACACTCACAGAAAGATTGTTCACAGGAGAAACTGCTGAGCTGGCAGTGTGCCCCAGTATTGTACTGTGATGTGCAACTACAATGCAAGTGTTTGCCTGGAACAACTAGCAGAAGCAAATGGGGTGGCACTGTAGAACCTCAGGGAAAATGAGAAGTAGTTTTTTGGGTACTGATTAGAAGAAAATATGTTATCCTGTCATTAGAGTGTGAAAAAAAATACATTTTTACAAACCAAAGATCAAAACTAAAACAAAGCATGTAAATTACAGACTTGTAGCCATTGCTATAAAATGATTACTTGTTGAGCAGGAAGGCAGGAGGAGATCATAGGGGCCGAACAAAGAGTTATTTCAGCTATAAATGTTTCTGGATGCCAGCATATTACTTTTTTTGAAAGTTTGGCCACTAGCTGCAATATTTAATAGCATAATATTTTGGGTTAACACCATCTTACAAAACGCTTTATCATGTACCGGCCATCTGATGTTCATAAAAGCATAGACTTAGCAAAAAAAAAAAGGGGGGGGGGGTTGAATAAAAGCATATTATTTTAAAAACTGAGAATAAAAATAATGTTACGGCCAAGCAGAAAAGGCAGCAGGCATGCAATAACACCTGTCTAATGTGTAAAGGATTATTAGATAGATACTGATTTCTATTATGCCATTAAAGGTTGTTGAAATTGATACTGATTTGACTACTGTGTAGAAAAATCATAGTAGGTTTAAATTGCAGAAAGTCATAGTGTACATTTTAAGAAGAATGTTGTAATCATAATTAAATAGTAGCACAAATAAGCAAAATTTCAGATCCAAATGAGTGAGTTAGAGCCCAATCTTATCCTTTCCCCCCACCCCTACTGATGCAGCCATGCCAAAAAGGCAACTGCTGCATCTGGGGGGGGGGGCAGATCGGGAGGATTAGGAGAGGTAATGGAAAATATTTTGTCAGTGGACTCCTTGGACCCACACTTGGACCCAAGCAAGCTCTTTCAGTTGGTGCAAGTCCAAGGAGAAAAGGAGACAGGGATTCTGTTAAAAGAGGGAATAGGATCCAGCATATGCCATCACCACCTGATCCATCCCCTTCTGCAGCCTCCCCAGAAGGCAGGGGCTGGGCAGAACAGGACAGCAATAAGAGTGGGGAGGAAGGTGAATCAGGACTGGGAAGGAGACGGGTTCGGTGGCAGCCACGTCTGCTGAATCCTAACCTCCTTCCTAGCCTCAGTCCTTTGACCTGGGTCCTTGTGGACTTGTGCTGGGAATTCATGGAAACGAATCTCTTGAGATGAGGCTGCACCTTAGCCACAGAAGTTTCCAGCCTTCCTTTATCCCTATGCTGGACTTCTCTGGGAATACCAACTGGCACTCATTACCACTTGGCATTATACCATGTCCAAAGGATTCATTTCTCTAAGATCCATCCTGCATAGTTGGGCTCCCCTTCAGAAACAGACAATTCAAGGCTAGTGCCTTAGGCACTGCTCTGGATTTTCTTGCCTGTGAAGTAGCAGGTTAAGTGCATTGGAGGAGTCTTCACCAGAAGAAGTCCTTCCCACAGTTATGAGAATACAAGTCTGGGAACAGCCTAGAAAGGTTAGAGGACAATACTGTACTCAGAAAGATCCACATACAGTGGCAACCAAGATCCCAAACTGGAGCACTGAAGATGATTTTTTAAAATGTGTTTCCCAGCACCACAATTCTGTTGATATTGGATCACAGTTGCCAATTCTTTGTAATGCAGACAGCAAGGCAAGCGTGGAAAAAAAATTAAATTAAAAGAATCTGCTTATTTTCTAAAGAAAGCGATAACCACCCACCCTTCTCACTGAGCTACTGAAAACAGATGCAGGCAATAAAGCCAGGCTCCACACTTCCTATTTAAGACACATGCCTAAGTTTCAAATGTTTTTAAAAGCCCACCACTTCCCACCAAATTAAATAGAAGTTCCCATGTACACTTTTGAAAAATCAGGCAAGTTGCGGAAGTGAAGAACCTAACTGCGGATTTTCACCAGGGTGGGAACAAATGTGACAAAAAAAATAAATTGTTGTTGGCAACCTTCAGTCTCGAGAGACTATGGTATTGCGCTCTGAAAGGTGGTTTTGGAACATCGTCTAGTGTGGCTGAAAAGGCCAATTCGGGAGTGACAATCCCTTCCACAACGGGAGCAAGTGCAGTCTGTCCCTGGTCTGTCTCCCTGGCTATGGACCTTCCTTCTTTGCCTCTTAGCCTCAGACTGTTGGCCAAGTGTCTCTTCAAACTGGGAAAGGCCATGCTGCACAGCCTGCCTCCAAGCGGACCACTCAGAGGCCAGGGTTTCCCACTTGTTGAGGTCCACCCCTAAGGCCTTCAGATCCCTCTTGCAGATGTCCTTGTATCGCAGCTGTGGTCCACCTGTAGGGCGCTTTCCTTGCATGAGTTCTCCATAGAGGAGATCCTTTGGGATCCGGCCATCATCCATTCTCACGACATGACCGAGCCAACACAGGCGTCTCTGTTTCAGCAGAGCATACATGCTAGGGATTCCAGCACGTTCCAGGACTGTGTTGTTAGGAACTTTGTCCTGCCAGGTGATGCCGAGAATGCGCCGGAGGCAGCGCATGTGGAAAGCGTTCAGTTTCCTGTTGTGAGTGAAGAGTCCATGACTCGCTGCAGTACAGAAGTGTACTCAGGACGCAAGCTCTGTAGACCTGGATCTTGGTATGTTCCGTCAGCTTCTTGTTGGACCAGACTCTCTTTGTGAGTCTGGAAAACGTGGTAGCTGCTTTACCGATGCGTTTGTTTAGTTCGGTATCGAGAGAAAGAGTGTCAGAGATCGTTGAGCCAAGGTACACAAAGTCATGGACAACCTCCAGTTCATGCGCAGAGATTGTAATGCAGGGAGGTGAGTCCACATCCTGAACCATGACCTGTGTTTTCTTCAGGCTGATCGTCAGTCCAAAATCTTGGTAGGCCTTGCTAAAACGATCCATGAGCTGCTGGAGATCTTTGGCAGAGTGGGTAGTGACAGCTGCATCGTTGGCAAAGAGGAAGTCACGCAGACATTTCAGCTGGACTTTGGACTTTGCTCTCAGTCTGGAGAGGTTGAAGAGCTTTCCGTCTGATCTGGTCCGGAGATAGATGCCTTCTGTTGCGGTTCCAAAGGCATGCTTTAGCAGGACAGCGAAGAAAATCCCAAACAAGGTTGGTGCAAGAACACAGCCCTGCTTCACACCGCTTCGGATGTCAAAGGGGTCTGATGTGGAGACATCGAAGACAACAGTAAAAAAAATAAATACAAAGGCAGGATTCCACAATGGGAATTAATGGCTTTACACTTATTTACAATGAATCTTATTTGTTGTTGTTGCCCATTCACCCAACTTGGATAAATCCGTTTGGAATGCTTCCCAGTCTTCTTGGGTTTTCAGTATTCTGAATAATTTGGCGACATTCACAGACTTGGCTGCCTCACTGCACATCCCTGGCTCTGGATCATTTATGTATGAAAAGACTGGCCCCAATTCAGATCTCTGTGGGAATCCTCTACTACTCCCCTCTGTTGTGAGAACTGATTTTACTCCTACCCTTCACACTCCTCCTTTCTTTAACTATTTGTTTCCATAAGAAGAAGAACCACCCCCCTATCCTAAGGCTGCTAAATTTAATCGTTTAAGTGAGTTTATTAAAAGCTTGTTGAAAGTCCAATACCTAATATTTGCTTAGGACCAATTCATATGTTAACTAAATGCATAACATGGACTGGTTTGTTGTGTTAAACAGCGATCAAGAGACTGCAAAACAGCAGGACCATGATAGAGTTCATGGTAGATTATAGCTGGGGGGGCTTTAGGATTTCTCTCTTGCTGAAGTTACACTCCCAATCACTTCCTCCCATGCACTCCTTTAAACAAATAAGCAAAACACTTTGATTTCAAAGCCAATTTCAACTTATTTTTTAAAAACAATTTTTTAACCCACCAGGCCATGTTATTACCTTTGTGTAATGTCTGACCCTTATTTAACTGATTTATTTTTATCTTCTTTCATAAAGCAACTTACAACCGAAAGCATTATAAAACAAACTCACAAAATAAAACCGCCAAATAAAAATGCAATAGATAAAATTCAATCAACAGCATGGAATAAAGCTATGAGAAACCATCTGGTCAGGCCAAACCAGGCCAAAAACATGGTGAAAAAGCCATGTATTTGCCAGTTGTCACAATGGCAGCTCATATTTCCAAGAGTGGTCACACCAGAGCCAGAGCCCAGCAGAAGAAGATGGTGAAGCCCGTTCCACAAGCACAGTAGCCCACCAAAACACCTTAGAGGCCATAATCATGCGGAATAGAACCCCCACTTGATTATCTAAATGAGTTTACAGATCTATATGGAACAGAAAGGACAAAGGTAATATGCTCCACATGGGTGACACCTACCACCAATCTAGCTGCAGCATTCTGCACCATTTAACATATAGAGAATATTGTAATAGTCAAATGAAGATGTGACTAAAGGATGGGAAATCGGCTGATCTGGTAAATATGGCTACTGTCTATGTCAGTGGTTCCCAAACTGGTGGGGCACGACCCACCAGCCAGGGAAAGCCCTGTCTCTGTCCCTTTAAGGGGTGGGGAGAAGTGAAGGCAGCAACCCACTTCCGGTTTGTGACTGCAAACTGGAAGTGGGTCGGGATCATTATTTTTAGATGAACGGAGCCTTGGAAGCCCTGTGGAGGCATCTGCAGGCTCCCCGCACCCCCTGGGAGGCCAGCGCTGCACCTGGTAAGCACTGCACCAGGCCAGCGCTGCAACCCCCTTCTGTCTCCAGCAGCAGCACAATCCTGGCAATCATGTCACTTATTTCGCCCTTCTGAGGAGTAGTTTGGGAACCACTTGTCTGCATGCTTGTTGACACTCTAAAGCAGGGTGGACAAAGCCTGGTCTGTGGGCCATTTGCAGCCCTTAGGGATCCTCAATCTGGCCCGCAGGGTTCTCATGTAGTTCTACATGCCTATATTATAATTCTCATGTGTATTATAAATAAACTCAGTAAAATTCATTCATTCTAAAATGCCACCATCTTCAGAGGTAATAATCTGATAATCTTTGATTATCAGATGACAGAAACAACCCACTGAGGGCCCAATCCTATCCAACTTTCCAATGCTGGTGTAGCTGCAATGCAACCCTGATGAAAGGGAACAAACATCCCCTTACCTGGAGGAGGCCACTGTGACTTCCCCCTACTACAGGATGCAGCACATGCCCCGTTGGCATGGCTTGCACCACTGTTGGAAAACTGGATAGGATTTGGCCCTTAATGGTCTGTTAGTTATTTAGTGATCATATTAGCTACTCTGAAACATAAAGCTCTCAGGGCAATGTGTTGGACATGATTTAAATCAGGGGTGTCAAACCTTTTTCATACAGTGGGCTGAATAGCACTCATGATGCCTGCTGAGGGCCTGAAGTGATGGCATTGAGTAGGAAGTTATGTCACTCAGCAGGTCACGACCAAAAATAAGTACTTTTTTCTCATTTGGGAACTAATTAGCTGCAAATGGCAAGATATAGGAGAGCCCAATTATCATGTAAGCTGCCCTTTCAACAATGACACCTCAGCAAGCCCAGTAGCTGAGAGCAGCTGATGATGGTGCTAGAAGAACCTGGGGGACCAGATAAATTGCTTCTGTGGGCCACATCCAGCCCACAGGCCTCATGTTTGACACCCTGGCCCTGATTTAAAGAAAGACAGTTTAATATCCTGGCTTATTCAGAAACTCTAGTCAGAACAAGCCACAGTTTGCCAGATTTGGACATCATGGCAGATCTTAGCTTGTTCTAAACAGAAGATGGAAGTAGACAACTTCTCCTCACTCATGAAGGAAAGGGGAGCACCCAAGTCTAAAGTTCATGAATGTGGTACCGATCCAGGATTATGCTGATCCAGGATTAAAGCAAGCTTCCTTGGGATGTATGACAGTATCGTAGCTGGGGGGGGGGTCAAAGCACTATGTTTTGCATGACACCTCACCACAATGTGCAAGTGGGCCTGCCTCCTTGTAGCCATTCCAGGCCTCTAGAGCAAAAGGGAGGCATCTCTTCCTTTTTGCTCTAGCAGCCCAGAATGGCTCGGAAGGGGAGGGGAAGGGGCTGCTTGCACACCGCAATGAGGCGCCGTGCAAAACTTAGTGCTTTCCATCCCTTCTAGCTATGCTACTGTTGTATGAACATGGCTATTATTTCATCCTTTGTCTTTTTTTTGGTCAGTAATGTGGCTATTTTATGTAGGACAACAGGACACTCTGTGGCCTAAAAGTGGGTGCTGAAAGATTGAACAAACAAGCTACAGCAAACAAGTTATGCACAGTGGGGGGGGGGATTTCTTTGCATTTTATTGCATTGGCAAAAATCCAAATTTCCATTGACTGCAATGCAGTAACTCTATCGCTTCCAGGGCATAACAAAGAATCTCTGCCATAAATGGCTTAAGAATATTTTCAAATGCATTTCAGAGTTCCCATTAAATATTTTTTAACAAGGTCATCAAATCACTGGACATCTCACAGTGAAGACTACGTTATTACCGATTACTGCTTATGTAAATGGGCACTGTGCATTTCAACTTGGCATCGAAATGTCACAAACTTAACTTCTCACATATCATAACCTTTGGCTTTGTGTTCATCTGTACCTACTTTAGCCTATATCCCTACATATGTAGGGATGTAGGTGTGTCCTTCCCCTGCTAATTGGGCAGGGCTAATTAGTGCTCTGCTTATATTTAGCAGGAGGAAGGAACTCTCCCCTTCACCCCACCAGTGGTGACACTAGGTTTTGCGTCACCTGGTGTGGGAGGCCAATAAATCAGCCCCATAATGGACCTCCTCCTATGAAGTGGGCGGGGCAACATCCTGGGCAATGGGCATGGTGACACACCATTGTCCCACCCCAAGTTTTTGACTACAACATTTGATAGAATAGAGATATTTCAACGCGGTTTGTTTCATTGCATCCCACATGAAATTATGCATCATGTGATTTAAAACATGATGGTAATATTCCATCAAGAAAGTACTTACCTGGGAGTCAGTGGCGGACCTCCCCAGCCCCGCGCCCCAGGCAAAGGTCGAAGATGGAGCCCCCTGCAGGATACTGCTGCCCCCCCCTCATGCAAATCTGCTCCCTCTCACTTGCTTGGAGCGCACAGTGCCTAGCGCAACTCCAGGACGTAGCGGGGAAACCTCTCTGAGTTTCCCTGACGCTTTAAACTGTGCTTCCGGTAAATCAGAAGCACAGTCTCCAAACCTGTCAGGAGCCTCGGAGAGGCTTCCATGGTGTCTTAAAGCTCCATACCTGGGGCATTTGCCCCATCAAGCCTATGGGAGGTCCACCACTTCTGAGAGTAAGTCCCACTGAACTCAAAAAGACTTCTCTGTAGGCATGCAAAGGACAGTGCTGTAATTTATTTTGCTATGTTAACCAATTAGTGAAGCTTTTTGTTGAAATGCAGTGTATAAATATTCTTAATAATGATATATATCTCCCAACTGTGGCTACATCATACATTTGATGAAATGAGCTCTACCCACAAAAGTTTGGACCATGATAAAATAGTTAGTTCCCAAAATGCCACACGGTTCTTTGCTATTTTAAAAAAAGTATGTATGTTATTCAAATGCTACTTTAGAATAAGCAGCTCTATAGAGCTCTATAGATCTCATTTTAAAGATATGCAAAATGTGGATTCTCCCAAACGGATGATTTATGAAGAGCTAAAAGTTTGCTTTAACTGCTGAAACCTAATCCCTGACGAACCTTAATTGTAATGTAATTTAAGGTGGCCCAAACTTTTGGCACTAAATCTTTCATGTTAATGATATTAACTATTTTTGGCAGGAGAACTGAATGCTGTAGGAAAAAGAATGTACACAGATCTGCTTTAGTTGGTCATTTCCAAACATCTGGACACCTGTTTTTAATTCACAAAATTGGATTAGGTTCAGCTCATCCTAAAGGCAGGAAAAGTATCATCTGAATTCATCTATAACAAGTTGGCTAAATAATAACATATGCAGAGCTGCAGATGTTTTCTTTTAACTAGAAATAAAGAAAATGGGTCACTAGTAATTAGATTATTGATCAACTTGGCTTACTGCTATTTTAAAATATGAAACTGACTTTATTCTCACAGGCAACATTGTTTGTCACTATTTTTAAGTGGATCTGAATTTGAGGTCATGGTAGCTTTTCACAGCAAAGTTTTTTTGCCTTATAAATGGTAGAGTTGTGAGATGTATAATTCAGGTCTGCATTTCACCTCCCATTTGCCAGGACTGCCACTGTTGATGATAAAGAAATATATGTTGCAGGACAAGCAGACCAATCCTACCTACCTAAGGGCACAGTACTAACCAACTTTCCAGCACTGACATAGCTGTGCCCATGGGGCATGCACTGCATCCTGCAGTGGGGAAGCAGTCAAGGGGACCTCCTCAAGGTAAGGGCATGTTCGTTACCTTACTTGGGGCTGCATTGTGGCTAGGCCAGTGCTGAAAAGTTGGTTAGGATTGCGCCCTAAGGCTGCAATCCTACACACACTTACCTGGGAGTAAGTCCCAATAAAATAATGAGGCTTATATCTGAGTAGACAGGAGTGCACAGCTCCTAACGGAGTTAGGGCCCAATCCTGTGCCCTCCCAGCACCATTGTTGGGTGCCATAAAGCATATTTACGGCATTGAGAAAGCAAGGAGCACCAGTGCTGGGTCTGTGTCAGTCAGTGCTGGGCCCAGGGCCAGGAGGTCGACACTGGAAGAACACTCGTGGTACATTGCTGGGCAGTGGTGTGGGCTTTCTGGGCAGGAGAGGAGGCATTCCAGGGCAGGAAGAGGAAGCGGGCAGGAGGGGGTGGGACCAGCAGAGCCCTGCTCTGTCATATCTTATGCTCCGTGTTGGGCTGGATAGCCCAACAAGGAGCTCCTTCAGTTTGCACCAGCAAAATAGCCAGCGCAGACTGAAGGAGACCTATTGAGGCCCCTGTGCCCTTACTTGGGGGAAGGGGATGAAAGGACTGGCTTCCCACTCCATGATCTCCTGGATTAGGAACTGGTTGAGGTCCAGGAAGCAGAGAGTGGGTGTCAATGGGCAATTTTCCCAATGGAGAGAGGTGGAAAGTGGAGTACCCCAAGGATCTGTCCTGTACTTTTCAACCTGTTCATAAGTGACCTGGAGACAGGGTTGAGCAGCGAGGTGGCCAAGTTTGCAGATGGCACCAAATGTTTCCGAGTGGTGAAGACCAGAAGAGATTGTGAAGAGCTCTAGAAGGATCTCTCCAAACTGGAAGACTGGGCAGCAAAATGGCAGGTGTGTTTCAATGTAAGTAAGCGTAAGGTCATGCACATTGGGGCAAAGAATCAAAACTTTAGATATAGGCTGATGGGTTCTGAGCTGTCTGAGACAGATCAGGAGAGAGATCTTGGGGTGCTGGTGGACAGCTCGATGGAAGTGTCGACCCAATGTGTGGCGGCAGTGAAGAGGGCTAATTCCCTGTTTGGGATCATTAGGAAAGGCTTTGAGAATAAGACAGCTGATATTGTAATGCCATTGTACAAATCGATGGTAAGGCCACACCTGGAGTATTGTGTCCAGTTCTGGTCACCACATCTCAAAAAGGATATAGTGGAGATGGAAAAGGTGCAAAAGAGAGCAACCAAAATGATTACTGGTCTGGGGCACCTTCCCTGTGAGGAAAGGCTACTGCGTTTGGACCTCTCCAGTCTAGAAAAGAGGCACCTGAGGGGGGACATGATTGAGACATACAAAATCATGCAGGGGATGGACAGAGTGGATAGGGAGATGCTCTTTTCCCTCTCACATAACCCCAGAACCAGGGGACATCCACAAAAGAGTGTTGGGAGAGTTAGGGCAGAAGAAAATATTTCTTTATCCAGCGTGTGATTAGTTTATGGAACTCCTTGCCACAGGATGTAGTGATGGCATCTTGCCTGGATGTCTTTAAGAGGGGATTGGACAAATTTCTGGAGGAAAAGTTCATTATGGGTTACAGGTAATAGTAGGTATGTGCAAGCTCTTGGAGGGCATTAGGGTGAAATGGTTTCTAGATAGCTCTTTGGAAAGGTTACTTTTTTTTCCCTTCTCACGCAAAATGCATAGCTGTCTGGAGTCTAGAGAATTCCATCATCCCCGCCTTTCAGTGTGGGAGTGAACAGTAAGGGGAAAAATGTTTAATGAAATGGCTGGAATTGACACACTTCCCCTTCAGCTTTGCAAGCAATCAGAAAGTTCTCTGGAACTGCTGCAAACCTGTCTGTTTCTTCAGATTCACTGAGGGGAAAGCTGTGGTGGTGATGAGGAAGCTTGGTCTAGGGCTGGCCCATCCATGAAGCCAACTGAAACAGTCACCTCAGGCAGCAGACTGGTAGGGGATACCCGTCATATATGCCTACTTACCTCCACTGCTTCTCCTTCTTCATCCAACCCCTGGATTGTGAAAGAGGGGACATAGAACAAGAGCAAATGTGGAGGGGAGCAGTGCTGAGCTAGAATATTGGAGAGTGGAAAGACCAGAGGCTGGCACAACATCTGGTAAGGGGGATAGCATTTGGCCTGCTGCCTCAGGTGTCAGGAGGTCTTGCGCCTGCCCTGGCTTAGTCAGCTGCCCCTCCCATGCTGCTGCTCTGATCCAAACTCCAGGCTGCCATTAAGTGAAATACCACAATATCCAATCATGGATTTCCCATGTCATGTGTGGTTTGTCACTTGCACACCACTTTTGATGTTGTAATGCAACCACCCCATAACTGCTTTAGACACGAAGAGGTCAGAGATGCTTTAATAAACAAACTTGCTTGCCTCAATCAGTTCTAGCTCAACCCTTAGATGAGCTCAACCCTTAGTTGGCTCAAGGGTTTCTCCACATAACATCTGTCAGACAGCAGGTTGAAACACTGAACTGTTGAACTGGTAGTTAAAGTACTATATTGCAAAACATATCATCTTGAGTAGGAGGAGGTTGCATCACAAGTTGTTGCTTTGAACTGTGCCACACATGATGATTCTGCTAGGCTCCGGTCTTCCCGTGAGCAGGGATCATCAGAGGAATGCAAATATATCAAACAATATGTTCTCCCTAGTGCAGGGGTGTCAAACATAAGGCCCGGGGGCCGGATGTGGCCCCTGGAAGCTTTTTATCCGGCCCTCAGGCTCTCAGTTGCTGAGCAGTGCTGAGGTGTTACCACTGAAACAGTGGCCCACATGAAAATTGGGCTTTCCCATATCGTGAAATATGATCAAGATTTGTGTATTTTCTCTTCTGTCATTTGAAGTTAATGAACTTCTATATGACAGCAAGGTGCTGAATTCTGGCCATCAGCTGCTTAATGATGTCACTTTCTGCTTGATGACATCATTTCTGGCCCTCAGCTGGCACCCTGAATGCTAACTTCGGCCCTCTGTATGAAACAAGTTTGACACCCCTGCCCTAGTGGTTGCCCTGGAATGGTATTCAAAGTTTTAAGTAAAGATAGTTGGGTCAAGTCCTGTGCAAGAACACCCTTCGTGACAACAAATTTTAGGAAAAAACATTGTTTTATTCTTGGGTGTAAACTACTCTTTTTTTTCTGACCAGCAGATGGTGCAGACTTCATACAGAAATACCTCTTGCCAAAACAGATCTTGGCAACTTTGAAAAGCCTTACAGACCTCATCTGCTGTAAGAAGAATGGCATGGAGATTAATCTGGAAGAGAGTTTAGACCATGAAGAGCAATAGACAACAGGTCAATGGCAGCATAGTTTCTGCAAAGACATGCCAATTTATGCTTCTGACAAAAGAAGCAATTTAGGGCAGGCTCACATACAAATAAGTCAAACAACATATTCATTATTATTAGCAATAATAGGCAACGTATTAATTAATAACATATTCAGAACTTGTTGATCTACAAAGTTTAGCAATGAGGCCACAATATGTGATGTCAAAGAACCAGTGGGAAATCTTGTGTGGGGCTTCTCCATTCTGAGGGTTTTTATTTCTTGAATTCTGAACAGGATTTCCAACTGAACTCTGGATGCTAGAGCTCCATTCTTGCACCAGCTGCACATGTTCATTGGGGAATGTCTTGTCTAATCTATCCTAAATTTGGGAAGGGTACTTGGGGAAGAGCAGAAAAGGGGATATGATATTGCATCAGGCTCGAATCAAAACTACTCTAAATAAGGTTCCAGATGAGTCATGAAGGTTGTCCATGATGACTTGTGAGTCGATTCAAGGGGATGGAGGGGTGGCAGCGACATGATCCCCAGGATTGTGCTGCTGATGGGGACATAAGGGCGTTGTTTTTACAACTCATATCTTCAGAACATAACAAGATCCAGGTCTACAGAGCTTGCGTCCTGAGTACACTTCTGTACTGCAGCAAGTCATGGACTCTTCGCTCACAACAGGAGAGGAAACTGAACACTTTTCACATGCGCTGCCTCTGGCGCATTCTCAGCATCACCTGGCAGGACAAAGTTCCTAACAACACAGTCCTGGAACGTGCTGGAATCCCTAGCATGTATGCTCTGCTGAAACAGAGACGCCTGTGTTGGCTCGGTCATGTCGTGAGAATGGATGATGGCCGGATCCCAAAGGATCTCCTCTATGGAGAACTCATGCAAGGAAAGCGCCCTACAGGTAGACCACAGCTGCGATACAAGGACATCTGCAAGAGGGATCTGAAGGACTTAGGAGTGGACCTCAACAAGTGGGAAACCCTGGCCTCTGAGCGGCCCGCTTGGAGGCAGGCTGTGCAGCATGGCCTTTCCCAGTTTGAAGAGACACTTGGCCAACAGTCTGAGGCTAAGAGGCAAAGAAGGAAGGCCCATAGCCAGGGAGACAGACCAGGGACAGACTGCACTTGCTCCCGGTGTGGAAGGGATTGTCACTCCCGGATTGGCCTTTTCAGCCACACTAGACACTGTGCCAGAACCACCTTTCAGAGCGCGATACCATAGTCTTTCGAGACTGAAGGTTGCCAATATGGCAATATATATATCTTCAGATGCACCAGAAGTATTGTTCGTTGTGAAAATACTTCTGGAAGTTTTTCTCCTCTTTTTTCCACAAAAATGGGAAATTGAAATGGTTCCAAATGGCTGGGCTGCATAGAAACCGTTGCATTCACAAAACATTTGGAAGGGTTGGAATAACTTTTGGAGGAGGTGGCAAAGAGCATGTACTACAGTCCTGTGGGAAAGTCAAACAGAAGCAGACGGAAACGTAAGACCAACCTGTGGAGGGAATCCTGTTCAGTGACTAGCTGACACAAAGCAGAGCTATTAAACTTTTTCATGAATACCAAATTCAACCCCATGCTCTTCAAACACTCTTCTCAAGTACACATAATTATCTCACAGGACAACATTTGATCTTTCCCTATTGCTTTGAAGTCCTGACTTCTTGGCATTCTGATTAAAGTCACTTCATAAATTCTTCCTTTTACAATGCCAGCACTTGAAACCCTTCGGAACAGCTAACTCCATGATTAGATCCCAGGGTTACAGCTCAGTAAGCTGTAATATCTGAAGTATTTGTAATAATATTTGAAAACAAAACATGGCACAGTTGGCATAAACTAATGTGGTTTTTGGTAACAGAAAACAGTGCCTTCAAGCGACAATTCTTTAGAACATAACACAGGAGAATTAGCTGATGTGACTGATAAAGCCTCTTTGATGGAATCTGTGACAAGATGCTATTAGATAGTCATGTGGTGAAGTGCAAACATCTTCCACAAAATAAGTAGTTGTAAGCAGTGAACTGCAAAGAGTAAAAAAAAATCTTGCCATGAAAGCACCAACATTCTTTGCTACCGTGAATGTTGCCATGCTAGAATCACATGACTTTTCTTCCATTTTCCTCATGTGATGGGCCACGTGGAACTGGGACAGATGTCTTGCACATTTAGATTATATGTGCCAACATGAATTTGGCATGCCTTATTGTTTAAATGTTGCTGAAGTTGTTTCAGCTTGAAATCTAAACGACTGCAGGATGATTTCCACAGTTCATTTCCCCATGAATCTCATAGCAGGAGTACTGGGGAAGGAATAAATGGGCAGTGAAAGATCTATGAATACCTCATTTATTTGTCTTATTATTCATTCATCCATTTTTCACATTTCTATACTGCCTTTCCTCCAGGGAGCTCAGGGTAGTGTACATAGCTCGTTCCCTCCTTTTGTCCTCACAACGACCCTGTGAGGTAGTTGAGGCTGAAAGATAGTGACTGGCCCAAGGACACCCAGGAAACTTCATGCTGAGAGAGGATTTGAACCTGGATCTTCCAGGTCTAAGTCCAACACCCAAACCACTACATCCTACCCACCACTGGGTCAAAGCTTTGAAATGTAAAAAAAAAATAAAATTCAAGCCCCACTGGAAAGTGCCCAGGGAGGAAGCTGGTTGTGATCCACCTGAGAGGGAGTTCCAAATTCAGGAAACCACCAAGAAGGCTCTTTTTACATCCCATTTTGCACAAAAAACAAAAGTTCTCGAAGTAGTTTTCATAGTATTAAACCCATTAATTAGACATTGGTTTCCTTTCCCAATGGGTCTCACAAGTAAAGAGACAAAAGGAAAAAACAGCAGCACCCACTGGGAGGGACACTATGCTGAGATAAACATAGTTGTTCCACCTACTCCTGGTCCAACTCCCCAACATGCCTGAAGTGGCACATCTCCTTACTACAATGGGTTTGCGTGCACACTAGCCAGCTGTTCCCACTAGGTTCCCAGCATCTGCCAAGCTAGGGAGTCAGCAAGAAGAAATGGCTGGACAATCAGAGGAAAGGAGGATAGGCTTGGGATGTCCTGGGCAGGATTGGGAACTTGAATCAATGACTCAGGCTTGTGTTGCGAAAATGTGTGATTTTGGGTGACTCAGCGACTTGTGAGTCACATTCATGGAAGACTCTGAAAAAGACTTGAGTCAGGGCCCCCCCTGACCTGACACTTGTCCCCATGCGTGCTAACTCAAGTATGCCTGTGTCTGGGGGTGCTTGCTTACTGTTTCCACCATGTAGAAAACCACATGGGGCTAGCATTCTGACCAGCAAGCAGTAGGGAGTTCCAGCCAGGAGGCAGGAAAGGGTTTGTGCTTTCCTCTTGCAATGAATGGGGGAGGTAGGACTGGGCTCTGTTTTCCCATCTCTGATAAGTAGGAAGGGACTGATGATCATTGGACAAAGGATGGACATTCTCATATTTCCATTGGCTGAGAGAGAGTAGGAGAAGGAGCCAGCATGACAGGTGGGGGGAGGGAGCCTCATTGAATGACCAGCTAAAGTGGGACTACTTCTGAGTAGAGCTGCAAGGATTGGGTCATCCTGGTAAGCCTTGCAGCTGCTTCTTGTGACCCTTCTTCCTCTCGCCACTTCTGCCTCAGCTCTCTCGCAGTCCCTTCCACCTTTCCTGTTTTCAAATGGGATGGAGCAACAGGGGAGTAGTTAAAGAGAACTCCGACACACCCACACCCCAGCAGCAGTCCTGTTTTTCCCATGGTTGGCTTTTGAAAGGGGGCAACTGAGCCCAGGGAGAGGGAGGAAGCAGGGAAGGAGTTCATAGCTATCACTTTGCACAGCATGACTCTGTTGTTACTTGGGAGGGGGACCCTCATTGAATGACCAGCTACAGAGGGACTACTTCTGCATAGAGCTGCAAGGTAGAGCTGCAAGGTCCTGGTAAGCCTTGCAGCTGCTGCTTGTGATTCTCCTTCTCGCTCTTGCTGCTTCCATCCCTGCTCTCTTGCTGTCTCTCCCACCCCTCCTGCCCTCTTTACAGATCAGCGGGGACATCAGGGGAGTGAGTAAGAGCTCCAACACACACACTCCCCAGCAGCAGCCCTGTTTTTCCATGGCAGACTTTTTAAAGGAGGAGAGCTACTCAACTCAAGTCTATCAGAGTCACTAAAGGGTGACTTGGAGACTCGGAAAGTGCCCCTGTTAGGATTCTTTTTCTAGTTAAGTTGCGGGGGCTGGTGACTCAGCGACTCAACTTGACTCAAGCCACGTTGAATTTTCCCATCCCTGGTCCTGGGTGCCTGGAAAGAGGTCCAAGAATCTTCCAAATCTCCAGCCACTGGGAACAGAGTTAAAGTGTTCCTAAGGTCAGGAGCCACCAGTAAGAAGACCTCATTAACCACTAAACTCACAACTCCTATATGTAGCTTAGAGCTATATTCTGCACTAACCGAAGTTTCTGGACAACTTTCAAAGGCTGCCCTACACAGAGCTTGTTAGAGTAGTAGTCCAATCAGGCTGTAACCATGATATATATGTAACTGTGTTTGGTCCCTTCTGAAAATGTATTTTAAAGGATTAATTGCGCAGTCCATACTGTAATCATAGAGCTGTATCTTAAAGACGATTTAATTCATACCATACAACAGGAGCCAGAACACAGGAGCTCATCCAATCATGCTACATATCCATTCTTGCTCTTCAACTCCTGGCAATTCAAAGGGGTCTTTTTTTCTGATTTTCTCCTTCTAACTCTTGTCTACTTAATCCCCTTTGCTGCTGTTGTAATAATAATAACTTCCTTGCCTTGCAAGAGACTTCATGATCCTTACATGAAAGTTAGTATGTCAAGACAATAATACTCAGTATAATTATAAAACATTCTTGAATTTCATTAATTTCTATAATGTGGTTTGGAAAAGTATAATTGTTGTTTTCATTGTGGAAACAGATTCTAATGATGGCTGCAGGTATCTTTTAAACCAGTGGGCATGTCAGCTCTTAGAAGTTCCTAGCACACTTTCATCTCTTGTCTACTGCCTTTGAACTGCCAGGACAGTTTTTAGATTCTGAGGACAATTGCCTGGAAAGGAAACTCCCATTACTGCAGAGTAATTTTGATCTTTATGTTGTACGCCATTTTGAACATGGGAAAAGCAGTGTAGAGATGGATAGATGGATGGGCAGCCCAATCCTATACAGACTGCCACCCCATGGTACAACAGCACCAAAATGGCCACTGCTGTAGCCTGCAGGGCCAGGGAAGCAGCCATAGGTCTCCTCGAACTAAGGCTACATTGGTCTCCTTACCCTGTGTCGGACCCCTACAGTTCTTATTTAGCTGGAGCAGAAGCAAGGGAGACCCATGTAGGCTTCAAGGCCCTGGAGGGGGGATAGGATGCAGTGGCAGCCTCTGCTGCCATTCATGTCCTCTCCCAGGCCTGAACCTCCCCCGGTTCACCCTCCTCCTCTTACAAACGCCCCTCCCTGCCTCCCTCCCCACTCAGAACCCCTCCCCATTACTTGGCAGGGCACTTATTGTCAACAGAGCCTGGTAATTGTCCAACCGGCTCAGAGGCCCAACACCAATTGGTGCTGGCCTCCCCACTGGCTCCTTTCCTCTCCCAGCTGCCATAACATGCCTTATGGCATATTTGCAACAGTCATTGCCAGGGCAGAGCACAGGAGACCAGCGTAGCCCAGCAGTAGGACTGGGCTGTTAATCTATTTAAATCAACTCCTCAAAATCCTCAGAGCCAGCACTGAGTTGCATTCAGAAATCTTATGTTTCCTTAACCTGCATAAACTCATGTGGCATTTTATTAATAACAAACTCACATGTTTGAGGGCCTATTAGGACTGTGCGAACACACCTTGGTATAGAGGATAAAACTTGGTGTGTGCATGTCTCTTTAATTATCTTGCACGCGTCACTCTGCTGAGAATTCCCCCATCCTCGGCTTTCTCCAAACTGCCACTTTGGCTTGTATTTTAATAAAAACTGAATGTTACTGAAGAAGGCAGAACCTGAAACATCCAAGTAAAAACTTTTAAGTTATCTCTACTTATTCAGACAGTATTACCATTTTGACAGTGTCCTACAGAGATCCAGAGGTTACATGCCTGCAGTTCTATTTGCTTGCTTTTATGATTGAATTAGATACAGGACAATCAACATTTCCCTGAAAGAAAAATATTAAGAATTCTTTTCAAATTTACCCAAGCTTCCCCAATGAAATTCAATTCTTAACCATCACAGGTGACCAAGCACATGGCTATTTATAATTATGTGGTAAAGACTGATTAGAGTAACCAGATTTCCTTGGGGGAATCTACATGTCAGGGGATTCCGTACATTAGGACTTCTGTTTCAATTTCCCTGGAACTCTGAACTTTAATTAAAAACTCTACATGAGACAGACTTCGAAGAACTCTGCCTGATTAGTCAGAGGCTAAATATGCCTGAGAAATTAAACCAATCTGGTAAAACGGAAACTTAACTGAAGAGGTATATTGCCTTCCCTTAGGGTTGCAATCTAGTCAGAAAAACCTGCCCTGGTCTGCTTCTGTGCCATCAATAGAAGTTTGATATGTAGAAATCAGTAGCTGATGTTTACCACAGCAAGGAGCTAAAATGATATCACCGGTTTCTTGTTACACCCCAAACCATCTTTAATGCTCCAGTTCAAAAACTGGCAACTCAAATTCCTCTTCATCATTTTAGAGTTTGTGCATCAAAAGTGACATGGGTGACCATGGTTTTTGTCTGCAACTAAACCATCTTGAATGACTAGTGGGGTGGCAGGATATCTTAAGCAACACAGGATTATGAAGACACACATTAGTAAAATACTTTCCTAGAAACATTACACCTAGGACTGGTTCACTCAGTCGCTCTATAACGAAGCGTGAATGCATGCGGTAGGGGCACATTGGTAGAAATCTTTTACATCATGGTCTCAGTTAATTCGGTTGCGAGGAATCATTTTTATGGCTAAAATGATCACAATTTGAAACACATGAGTAATTCCGCAAAAGGCTTCGCATTGGGACAATTTGAAGATAATTTGTCAAGCTGTAATGTATTTTTATGTCCAAAAGATGCTATTCTTTGGCAACATATGAGTATAACCTATTTAGAAACACACTAGTGGAACAAATTATGATGACTATATAGGCAACACTTCAAAGGCAAGGATGCATATCAGTGAAATCTGAGCAGCAGGCAATATCAGCAACTGATATTTTCCTATGGTCAGTTAAAATGAGTCAGATAGATACTGTAATCACAAATGCTTTGGCTACCATTCAATGGCACAAAAAAAGTTCTGCTTCCCTCCAGCACCTGTGTCATGGAATCTTAAATGTCTTCCCACAAGATATCAAAGGACAGCGTCATTAACTTTAATTACAAGCCATCTTGAATTAAAGGAAAGTAAATAACATGTATACTTCAATTTTGAGTTTCCACCAAAGGCTGTAGTTAAGCTTGGGGCAGTGCAGACAGGGGATTGAGACATCTGCATTGCCGTGATCTAGCCTGCAAATTGCAAAATCCTCTAGTAGTTCCATCAGATAATAAGCTTTTTGTTTTGTGTTTTAGAAAAGAACAAACAAATTACTCTGGCTGCTTTCTGCAAAGACATATCCTCATATTGGCCAAATGTTCAATCCTGTCACAGGCACCAAATTGTGCCTACCTGCTGCCCATTTCCAAGCTGTTTAGCTACCTTAGAGCCACTGCTACTTCCCACTGAATTACTGTGCTGTTTATTTCTTGATGTGTTATAACAACACACCCTATTCTGCCAATGTATTGCCTTTTGTTGGCTTGCAGCACCAATGCAATGTCAAAATGCCTTTACAGCAAACTTCAATTGTTTCTTTGCTAACCTAGCAACCCATGCAGTGAGGCCTTTTGATTGTACTCAGAACTGCCAAGGATCTTGGACACTCCAGCCATCTGGGAGACAGAAACACAGAATGCTGGAGTTGGTAGAGATCTTGTCCCAGCACCTGGTCAGGGCAGACAACTTTGGCCCAAATCCTAACCCACTTTCGAGCACTGGCAGAGCTGTGCCAATGGGGTGTATGCTGCATCCTGCAGTTGGGTGGCACTCATGGAGGCCTCCTCAAAGTATGGGAATGTTTGTTCCCTTACCTCGGAGCTGCATTGCCCTTATGTCGGTGCTGGAAAGTGGGTTAGGATTGCGCCCTTTGCCTTTAAACAAAACAAAACAGGCATAAAGCAAGTCAGTAGAAATAGTAATATAGCATTTAAGGCTAACTGGAAGATAAATTCAAGAGGGAAGAGGGAACAGCAGATACCTGTTGATAGTAGGCATGGATCTCCAGGCCACAACCAGAGTCGTAGCAGTTGCTGGGAAAAACAGACAGTGGATAGATAGAACTGATGCATTTTACTACTCAAACACAACTGTATATTGTCTTACTCTTTGGACAATTGTAGATGTAAAGCTGATATGAACACTGTCATGAACACTACAGGGAACAGTCTTCTACTACAACAGAAAAGAAATTATAGCATGTTATCTGCAGTCCAGCTAAGCATAGCCAATGAAAAATAATCAAATCCATCAGTTTCATCATGACAAAACATTCATAAGGGCAATAAAGTACAGATAAGTAAAGGCAATGAAGAACTTGTTCAGGGATTGTATTCAAAACATCAAACACATGAAGCTATAAGGAGAGAGAAACACAAAAAGTAATCCTTCCAAGTTCTGTTTCATTATCTGCAGTGGGATATTCCACTTTTGAACGAAAAACAGGGAACTATTCCATAGAAATAGTGATGTTATACTATGGAACTGCAACAAAACTGCCCTGGTTATTGTATTTCTCAGTAGGAAAGAATGAACTCTTATTAAAAATTCAACACATCACTGTTATTCAATAAATGGTTCTCAAAAACATGGGCCTATCCTAGCCTAACTATACTAAGTGTTGATCTAATTCCAATAGCCCGGGGAAATCAGTTCATGGACTCAACCGTACCGAAACCTCTACAAAGAATGTTGCATTATTGAAGTTTTGCATGCTGGTGCAGAGCTCTTAAAACCCTGGCAGGTATAAAGTTGCCATAGATTTTGTTTCTGCAGAACTATGAAATAATGGAGACATTTTAGCTTCACAATCATGAATGTAATGGATCAAACTGGATCACTGTGGGCATTTTCTGGACATGTCAAACAACCAAATGAAGGCCAGAAAGCAGGGGTGGGAACTCAAAATCAGGTGACTCAAGTCTGAGTCACAAAAATCAGTGGTTTTCGCTGACTCGTGTACACTCGAGTCAGCTGCGCCAATGACTTGGGAATTGACTCAAGTATGAGGCCACTGTTTCTGTACTCTGTCCCCATGCATGCAGACTCAAGTCTGCCTGTGTCTGGGTGTGCTTGCTTACATTTTTCGTGGTGTGAAAGACCTCATCATTCAGACTGGGCAAGCAGCAGGGAGGTTCCAGCCAGGAGGCAGGGAAGGTTTAAGATTTGCTTTCACATCTGAGCAGGAGCGGGGAGGCAGGAACAGGCTCTCTTGTCCATCTATAAAGGAACCGATGGTCATTGGACAAAGGATGGGCAGACCGATTTGTTTCTTTGGATGAGGAAGGGCTGGAAGAGGAGGCCAAGAGGGTTCTTGCCTTGGCTGGAGAAGCCTAGGGGAAAAGGAGGTGGGGAAGTTGGGGGGCGGAGGTTCGTAGTAATTGTGCTTTCCAACCGCATGGCTGCTGTGAGCACCGTTGTTACTTACGAGGAGGTAGCCCCATTGAATGAATGGTGCAAATGGGACTACTTCTGAGTAGAGCTGCAAAAGATTGGGTTGTCCTTGTAAGCCTCACAGCTGCTGCACATGACCCTCCTTCCTCTTGCCACTTCTGTCCCCCCTCCCATGCAGTCCGTCCCACCCACTCCTGCCTTGTTTGACAGGTGGGATGGGGACAGCAAGGGAATGTTTAAAGAGAACTCTGACACACATGCACCCCCAGCAGCAGCTCCTTTTTTCCATGGAATTGCAGCTTGCTTTTTAAAGGGAAAGATTCATGAGTTGAGTCGAGTCGCTCTGGGCAACTTGGAAAGTGCCCATTATGACTCGTCATTGAGTTGAGTCGCAGGGGGTGGAAACTCATGACTCAACGAGTCAAGCCACGTCTGACTTGCCCATCCCTGCCAGAAAGTCCCTGGGCCTCTGAATAGCTAAACATGTCAGACTGGCATGCATCAAAAAGAGGGGAAGAAACTGCAAAAATCAGATATACAAATCATGCACTTACGTGGCTATTTCTGTTTTCAGGCTTTGAATACATCTAATCACATCTATCACTTTTCATAGACAGAGGTGAGAGAAAATGGTGAAAACAAAATAAAAACATGTAACACGGCTTTCTTAACTTTTCATGTTTGTAAAAAAAACAAAAAAGTGCAAAAAATAAAACAGTTTTATTGGTTTCTATTTATTATTAAATTGAGGAATGCATGGGTTATGACTGTAGCTGCATCTGCTGACACTATACCACCTATTTCACCTATCTAGTACACTTTTAAATCAATTACAATTTAGAATTATAATGTAAATTTTGAATAAAAACACATAACACCGCCTTCTGCACTTTTAACTTTTGGAAAACACCAAAATCAGTGAAAAAGAAAACCGTTTTCTTCCACCTCTAGCCACAGAAAATTAACGGCTGTACTAAAGCCTGGTTAAAGTCTAAAAATTTCCATCAAATGTAGGACTTCAGATTAGAAGTGGGGAACTGATTATTCCCTCCCCCCATCCAAACAATTCCAATACACAGAAAACTAGCACATTAAGGAGAAGACTAAGCTTGATACCTTCTTTCTGATGTCTAGCATTCTGTTTGCAGAAAGGTTGTTTTAAATATGGAGAAGCAGAAATTCTCCGCCTGCAGAGTAAACTGATTCCAGAAGGTTGTTTCACCACAAGGCAAGCTGTTTATCTAAAATGAATCTAACAGCACAGTCCTATGCATGCCTATGCAAAAGTCAGTCTCACTGAATTCAATAGGACATACTCTCAGGAAAATGTGTAAAGGATTGCAGCCTAAAATCAGGTGGCCAGCTCTTTTGCTTAGCTGGTTGTTGCCTTCTGTAACTATATGTTGCACAATTATTGTGAATGGACTTACACATCCTTTTGTAGAGAGGTAGGAACTGTATACAGGGTAGTCTTACACACAGCTACAGGACATGGAACCAGGAGTATGATGATCCATGATCAATAACATTTCAGCAGGCAAGCTACAGCTTTGGAAGGAATGATCATTATCAATGACGTGTGGAAAGCAGCTGTCTGTGTGCTATGAACACCTATTGGATATCATTTGGGATGTATTTACTGCACAGTTTACAACCCTCCCCTATTGAATTACATTTCATCAATCCCAAACATGCCGAATCATGTTATTTAATTTTTCTTTTCTAGCAGCACATCTCCAATAAGATTTTTTTTAAGTTGCTCAAACATGGAGTTTTTTTGTTTGTTTCGCACCCTACCTCAGACTAGTGCATCAGACCTCACTTTTTTCCTTTTTAAAAATGGTGGACAGATGTACGGCTACTTTTCCTCACTCTGGTACATGTTGAGAATTGACTAATGGCCCAATTCTAACAGTACCTTACATAAGAAGAGTCCCACTAGACCAGGTCAAAGGCCCATCTAGTCCAGCTTCCTGTATCTCACAGTAGACCACCAGATGCCTCAGGGAGCACACATGACAACAAGAGACCTGCATCCTGGTGCCCTCCCTTGCACCTGGCATTCTGAGGTAGCTTACTTCTAAAACCAGGTGGTTGCACATACCCAACATGGCTTGTAACTTGTGTTTGACTTTTCCTCCAGAAATCTGCCAAATCCTCTTTTAGAGGCAACTAGGCCAGATGCCATCACCACATCCTGTATGGTCATTTATGGCTGCCACAAGATGCAGCACATGCAGCACAGCCTGGCCACCAAAAGTGGCAAGGTCCACATGCCTGTCAACAAGTTCCAGCTCAGCACAGGGGACGAATGGAAGGCAGGAGTGGGTGGAACGGAGCAGAGAAGGGAAGGAACAGGGAGAAGACCAAGGCAGAGAGGAGGGCAGATTGAAGCTGGGAAGCAGGCAGTACTAGCACCAGTGTAGCCACCAATCTCCCCCTTCCCAGCCTCAATCCACCTTCTTGGGTCCATTCAGATATGCACCAGCTATATGGTATAGCTGGTGCAGATCCAAGTCTTACCCCAGGGCAAGGGAACACAGGTTTCTTTACCTCAAGGAGGGCTTCGCTGCTAGAAACACCCTGCAGGATGCAGTGTGCACCCTGTTGGCATGACTGCATTGGCACACAGGGAGTTAGGTAGGATTGGGTTGCTTGTGAAAGCTTATGTTGGGATAAAGTAGTAAAACCTATCTTCATGAGGCCACCTTGCAGGTCTTTGTGGATGAACCTGATGAAATCTCAGCTGATATGCTCTGGTGTCAAAGATCATAAATGACTTTGGGCCCAATTCTATCCAACTTTCCAGCACCAATGCAGCCATAATGCAACACCAAGGTAAGAGAATAAACGCTTCCTTACCTCCAGGAGGCCTCCCATGACTGTTCCCCCACTGCAGGATGCAGTGCATGCCCCATTGGCACAGCTGTGCTGGATCTGGAAAATTGGATAGAATTGGTCCCTTTGACTCTACCTGACCTGTCATCCTGGTGACCCATGCTTGGCTCCCATGATGTGTGAACTCTCCTATGATTTCAAGACGGGACAGAGCTTTTCTCTGTTATTGCTTAAATGTCTCAAGAAAACAATGAAACGACCAAAGTCCTTGCAGGATATAGTTTGAATGACAGTGCGAAAAGGCCCTGGGAAAGAGTTAGGTTAACTGAAATTCTGTTTCATTCTCTATTACCAACCTAGCACAGAATTTCCAGAAAATCATGTACTCTAACCCAAGCTTCCTGTATGTGTTAAACGGCAAAAATAGGCCTAACCAATTTTGGAAAGTATTCTGAGATGTTTGGATAAAAAATATAGATGCAAAGTAACCTTTTATTACTTAATAACCTCTAAGCCATATGGATGGAAACAGGATAACAAGGAACTGGGTTGGCTAGACTGCTGGGCTCCACATTTTAAAAAACATTCCGTAAGCATGCAGTATTATTGTCAATACACTAACAATTTTCAAATTCTAATCTTCACCTTCCCTCTCGTGTTATGGATTAGAACCAAGAATACTTGCAATTTTTCCATTGTTGGTATTTACTTAAATATAAGGACACAAAATACTTTTACCACTGCCAAACAATAATTTTCCCTAGAAACATTTGCCTTTGAAAATAGGACATGGGACTGTTTAGCGTTGTGTATCTGCAATCCCGTGCAGCAATTCCAAGTTTGTCAAGAACACAGTACATGGAATTGTCCCAAAGCACAGGCAAAATAAGACCAGAAAATAAGACTAGAAAAGAGATAATTCAATTGGAAGATGTCTAAAGACAGGGGCTTGGCTAAATCCGACTGATTTCAAAGAGAGATTTTAAAAGACACTAAACAGATTAACAGTTCAATATGCTTCCCAGCACCCAGAGCTGCAATGGTGCCAAAACGGCTATCACTGCATCCAGCTGGACTGGGAAGCAGTGCCAGGGCTAATCGGAGTAAGGGAGCTTATGGGAGCCGCCTTGGGTGCCCTTCGGGGAGAAAGGCGGAATACAAATCCAATAAATAGGTAGCCTTGATGGGTCTCTTCAGATCTGTGCCTGCTACTGAGCGGGAGCAGATTCAAGGAGACCCGTGTTGGGACTCCCAGACCGGAAGGGCTTGCCGCCATCTCTTCCCCCTCCTGCCCCACTTCCTCCCCTTCCATGTCTTCCCCCACACCAGAATGCCTCCCTCCCCTCCCCAACTTACTGTTCTGCTTCTAGGCACTCACACGGAGCACTGAGCAGCGTTGGGCAGTGCCCAGCTGGCCAGCTTCTGACCAGTGTTGGGCCAGTGTGGGCTCCAGTGCTGATTGTCTCGGGCATGCCTTATGGCACATTTGTGACAGTGCCCACCACCAGCACAAGCCCTTCAGGCTGAGGTTCTAAATCAGCGAGACTTTAAAGTGCCTTCGTTTAACTGGATTGAATCCGATTAAAAAAAATAAACAAGTTATTTATTAAAGCATAGTTCAAGCAATTACATTTAAAAATAAACAGGTTTACAATAGAAGATTAATTCAAAGCATGTTAAGACACAAATGTATACTGTTTTCATTTATATGCACATGGAAAAAACTAAGTGCACATTTTATAGATAGATAGATAGATAGATAGATAGATAGATAGATAGATAGATAGATAGATAGATAGATAGATAGATAGATAGATGAACTCATTGGATATATATATATATATATAAAGATATATATATATATGGATATATATAAAGGAACTCATTGGAAAATATGTAACTTTGAGGTCATATAAAAGTTCACACAACCTGGGAGCTGAGGTTGGGCCACCAAGAGGCTGGGGAAGGAAACAGCCAGAGTCTTTCAAGGATCTAACAGGCAGCTGAATCGTATGCTTCCTGGTGCTGCAGGCTACAGCTGTGCTGAAATAGCCACCACCATATCCTATGGGGCCAGGGAAGCTGCTGGAGGTCTCCTTGGGGGAAGGGGACATTCTTCCTGAGTAAAGCCCCAGCCCCACAATGGGGTTATTTGAGTCCGCCCCAGCTAAATTGCTGGCACAGACTTGAGAAGCATCATGTTGGGCTTTTGAGCCTGACACGGAGCATGGTATTCAGCGGAGGAGGCCTCCGCCAGTCCAATCCCCCTCCCAGGCTAGTCCTTCCCCGCATTCCACCCTTCCCCCACCCTCTCCCAGGAATGCCTCCCCCCATCCTCCCACCACCCTCTCCATGTCCCCATGCCGCCCAATGCTTACCTGGTTGCCAGTGGTGGCAGGGCCTCACTCTGTGATACTGGCCGGGCAGCGCAGAACTCCCTACTGGTGCCGCTTATTCAAAGGGTGCCACAAAGTGCTTTACGGCACATTTGCAACACTCAGTGCTGGTGGTATGAGCATACCACTGACACAGAGGCGCATAGGATTGGGCCCTAATTCCCCTTGCAGCAGCTCTGGCACACTTATTGCTGTATCCTGCAGGGACTTTTGGCTGCTGTAGGTCATCTTGAGGTAAGGGGATATTTGTCCCCTTGCCCCGTGGTAATCCCCAGCAGCTACTATGGGTTAACTTAGACTGCACCAGCTCAATTGCTGGCACAAGTCTGTGTTGACCCGGGAAGGCTAATCAAGCCCGGGAAGGGGGTTGAGATTCAGCCTGCACATCCACCGCTGATCCCAGCCCCGTCCTGGGCCTGATCTGCCCTACTCCTCACTTTCATCACCACCCCATTTAACTTCCTAAAATCGATTATCAGATTATTATGTAAATATACAGCGTGTATGCATTTAAGATGTTGGTTGCTTCCTTTCTTCAGCATACTCTAGAGCAGGGGTGCTCACACTCTTTTGGCTCGAGAGCTACTTTGAAACCCAGCAAGGCCCGGAGATCTACCAGAGTTTTTTTTACAATGTTTGCGCCATCATAACATATAACATTTATGTGTACAATGTATGTTGGTGTACCTTGAGCCCCACTGAGTATAACAGGACTTACTCCTGAGTAGACATGCCTAGGATTAGGCTGTGAGGCTGCAATCCTAGCCACACTTACCTGGGAGTAAGCCCCATTGAGTACAATGGGCATTACTCCCGGCGTTTCCTCCCAGAGGCACCTGAAGGGGGGGGGGGTCGGCACTCCGCGATCTACTCATTTTGCCTCGCGATCTACCGGTAGATCGCGATCCACCTATTGAGCACCCCTGCTCTAGAGCTAGCGCTGCACACTTTCACTCTGGGTTGTTTTAGTACCTGGTGCAGACACTAGTTTTTAGCTTACTTGGCTATGTTTAAGATATGGAGTCAGCATTTGCAAAAGAGCTCCATTGTCCAGGGAATTGAAGTGACTTTACTTGACTCATCATGACCTTTGATCATGTTCTACTTATTCACTACTCTGACTTTTGTTTACAAATACCTTTTCTCCTCCCCCCATAACCCCTTGCAAACCAAAAGTCCCAATTATGCAAACACTCAAATATCACAATTATATAAAACACTCCAATTCAAATACACATACTTACAAATGTTTAAAATGTATCTGCATAGTTGAATACAGCGGTTTTTCCCTGCAAGGAACTCACAATCACATGGATGGAGTTCTCTCTCATGTTAACCTCCCAAGTCTGGGAGGTGGGTCAGATCCACTGAGAGGTACAGCTACCCAATAAGGCCCAAATCCTAACCAACTTTCCAGCACAGGCATAGCAATGCCAATGGGACGTGTGCTGCATCCTGCAGTTGGGTGGTACTCATGTAGGCCTCCTCAAAGTAGGGGGATGTTTGTTCCCTCACCTTGGAGCTGTCAGTGCTGGAAAGTGGGTTAGGATTGCACCCTAAGCTTCCTGACTAAACTGAATCTAGGGTTCCTACGTTGTCATCCAGTGTGCTAGCCATTATACCATACTGTTCTCCCAAATCTCACAGGACCATAAACGAGTGCAAGAGTCTGGCTCTCACCATGCAGGAAATACTGTTCATTTAGAATCTTGTACTTCCACTGTGTAAGACGAGGTTTAATGCTCACGTAATTCCTTCCCCTGAAGTAGAAGAGATGCAACTCTTTATTGTTGAGGGTGGGGCTCTGAGCAGTTTCAAACGGAGATGACTTGCACTTGTTGTCTCCGTGCTTACTCATGTCTGTGAAAAATATTGCATCCATGCGCCACTCCTGATGCAAGAGCAGCTGGGGCAGTCAGGGCAATAGAGGCCAATATCCTATTCCAAGCATGACAGAAATGAAAAGACTAAAAGGAGGCATTTTTCGTCTCCACCATGTATGTGCAAAGCCAGTCTCAGCAGTGCAAAGGGAAGCAGCAAACCTGGCAACTAGCAGCATGATCAAGCATTCTTGCCACCAACTGGCAAGAAACTACTGCAGGACCATCACCTGGAAGTACTGACCATTTTGTGCAACGTGGCAATAGCTGCAGTGTCAGTACCAGGTTGCTGCAGCAACATTCTGCACTGGGACAAAGCCCCATTGCACCCCCCACCAGTGCTGGTATCCCCACTAATAGCACTGGTACTACTACTAGAGCTTCGGGGTGCAGCTCTTCAGTGGGTATGGACCTGTGGCCAATAGCCAACCTTGTTACCTCTCCTTAACTGATGCAAGCTGATGCAATGGTTCCCAGAAGACAGTTCTAGCCCAAGGGTCTCCCCAAAATTACTTGTAGGGGTCTCATCTGGGTTTCATCCACCAACACATTTTGACCAATCTGCTGAGCCTAGTGGCACCTAGGTCTGTGAGGACCCTCCCTTCCTCCCCTCTACCACACAGCATCCTCTTGCTGTGTGAAGACGGGCTGGGTCACTCTCCTTGAGAGTCCAGCTGAGGGGGGGGGCCCATAATTACAAATATTTTTCTCCTGTTGAGAAATTTATCAGCATTACGTACAAAATGTATATATTATTTCCTTTAATGGATCAACTTCTGCCCACCACTGGAGCAAGTCTGAGCAATGTGGCCCTGCCAGCTGAAGGTTTGGGGACCTGTCTTCTAGCCATTAGAGTTTCCCCAGTTCGCATTCACACCATAACCTTGAATTGGCAAGGCTTATATCTACATAACCAAGCACAAGGGTGGGCTATAAGTCTCTGGCGTTGAACAAAATGGAACGTTGTCTTCGAACTGAATTTCAAGCCCTTCACAATTTGTAGACTTATTCTGAACACACTTTTCTCTTAAGCCTCTTCAGTGTTGGAGCTGAGTGTGGGAATGGGTTTTTTTTTTGCGGGTTTAAAAAAAAAATTCTCTCAGTGGCTTTGGTGGTAATTTCTTGGCAGCTGTTACAAATCATCCCACAAGTTTTATCACTGAAGCCTGTGTGGGAAACTGTGATGTCGGTTGGAGACAATGCCAGAAAATGCCCTTCCTTGAAGATTATCGGACACTGTAGCGTAGTGAGAGGGGGTGCAAAGCACTATGTTTTGCAGGTGCCTGAATGGACCCTCCGCTTCAGAGCCATTTGGGTTGGTGGGAGCAAAACAGAGGCGAAGGGGAGGGCCACTTGCACTGCACATTCAGACACCTGAAAAACTTAGTGCTTTGCACTCCGTCCAGCTACGCCACTGATCAGTCAGCTTGGTTGCACAAAGACATCTCAAATGTGAAAATCCTCTTTCTTGCAGGGCCTGAATGCAAAATTCCAAAGGCAGGAGTGCTTCCAAGGACTGTTTCAAACAGCTACCAACTCGATTTATATATATAAAAAAAAAACCACAGACTCTCTTGTTGCCATTCAGCTGTGTTTCCCCACAGGCTCTTTGAGCTCTCCAACCAGTCCCACAGCATTGAAATGATGTCATGGGATCAGTGCAGGGAGATGAAAGGCGTGCAGCGGAACCCGCTGGCACTGGGGAAAGCTTCCAACACACAATTCATGACGAGCGCAGCTTGGGAACAAAAAACAAAAACAAAATCCCCAAAGCAGGCCATCCAGCCATTCAGCTCTGAGAGTCATGCCTTCCTCCCCCTCCTTCACAACACCAAAGGAGGGTAGGTGGGCCTATCTTTTATCAAATGTGCTTGAAAGGAGGGGGAAGGCAGAACTGAGCAGGACTACCTGCTAGAAAAGAGCCCTCTTTCTCTCCAAAGCACTGCCTTTGATGTATGGCAACAGATCACTGATCAGATTACAGGCATTTGGTCTCAGTGCTCGTCTGCCTTTGATCTTCATGCTTAATTTTATTTTCCTGGATTTGAAGTTTGCCTGGGCTTGTGCTGACATACTTTAAACAACAAAAAAGAGACTGAAGACTTTTAATACAGAAGCTCGGGAAGAGTGAAATTCAGTTGAGGAAAGGGTGACTCTTGAATAAACTTCAACACACACATCAGGTACTGTACCAGATCTTTTTAAACTTTTATTTACACTTTACCCTGCATTGAAGGGCTGTCAATTTGGATTCTTTTTTTTAAAATATAAAGTCTGTCTTAGAGAATGATAGCTGGTATGAAAATTCTACACAGATATTTCCAGTTTTTAGCAGCAGTTTACTGGCAGAATTTGTTGTGTGATGTTTCTATTGAGAACAAATTTACTCTACTATGCAAATACTGTACTCTACTACTGCAAATAAATTTACTTTAAAACTGTGGCTCAGGCAAAAAAAAATCAGAACGAAAGCATGGAAAGTAGCTTTAATAATCTTGGTAAACTCTTATGCTTTTAATGAGACCATTTGGGGTCCTTGTGTTTAACTCCTTTAGTATCATTTTAAAACCTTACGTGGCAAAATGAGTGGGTCTTGGTGGTGGTTTAGGGTCACTTATGAATATATAAGCAGTTAAAATCTTCCCATGCATGTGCATTGACAACCTCTTTGAAAGAAATGAAATGTGTAGAAATTATGTGAGGATCACAGCCTGCAGTTGCATGCCCAGTTTTTTCACTTTTGCCTTTTCCTTAAGATTCCTTTGATCAAGGAGATGAATCTCAAAGCAACTGTGTCTTGTTGCCTTGCTGAAGACACTCAACTGCAGCATAAACTACATCCAAGACACATACCCCATGTCATGTGTAGCAGGTTGTAGGATTGCAGACTTTGGCTTCGATTCAAACTTCTGTGTGCACTTCAGTCTGCACAAGGTCAGGTTCTCCAACTGACGGCGTTGTCAGGGTAGCAGCTCCCAATGAAGATGGAGATGCTGCAGTTGTAAACTCAGTGGGGAAACCCTTGCATGCACAAAGCACAGTGGCACTCCTCTGCATGTACGGAAACTCTGGGTGACACACTTTGGCTCCTGCATATTAGTCTTTTGTCTGTTTCTCTCTCCCATTCTTTCTCACACACCATCAGTCTATTTTATGACCATGCTCAAATATGCATTTACAATTACAAGCTGTTTTAGTTTTAAAGATTCTGTACAGAAGCAGTGTTGATAATGTGACCTTTATTTGGAAAGAATATTCATGCACTTTACAAAAACTCAGCTTTATTTATTTAGAATTCTAAACAGGAAAAACCATGTAGGCTGTTTTATAAGCTTGTTCATACAAGTGCTATAATATCTTCATATCTTAATCAGGCACTGTATATGTAAAAAACCCTTGAAGGTATCTTAATAAGAAACTTTTAAACAAATCCCAGTTTCTATAGTCAAAAGGTTGCCAGTTAAATCAGACCACTAACTTCAGGGTTCTTTTTTTTTTTTTTTAAACCAGCTAATATTCAAAACATGTTAACTGAGGATAAACTGTCCTTATATATTTTAGTACTGAACATCTTTTAAAAGGTTTTGGTTGTTATGCTTGAAACTCCAACCTTTCAACATAAGATCATAGTCATATTGTTAGGATCCATAATCTTCTGTTATAAGACCTCTGAGCAGACAACTAATGTATGTCAGATACATTATGTATGTTATGTATGTATTATAATGTATGAGCACTAGACACCAATGGACTAGTATTGTAAATGAACTCATGTAGAGTAATCTGGAGTGGATTCGGTTCCAAAATGTTTGTATAACATTTATACACAAACATACAGTGTAAAGTCAATCAGTGTTTAAAATTTTTTGATTTTTTTTTGTAAAAGCTTACAAATTTGCCTCTCATAACTGCATCCTGTAACTCTTTCCCAGGGACCTTTTAAAAGAAACATCTAATCTCCATTTCATTTTCCCAACTACTGCATATCCTAATTTTGTAAGATATTCAAATCTGGCAGTTTCTTCCATATTAATTCTATTATCGCAGGCACATGCTCAGCCAACATTGGCTCCAGTTTTTGTTCTCAATTGTTTCCTGAAATATTTAGTCAAGGAAAATTCAATCAGTTCAAGAAAATACTGTGGAAGCCTGAACACAAGGAATAGTCCCTCTGAGTTGAATTCCCATTCTGTAAAAAATCTATAACTTCTTGGTTCAATAATCCTATACACTTATCTGGAAGTAATTGAACTCAATACAGCTCATTTCCTAGTAGAAATTGTGTAGGGCTGTACTGATAGACATCTATGCATATCTTGCATCTTTTTTTTTGTTTATCAGTTTTCTTACTAGCTACCCTGTTGATATCCCTTAATATTATCAATTCACCTTCAACACATGCATTTATTTTCAAAATCAAATTTTCAGAAAACTGCTTGTTTTCGGGCTTGGTAAGGGTTCATGTATACATGCAGATGATCTGTGATTATCTTTTTGTTCTTCTGACTTTTCTTTTAATATCCATAGTGTACCCTTCATGATTTTTTTATAAAATGTATAGTCTTGTCAATGAAATATTGTACATTGTCTGATAATACTAGAATGTGTCTAATTCCCATCATCACTCAATCAGAAATATTTCTTTAAGGAACAACTCACCATCCTTCAAATTACTCGCACAAAGCAAAACAAACTATATTCTCCTCTAGTATAGATTTCTTGACCAAACATCTAATCTGGCTTTCTTCCTTCAACAGATGTGCCCCTCTTTTCCTGTTATATGGGCTGTTTAAACCTGCCACACTTCATGATGTCAGTTTTAATTTAACCTATTATTATTAAAAAAAAAACATTTTAAAGGATTTTGTAATGTGCTACATAAACTTGACTTGAAGAGCTGGACATGATTTACCTCAGAGCCATCAAAAGCCATGTTATAGTGATTATTAAGACAGTGGTATTGAACTCTGGCAATAGCAATGTTTATAACTGTGTAATATATCTATCTATTTATCTATCTATCTATATATAATTTAAGGAACAGTATTTATATGCCATTTCCAATTCACTTATGTATGTAACTCTCATAAACTTGAATATGTCTTTTTAGAACTCAGTAGTAAACCAACATTGTCCAAATCAGATGAAAGCCTTCATTTTATTACAAGTTAGGCTACAATGTCTAACACAATGCAGAAGATATTTGCACCCAAGAAACCAGGCATGGAAAAACCAAGCCCATTCTTGACTGCAATTAATCTCCCATCCAATTATTTCACACTATTCTGATGCAATCAAGGAAATTAATTGATCTGGTGTTATTCATACAAGGCTATCCATGGAGGTCATTGTTAAAGTCAGAGCACATACATACTACATTCTAATGTTCAAAAGAAAAAAAAAACCTAGGTAATTTTCTTATAAGTTCCTCTTTTCTTGTTCTCTCTCTATCTAGATCAATTTTCCATCAATTTCCCCCCAAACTGAAATTAATGACCCAAGCCATAGACCAACATCTTGACATTGATGCCGTGCTGGGGATGCAATGTTCAAGGAGCCAATCGCTGCATCCACCTAGCTTCCAAACTGGGGGAGAGTGGGTGGGTGGGTTGCCAGAGAAATGCTGCCAGGGTGAAGGGGCAGGGGCAGAGCCAATGAGAGTACACTGCTGGGGTGATGCCCCCCTGGTCAGTCTCTAGAGAGGAGCAACACAGCAACAGTCACCCCGTCCATGTATGTAAAGTATGGGGGTCGTTTGTATATAATCCTTTGGGGGGGGGCTGCAGTGGAACTTTTTGGAAAATAACTTAGCCCCATGTAGCAATGGTGCAGTCCTGATACAAAAGGAATTCAGATGAGTGTTTGACCAGCAGTACAAATGGTTGGAGTACATGGCATCCACCAAGAAAGAACAGACACTCCCTGGTCTTCGCAGTTGCAAAAGAAAGGGATAGTTAGACAACACTGTTTGTAGCAAGGATGTATTTGACAATGCTGAAGGGTCAGTATGGGGGCGGGGGAGGATAGAGCTATGAGAGCTTCCTTCCCTTCCTTTACTTCCCCTGTTGGGGTTGTGAGGTAGAAGTCCCATCTAGATGCCTACCTGTGGACTCCTCCTTATCCTACCCTCTCTGCATTTTCACCAGTGGAGTTGTGCCAGTGTCCATGGCTTGTCTGTCAGCATGTGGACTTCTATGCCAGTGAGCTGTTGTTGCGCCGGTGTATGTGGAATTACGCTGGCCTGTCTGGAATATAGGATTGGGTTGTTGATTAATCTACCTGTTGATGTTTGCAAGATTGACAGAGACAAATTGAGCCAGTAAAGATAATCATGATTCATGAATCAAGTGGGACTGAGCCCCC